>NC_139223.1:63917246-64277246 GCF_055691185.1 Crinia signifera | reverse complement strand
TAGTTGTGGTCTTTACTGGAGGCAATTATGTATAATGCAGGTATTATAAATCACCACACAGGCCAGTCCAACAGGAGATGCATATATTACTCAACCTTGACTGATGTGTCGTCTTATTATATTGTTGACCTAATATACCTGGCATATTCCTATTTAAAGGGCATACACACAGAGCGACCCATGCTTCATTTCTAAGGGATCTAGTCAGATCACTTAGAAATAAAGCTTAAATCGGGCCATGTGTACAACCTATAGCGCTGGTGATGCTCGGACCCACGTATTGCCATATCTCCTGCAGATATAGATAGTGCATGCACGGTCTATCCTGCTTTAATCGCTTATCAGCACATGCAAAACAGTGCTCCGCACACATCACAGGTGCAGCGATGTGTGCTGAGCGATCTGTGCGTAGGCAGCACGCAGGGCACATGTCGCCCCATGTGAACGGGGCTTTACTATTTTTCAGTAATGACTACCATCATGTTTATAAAATAACTACAATACAAATTCCTGTTCACAATTTTCGAAACTATATTCTTAAGCCTTCATAATTTGGGTGATCTACAATCTTTACTATGTTAGGTCAGATTTAAGTGGTTTACCATCTTAAGGTGCGTACACACCATACAAGATTTTTGATTATGTACGATAATGCTAACTATATTTATCCTGCATATCATCTAGTCTAGTGTGCATGCAGTCTATAGTTAGTGATGCGTTAAAAAAAACCTCCCCTCGTCTAAACATGCAGTAGAATTCTGATATTACCAGTGCAGCATACTCCTGGATATGGCCGCTGAAAACTATTGCTAGTGTTCTGTCCTGTGCAATTCAGTTAGGCAGTTCAAGGGCAAATTGTTAATGATCTTGTATAGTGTATACCCAGTTTAAGATCTGTTTAGGTTTAAAAAAAAAAAAAACTTTTTCTTTTATGGTAATAGAAGCAGTTTTATTAATACACTGTAATGTACATTTGTACACCTGAAGAAAAACCCATTTGTTACAGGTTTCCTGTTTTGCAAATACTGAATCAGTATAGGAGCAGCATGGAAGAAAATAACTTTTAACGAACTAGACTTTTTTTTTAGTTCTACTTCTATAATTATTTTTAGTACTTTATTGGTTAACAAATGCTTCTTTTGTGCTTGTATCCTATTTAGCCTTATATGTGTTTTTGTTTTCTCCCCAGGTTAGACAGCTTCTCGGGATGGAATGTTGATGTGTATCGAACATCGTGTGAGGCGGTGTCTGGTACAAGGTGGACTGCACTGAAACTGGACACCCTCAACATGGGCCAGTGTGTCACAAAGTGTAAGAATCCTTCATCCACACTAGGCAGCAAAAATGGTGAGCGGGAGTCAAACAAGTCACATAAGAGAAGCTCAGGGCACAAAGACGATCACACGCCAGCAGGTGGGAAGGCCTCAGGGGACATCCTAGTCAATGGAACGAAGAAAGCGCAGGATGCCGCAGTAGAGTCAACTAATCCTCTGGAGCCTTGTGGCGATGCAAAGAAGAAAGAGCAAGGAATGGGAGTGGCAGTTTCCTCCTTACAGCGTATTGAAGAAATGTTTAGAAGATACAAGGATGAGCGAGAGGATGCCATCTTGGAGGAGGGCATGGAACGGTTTTGCAATGATCTATGTGTGGACCCAACAGAATTTAGGGTGCTAGTTTTAGCTTGGAAATTTCAAGCCGCAACCATGTGCAAATTTACTAGGTCAGTTCACCACTTCATATACGCAAGATTGATGTCATGAGAAATTGTGGCCTACAGGACCTCTGAGTCTAAAACACAAGTTGCCGTGTATAAAAGAGCTGTGTTTACTGTTCACAAATATAGGTATAAAAGTTTCTCAAATTTGTTAGACCTGAAGATATTTTGAAGTCAAATTTTAATCAGTTGGGGAAAAGTATTCCTTTTGCTCAGATAATCACTGTCACACACTGCAGTCTGTTTACCTGACTGACGGTAGAAAAATGCAATGATAATGTTATGGGATTTATTCTTAAGTGTTTTATATAGCGCAGCAAATTGCGTTGCGCTTTACAATTGGAAGCAGTTATAACCTAAACTGGGTAGTTAGTCATTAAAAATAGCAAGCTCATAATCTATAGGGAAATAGGCATCGATGCACACTCATAGGTGTTTTCTAATGCATAGTGGTCCACCAGTTTACAAAGGTTCGTAGTGGGCTCCATGATATTTTTACCCAGGATGGTGGAAATGTGTGAGAGAAAATAAGCCATGATATATTTGCGCTGTACAGTGGGGTTGTGATTGGGTAAGAAAGGTTTATGAAGGATATGTGGGTGGTGCTCGAATTTGATAAGCTTACACAAAGAGGGGAGTTTTCAAGGAACACTTGAAGGTTTGGAGACTAGAGTAGAGTCCTATTGTGCATGGGAGGGCATTCCACATAGTGGGTGCCAGCCACAAGTCCTGCAATCGTCATTTGTAGTCCTAGTGGTCTTTTCACTTGAGTAAGAGGCCGGAGTCCTCCTGGAAGAACTATGTTTTGGGTGGGGTGCCAAATTGACAAATCTTCTCCAGTTTCTCCACATAGGTGTGTGGTGTGCAGCCAAATTGGTTGTTGCTCACACTCCTGTGTGCGACGAGCTTTACACACTGCTGCATTGAAATTTTTAGTGCAATTCTTAACTATTCGGGTTCTGACAAAGTGCTTGCACCTTATCCTGAATGTGTGTGAATATGCTCTTTTATTGTTTTTCTTCTTCAAACATTTAAGATTCCATACCAAGTGTGAAATGATTAGCAAATATAATTACTTCACCACCTGGTAGCTTTAGAAAGCTTGATAAATCTCGCCCATAGTGTTACATAATTTTTTTACCATAAGTAAATTCTGATGCAACCTATTTATAAAGGAGTGTAAAGTACAATGCTGGTTTCTCGTTTTGGGCAGACTGGTCCTGAGAGTCACACAACCACACTGTGCTCCATGGGAAGGGGGGGGGGGGGGATCATTCTGTTATCCCGGTTTGGAATGGTAAGTAGCTGGTGTAAATGTGTGCAGGTGATTTTGAAACCTTTTATTTCTACGTTTTAAATATATGCAACCTCTCAAGATGTAACAGAAGTTGGCCAAATACTTCATTGAATGTGACATTGTTTTCATATGACCAGTTTTATTTATTTCTGTTTTTTTAAATAGATATATGCTATAACTTTGGATAGCATTTCCTAAATATCCACAACATGTTACACTAAACGTAAAAAACAATATGATTTCATAGTAAGATAAATGTCAATGTCTTGAAATTGCATCTTGAACAATAGTTGTCTTTAAAACCCGATATACTGTAATTTATAACTTCTGTATATTGCTAATGTTAGAGCACAATATAAAGCCATACATCTGTTAGTGTAAAGCCCTGTACACACTAGACGGCCCTACCTATGCTGATCTAGTTTACTTTCTGGTGGCCAATATTGTGTGAGCACACTGCACGATATGGGCTGCCGATATTGTTCAGTGACATCACTGAAACATGCAGGTCGTTTGGCTACATAGCTGAATTGACCTGCATGTTCAGCGGAGATCAATATTTGTTAATTATGCATGGAAGGGCAAATCGTTATCGATACGTAGTGTACACACTAGATGATATAGTGAATGATATGGCTCAGAAACCCCTTTTACACCAGAAGCAAATTACCGGATCAAAGCTTTTCAACCCTGGAATTTGCTGAAAAACCGGGTGCTCTTTCACACCACAGAAAAACCCGTGTTTTTCGGCAAGTTCCTGGGTTGAAAAGCTTTAAGGTAATTTGTGGGTGGTGTGAATTAGTCAGGCTGAACCCGGCAAAATAACCTGGCTCTGCTGGGTAATTGTCGGGTGGCCAGTGTGAAAGGGTTATTAGTGAAAATTTTCACTATATCCTCTAGTCCAGGGGTCCTCAAACTATTTTGCTCTGGGACCCCATCAGACAATACAAATAATTACAGGACCCCAGCAAGTTACTGCATATGGTCATGACATCACATGTGTAGTCAGCAAGCAGACAGAACATACATGGCAGCATTGTGGGGGGGGGGGGGGGGGCACAGAATTATGGGAGCAGTCTGAAAAATCTGTTGAATTGACTGTTATTTTAGACTCCTTGAATCACTGACTGAGCTTAGAAAAGTCTTCAGCCTGATGGTCAGCAACATGGAGTTACGACCCCATGCTGAGAAGGTCAGGACCCACAGTTTGAGAACAGCTGCTCTAGTCTGTATGGGGTTTAAGATATAGGGGGATATTCATAGCTGATGTTGTTGTGCGAAAACGCACGGCAATAAAATATTTAATGACTGCGCATATGTACAGATTGCAGTACACATGTGCGAGGACAAATGGCGACAAAAACTACTGTAGCTATTTATTTTTTCATTTGGAATCCCCTCCCAACTTGACTCACCGGAAACCAGCATTTGGGTGTGGTCAGGAAAAACGCAGGGATGCCCAAGCGTTGTTAAGGAGGTTGTGTCACTTCCGCTCCAGCCTCGATCAGCCGGTGTCTATAGCACACTTGTGGAAGGGTCAGGGTTAAGTACAGACTGCACACACTGGAAAAATCATTCAATGGTGATTCATTTGCAGCTGAATGATCACTGATATTTCCGCAAGCCATTTGCAGACTTGCACAGGGAGGGTTTTCACTCTGTGTGGGCGGCGACTATCTGACCACAGGGCTCTGCAAATTTGCACAGCAGCGGTCAGCTTTGAATAACGCCCATTTTCATTTGGGTGGGGTATAATGGATCTAAAATGTCTAGGTCCTTGATGGCTAACCTTGGCACTCCAGCTGTTTTGAACTACACATCCCAGCATGCTCTGCTACAGTTTTGCTATTTGGCTATGCTAAAACTGATGCAGGGATGTTGTAGTTCAACAGCTGGAGTGTCAAGGTGAGCCATCACTGGTCTAGGTCAACATGATAATAGTCACCATAAAAAAAATAGTTTGCCTTTATCAGGGATTAAATATAGGATTAGTGTTGCCAAAATGATTAGATTTATAACAACATGTTTCTGTGTTTTTTGTTTTGTAACTTGATCATAGTTGGCAGGTGAGGTTGTCCTTTCATTGGCTAAAGGTATTGTGGAGTATGAAGCCTCAAACATCATGTAATTGCCCCAACTGATGCGTTTCACCCAATACATATTCTAAACATGGTTTCAAAGTTCAGAATATCCCATTTTAATTTGCGTTTACCACATCCAAATTGAAGGAAGGGTTTAGGAATGACTGCTTTGTAATATAAGTAATATAGGAGGTGAGCAGGATAACGTGGCGCTATCTAAAGGGATCTGCCTAATGGATCTCACGAGGTGTATCCCAATTTCACCTCAAGATAAAAATAATCATAGAAGAGGG
Source organism: Crinia signifera (assembly GCF_055691185.1). Taxonomy (NCBI): domain Eukaryota; kingdom Metazoa; phylum Chordata; class Amphibia; order Anura; family Myobatrachidae; genus Crinia; species Crinia signifera. The sequence continues at coordinate 64,271,861 of NC_139223.1, read as the reverse complement.
GTGTGGAGATCCACTAATGGGCGCTCCCTATGATTCAGAAGATGGAAGTGGGGGGTGGTGCAGAGAATAAAGGAGAAGTGAAATACTTCCCCTCGTCTTCTTCTTCTTTGATAGGCTGATTTCTCCTGTTGATATCCTTTAGTTTGAGTGTTGCTGATTTCAAGGGTGTCTCGACGGTTATATGGAGAGGGTGAGAAAATCAAAAATATCCACAGTGAGAGATGTCCCTGGGGTAAAGAGCATGTTATCAATGATGTCACTTGGATCTATGGTGGCGTACCGAACTCACTTGTGACAACAAGGATATATGTATGTAAAGGTATCTTTTGGGTCAGTGAATAAGATGGCGTACCGGTACTCACGTGGCAAAATGAAGGTTAAAGCACATCTAGGTTTCTTTAAAAGTCCATTTTTATTTGACAAGGAGATAGCAAAGTTAAAACAACTATATGATAAATAAGGAAGGTGTAGAGTGGACTGTGAGGTGCCTTCCCAAGTGGTAGTTGGATGTAGTCAAACCGGATAACAAAACACCCAAGTTAACACTGGTTAGCTGCACTCACCTTCACAAACTTTCTGCCTCCTATGGGTACACTAGATCTGGGCCAACATGTTTCGAGATAGTCGTATCTCTTCTTCAGGATCCAGACTAGTGTATTCAATGTGGCTCTATATAAACCTTAAGGTACTTCCTGTTCCGGTTGGTGTGATCCCGGAAGTGATTGAACATTATTTTTTAAAAAATGGGAAGCCAGATATATATAATCATGGTATATAGTCTCCTATAGCTGGCGCTCCGTTTTCTATTAAAAACGAGGGGTACTTTCCTATGTGCGGTATATTTAGGATCTCTGTACGGCAGCACTGAAGGTGCTAAGTTCCGGCCGGAAGTTCCCGTGACGGAGCTTCTCCTAGGTACACCCGGAAGTCCAGTGCTTCTCTGTGACTTCATTCGGGGGCGGAAGTGATGTAGTCTGTGTATGACGGCCGGGAGTTCATCTGTTGGTTCTGCGTACACCCGGAAGTCTATAACCCGGACGGCTTCATTGGGTGGAGGTGCCGTGGAGACGGTTCATAATGCCGGATGTCCATCTGTTTGTACACCCGGAAGTTTTATTCCATATTGGCTTCACTGGGTGGAGGAGATGATGGTGTATATATGATAATTTCTGATGTTGCGTTGTACTGTGATACACGTTTATTTATTTATGGTGAATGATCTAAAATATAGGAAGAATTAATGAGAAACGTATAATGATAAGATTGAATGGTAATAAAACTGATGAAATTAGTGAAGATATAAGAATGTATATATATATTATTTGACAAGTGAAATATAATTAATATACTGTAAGATAACATAGATGAAATGATAATAAAAGTGAATAGATTATTTTGCAAATATGTGTACTGATATTCTAAATGGGTTCCTTGGAAAAGTGTGTAATAATATGGTAATACCGGGAAATACGGACTCTTAAGGTTGTGCTGTAATGATATAAGGGGTATAGAATGAAACCATAATAAAAAGAAGAAGAGAGAGAAGAGGGACGGAAAAAGAATGAGAGGTGTGAATAAAAGAAGGGAGTTATTGGGTGAAAGATAAGAGAATGAGCTGGAAGAACTGAAAAAAAAAAAATGAAAAAAAAAAAAAAAAATTATGTAAAAATGAGAAAATGAAATATAAACCGGAGCGATGGTGACGGGATAGAAAATGATCAGAGAAACCATTTTAATTCGAAATCTTGATTGAGGCCTGATGGTATGAGGGTTTTGAATTTGTATATGAGCTTCATTTCAGCTCTGGCTAGATTTACTTCTTGATTTCTGTTTTTCCAACTGTTGTTAATTTTTTGAACCCCAACAAATCTTTTTATATGATTAGTGGAGCAGTTATGTGTGGTTTTGAAATGATTGGCAAGACTGTGGGTGGATAGTCCTTTTTTGATGTTTCTTAGATGTTCCGCGATCCTAACTTTTAAAGGTCTGGTTGTCCTGCCGATGTAGAATAGTCCACATGTGCACTCTATTGCGTATATCACATTAGATGTCTCACAAGTGATAAATTCCTCTATTTTCTTTTTGTTGTTGTTGATGGTTATGTCGGTATATTTAGATGTTTCTGTTTTAATATTTCTGCATCCAATACACATTGCACACCGGTGAAATCCTTTCGTTAGTATTCTTGTTCTTTTTTCCTCTGGTAGACAACTTTTTACTAGGTGATCCTTGAGATTTTTTGATTTTCTATAGACAAATTTCGGTCTGGGAGGGAGGATGTTCTTGAGGATGGGGTCTTGTTGTAAGATGTGCCAATTCTTCTTGAAAATTTGTTCTATTGCTTTGTAGTTATGATCGTATCTGGAAAAAAATGCAAACTTGAAGTGTTCATTGTTTTCTTTGTTTTTTTGTTTGTTTTGTATGATCATATTTCTGTCCTTTTGGTTGACTTCTTCAATTAGTTCTTCCAGGGTATTGTCTTTGTATCCTTTGGCCTTAAAATCTTCTTTCATGGTTTTTGCTTGTGTGAGAAAAGTTTCGCTGTTACTACAATTACGTTTAAGACGTAAAAATTGGCTTTTGGGGACACTTTTAAGCCATGGTACGTGATGTTGACTCTTGGTCGGTATATACGTATTTGCATCTGTGGGTTTGTGGTAAGTTTTGGTTTGTAAAGTGTTATTGTCGATGTAGATGGTGAGGTCCAAAAAGTTTATTGTGTCTTTGCTGAGTTGAAATGAGAAGATTATGTTTTTATTATTTTGATTAAGGGATTCTGTGAAGTCCTTAAGTTCTTGTTCCTCTCCTTCCCATATTATCAGCACGTCATCAATATATCTTTGCCATTTTTGTAATTTAGTGTTCCAGATGTTGTTATTGTAGATGGTGGTTTCCTCCCAGTACGCCATAAACAAATTGGCGTAACTGGGAGCGAATTTTGTCCCCATTGCGGTTCCTCTAATTTGTAGATAATAGTTACCCTCAAAGTAGAAAAAATTGTTGTACAGGATGAATGAGATGGAGTCCAAAATAAAGGCTTTAGTGGGTGATGAATGGTCAGTTTTTTCCAGATAGTGTTTTATTGCTTGAAGGCCATCTTCGTGTGCTATACATGTGTATAAAGCAGTTACGTCTCCGGTACCAAGTATTTTTTGATCATTCCAGGTCTCGTTTTGGAGTTGTCTTAATAAGTCTCCAGTGTCTTTGAGGTATGCTTGATTCTGTTTTACTAGTGGTTGCAGAAATGAGTCAATTAGAGCTGAAAGGTTGGAGGTTAATGAGTTAGTACCCGCTATAATAGGTCTTCCTGGCGGATTTTTCCTGTCTTTATGGACTTTCGGAAGAATATATATGGTTGGAGTGGTATCTTCCTCGATGTTAATGAAGTCGTGTTCTCTTTTGTTTATGCCTCCATTCTGTAGATGTTTATCAATTAATTTTTTGAATTCTCCTTTTATTCTTGTGGTTGGGTCCAGATTGAGTTTTTTATATGTGCTCTGATCGTTAAGATGTTTATATACTTCTGTTGTATAACGGTCTTTATTCATTATGGCGATACCACCGCCCTTATCGCAAGGTTTGATAATCAGATCTTTTTCTTTTTCCAGAGTTTTCACCGCATCCCTTTCTTTTCTTGTTAAGTTATGTTTCACTTTCTTCTTTTTAACATTGATCTCTTCTATTTCTTTGACTATTTTGCTAAATGTATCAATGAAATTTCCTTTGATGAACGTGGGGTAAAACTTAGATTTTTTCTTTAGGGTGTTATGTAGAGCTTCTTCCTCGATTTGTTGGTTGGTGGTAATATTTGGGGATTCAGTGGTGGGCAGGGTTTGGTTGGTTGTTTCCAAATCCTTTTTCGTAAAAAATTTCTTCAGAGTTATTTGTCGAATGAATTTATGTACGTCAATGAATTTCTCGAAGGGATCTGACGTTGACGTGGGAGCGTACTTGAGTCCTTTGCATAATAGATCTTCTTCTGTTTTGGAAAGACATCTATTGCTCAGGTTGAATATCATGGAAGATTCGGTGGTAGTGTTTTCTGTAGTTTTTGGTATTTCGGTGAGGGCCTTCCTCTTTTGAATTCTTTTCCTGTTTTTATAATTCTTTTTGGAGAGTTTGCCCCCTCTTTTTCCCCGTGTTTTGCGGAGACTCACTTGAAGATGAGCTTTCTTCTTTTTCTTTTTTCTTCCTCTGTTCTTTTTGTCTTCTCCTCCAATCTTGTCCTCTGTTCTAAAAAAGGATATCTATTGGAGTGGGTGGAATTTTGAAGAAAGGTTTCTATGTTGGGGTGACTAGGGCCGGGAATTGCTTCATTTGTAGATCTATGTCTTGTTGTAGATGTCCTATTTTCTGATGGAGATCTTTCCTTTCTGGGATTTGTTCTTCTGGAGCTTGGCGAGTTCTTCCTTATTTCTCTTCCAGTATGTCTAAATTCGATATTTCTTTCTTGGTATGTAGAATGATGGGGTTTATTCCTTAGATTCTTCTTTGGAGAAGATCTTTCTTTTATGATGTCATTTCGGGTGTGATTTCTAGAGTGGAATATCCTGTTGGATGTTGGATGTTCTCTTTGATATGGTCTCCTATTTCTATTCGCCGTTTGTGATGATGATGCATACTTATTTATTTGTGGTATATGGTTTTGATGTCTTCTCCAGTCTTGGTAATTTTCATATTTTTTGTCCAATTTCTCTGGGGTGTATCTTCTGTGAATGAATGGTGAAGATTTATGAGGTGTCCTCCGTGGGGCTTCTCTCCATGTAGTTCTTCCTTGTGTAGAATATTCATATTCCCTCGATTTCCTGATGTGTCTAATTTGTTTATGTTTTTCTTTGTCTTCTTTTTCCTGGTTTCCATATTTGAGGGTGTAGGTTTTCGTTTTCTTCTTTTTATGTTTCTCCTTTTCTCCTATAGTGGTTTTTGTATGTGGTTTTTGTGAAGGACCAAATTTGTAATATACATAATCTCTTTGAAGTTTTTTCTGTTTCTTCACTGTGAGTTGTTTAGTGTTTTTATCAATCCTCTCTATGATGTTCTTTTCCCAAATCGGGAAGGTCTCCATGTTTGAAAATGGTTCCATAAGTGTTTGTAGGAGATCCACTCTTTCTGAAGTGTCTTTGAGTTTTTTCCTTTGTTCTTTTAGGACTAACTCCATAAGTGAAAATGAACATGTGTTCAAAATGATGTTCCATTCCTTAGTGAAATCTTCCGATTGTTCTTGAAATGATGGGCTTTTCTTCATACGTAGGCCTTTGGGGATGATGTGTTCAGCCATATACTTCTCGAGTGTGGCGACCTCCCACCACAGTTTGTTTTCTTTTACCAGCCAGTCTCCTAGTTTGAACATAGCTAGTTTTAATTTTTCATTGGTCATTTCTGTATCTTCTTCATTGTGTGTGATCCTAAATACTTCTTCTGTGTCCTCTTTTCTTTTTTCCCTATGTCCGAACATGATATCGCTCGAACCCTGCTGTCTGGGAGACAGAAACTTAAGTAATATAGGAGGTGAGCAGGATAACGTGGCGCTATCTAAAGGGATCTGCCTAATGGATCTCACGAGGTGTATCCCAATTTCACCTCAAGATAAAAATAATCATAGAAGAGGGGTGTGGAGATCCACTAATGGGCGCTCCCTATGATTCAGAAGATGGAAGTGGGGGGTGGTGCAGAGAATAAAGGAGAAGTGAAATACTTCCCCTCGTCTTCTTCTTCTTTGATAGGCTGATTTCTCCTGTTGATATCCTTTAGTTTGAGTGTTGCTGATTTCAAGGGTGTCTCGACGGTTATATGGAGAGGGTGAGAAAATCAAAAATATCCACAGTGAGAGATGTCCCTGGGGTAAAGAGCATGTTATCAATGATGTCACTTGGATCTATGGTGGCGTACCGAACTCACTTGTGACAACAAGGATATATGTATGTAAAGGTATCTTTTGGGTCAGTGAATAAGATGGCGTACCGGTACTCACGTGGCAAAATGAAGGTTAAAGCACATCTAGGTTTCTTTAAAAGTCCATTTTTATTTGACAAGGAGATAGCAAAGTTAAAACAACTATATGATAAATAAGGAAGGTGTAGAGTGGACTGTGAGGTGCCTTCCCAAGTGGTAGTTGGATGTAGTCAAACCGGATAACAAAACACCCAAGTTAACACTGGTTAGCTGCACTCACCTTCACAAACTTTCTGCCTCCTATGGGTACACTAGATCTGGGCCAACATGTTTCGAGATAGTCGTATCTCTTCTTCAGGATCCAGACTAGTGTATTCAATGTGGCTCTATATAAACCTTAAGGTACTTCCTGTTCCGGTTGGTGTGATCCCGGAAGTGATTGAACATTATTTTTTAAAAAATGGGAAGCCAGATATATATAATCATGGTATATAGTCTCCTATAGCTGGCGCTCCGTTTTCTATTAAAAACGAGGGGTACTTTCCTATGTGCGGTATATTTAGGATCTCTGTACGGCAGCACTGAAGGTGCTAAGTTCCGGCCGGAAGTTCCCGTGACGGAGCTTCTCCTAGGTACACCCGGAAGTCCAGTGCTTCTCTGTGACTTCATTCGGGGGCGGAAGTGATGTAGTCTGTGTATGACGGCCGGGAGTTCATCTGTTGGTTCTGCGTACACCCGGAAGTCTATAACCCGGACGGCTTCATTGGGTGGAGGTGCCGTGGAGACGGTTCATAATGCCGGATGTCCATCTGTTTGTACACCCGGAAGTTTTATTCCATATTGGCTTCACTGGGTGGAGGAGATGATGGTGTATATATGATAATTTCTAATGTTGCGTTGTACTGTGATACACGTTTATTTATTTATGGTGAATGATCTAAAATATAGGAAGAATTAATGAGAAACGTATAATGATAAGATTGAATGGTAATAAAACTGATGAAATTAGTGAAGATATAAGAATGTATATATATATTATTTGACAAGTGAAATATAATTAATATACTGTAAGATAACATAGATGAAATGATAATAAAAGTGAATAGATTATTTTGCAAATATGTGTACTTATATTCTAAATGGGTTCCTTGGAAAAGTGTGTAATAATATGGTAATACCGGGAAATACGGACTCTTAAGGTTGTGCTGTAATGATATAAGGGGTATAGAATGAAACCATAATAAAAAGAAGAGAGAGAAGAGGGACGGAAAAAGAATGAGAGGTGTGAATAAAAGAAGGGAGTTATTGGGTGAAAGATAAGAGAATGAGCTGGAAGAACTGAAAAAAAAAAAATGAAAAAAAAAAAATAAAAAAAAAAAAAAAAAAAAAAAAATTTTTTTAAATAAAAATAAAAATAAATAAAAATAAATTTTTATTTTTTATTTTTATTTTTATTTTTATTTATATTTATTTTTATTTTTATTTTAAAAAAATTTTTTTTTATTTTTTCATTTTTATTTTTTCAGTTCTTCCAGCTCATTCTCTTATCTTTCACCCAATAACTCCCTTCTTTTATTCACACCTCTCATTCTTTTTCCGTCCCTCTTCTCTCTCTTCTTCTTTTTATTATGGTTTCATTCTATACCCCTTATATCATTACAGCACAACCTTAAGAGTCCGTATTTCCCGGTATTACCATATTATTACACACTTTTCCAAGGAACCCATTTAGAATATCAGTACACATATTTGCAAAATAATCTATTCACTTTTATTATCATTTCATCTATGTTATCTTACAGTATATTAATTATATTTCACTTGTCAAATAATATATATATACATTCTTATATCTTCACTAATTTCATCAGTTTTATTACCATTCAATCTTATCATTATACGTTTCTCATTAATTCTTCCTATATTTTAGATCATTCACCATAAATAAATAAACGTGTATCACAGTACAACGCAACATCAGAAATTATCATATATACACCATCATCTCCTCCACCCAGTGAAGCCAATATGGAATAAAACTTCCGGGTGTACAAACAGATGGACATCCGGCATTATGAACCGTCTCCACGGCACCTCCACCCAATGAAGCCGTCCGGGTTATAGACTTCCGGGTGTACGCAGAACCAACAGATGAACTCCCGGCCGTCATACACAGACTACATCACTTCCGCCCCCGAATGAAGTCACAGAGAAGCACTGGACTTCCGGGTGTACCTAGGAGAAGCTCCGTCACGGGAACTTCCGGCCGGAACTTAGCACCTTCAGTGCTGCCGTACAGAGATCCTAAATATACCGCACATAGGAAAGTACCCCTCGTTTTTAATAGAAAACGGAGCGCCAGCTATAGGAGACTATATACCATGATTATATATATCTGGCTTCCCATTTTTTAAAAAATAATGTTCAATCACTTCCGGGATCACACCAACCGGAACAGGAAGTACCTTAAGGTTTATATAGAGCCACATTGAATACACTAGTCTGGATCCTGAAGAAGAGATACGACTATCTCGAAACATGTTGGCCCAGATCTAGTGTACCCATAGGAGGCAGAAAGTTTGTGAAGGTGAGTGCAGCTAACCAGTGTTAACTTGGGTGTTTTGTTATCCGGTTTGACTACATCCAACTACCACTTGGGAAGGCACCTCACAGTCCACTCTACACCTTCCTTATTTATCATATAGTTGTTTTAACTTTGCTATCTCCTTGTCAAATAAAAATGGACTTTTAAAGAAACCTAGATGTGCTTTAACCTTCATTTTGCCACGTGAGTACCGGTACGCCATCTTATTCACTGACCCAAAAGATACCTTTACATACATATATCCTTGTTGTCACAAGTGAGTTCGGTACGCCACCATAGATCCAAGTGACATCATTGATAACATGCTCTTTACCCCAGGGACATCTCTCACTGTGGATATTTTTGATTTTCTCACCCTCTCCATATAACCGTCGAGACACCCTTGAAATCAGCAACACTCAAACTAAAGGATATCAACAGGAGAAATCAGCCTATCAAAGAAGAAGAAGACGAGGGGAAGTATTTCACTTCTCCTTTATTCTCTGCACCACCCCCCACTTCCATCTTCTGAATCATAGGGAGCGCCCATTAGTGGATCTCCACACCCCTCTTCTATGATTGCTTTGTAATATGTAGCCCCCTATTTTGCAAGGGACTAAAAGTAATTGGAGAGTTGACTCAAAAGCGGTTTCATGGACCGATCTGGGCTCTTCCTTTATTTCCTAACTGAAGTATGAAAAAGGTCTGGAGCTGATTCTAAGTGTGGGAGTTGGATGCTGTCATCCTACAACATACAGTCAAATAGCCTGTCAGTGCAAAATGGAAAAGATAGCTGGAGTCTTAGGAGTAGCCCTAACCAATAGTTGGTACCTTCTGAGAGAAATCCATAATGGTGAGGGTGGCAGCTTGAAAAGGTCCAGACGTCTGTGGACGACAACAGTAGTGGATGGCCACTAATAGTACTGCAGTGTAGGTGTAGTAAGCATTGATAAGCCAAAGGAGAAGTGGCCCATGGCAACCAAACAGCTGTTCTGTATTATTTTATATTATGCAAATTATAGATGTTACTTCAGTGCTGATTGGTTGCCATGTGCCCTTCTCTTCCCTTATTGCTTCATACATCTACCGCTGAGTTACTAGTATTTATTGATGATGTGATTGAAGCAGCCAGATAGATCTGAACGTATGTACGAATATACAGTCTTCTTAGATTCAGCCAAATTCTGTAAAGTTGATGGCACTTCACAGTAAGGATGAACAGTGACCAGCAACACCCAGGAGTAAAGTAACCAATGAGTTTTTAAAGCATAAAGTGAAATATTCTGCAATAGGTGAGTCATTCCCCCCTGATCTCATCTTGACGGGATGCAGTCAAAATCCCGGTGTTCAAAATCCCGGTGTTCAAAATCCCGTCGCCAGAATCCCGACACTTTCTCCCTCTATAGGTGTCCGACACCCATAGAGGGAGAATAAATTAGTGTGTGGCGAGCCCGCAGGGGGGGGGGGGGGAATCCACCGCCACCCCACCCGCCCCTTTGTCGGGATTTTAAGCGTCAGGTTTCCGACCGCCTGGATTTAGTGTCAATCCCATCTTGACTGAACATGAATTTATCTTGCTTAAGACCCAAGCTAAATGGAGATAGAACCACAAATAACTGAAGTCCACTGCAGAGAAGGCCTGGCAAGTCCTAACAAAGAAGGAAGCTCAACATTTGGTGATATGCATGGGTTCTAGGCATCAAGCTGTCATTGTCCCTGCAAAGGATTCTCAACAAAGTGTGTATGTATGTATATATGTGTATGTTTTTTTGTTTTGTTTTTTTTACACAATATTCTTGTTTAACCCCTTTTTGCGTAACTGCATCTGGTCCTGTATGTGGCAATTCAATTCTTGATTTCAAGCAATGACCTCTCAGTTGAAAGAGGAGGTTGAGTCATCATCCAACCATGTAGAATAAGATTACCATTACTTGAGTGCTTGTACACCCTTCAGTTTCTGGCCGGTTATGTCTAAAATGATATAACTGGCAGCAAATGTGGACACCTAAAGCAAATTTGTATATTTTACACACAACAATACTGCAGTTTGCGGTGTTGCTGATAAGTTCATTTGGTACTTATGTATTATCTGGGCTCCCATGTTAAATGCACCCCATTTTTTCATACCCCTACTATCCAACTACGCATGGAGTTGATTTTATATAGTGTGGCGAGCGCAGCGAGCCACCGTGCCCGAAGCGTGGTGAGCGCAGCGAGCCCCGCGAGGGGACTCGGTCTCATAAGAAAAACGGGAGCCCAGATATTACATAAGTACCGTTCATTTAATGCGGTTTTCATTGGCTGGTGTTTTAAAAGACTTCTATAAAACTTCAAAGTAAATGTGTACTTCTGTCTAGTTCAGTAGTTTGAAATTATTTCTGTTTGATATATGCAGGGAGCTGTCACTGCAATAACATGTGCACAACCTTTGATATGCTTGTAAAAAGGTGAGGCGTTAATATCCTACCGTTATGATGGTGGTGGGAAGTAAACTTTAAAGAACTTTTTATAAAGGGAATTCCACTTTGTAGACAGGAGAGCTACATTTTAGTTGTAATCGTTTGCGTAGACATTGTGACTTGGCTCTATTGCTTATGCTTGTTGGGATGGCTAAACTGGTAGTCGATGCTGGTAATCTGTGGGGTAACCTGTATTGATGGCAAGGGTAATCCAAAAGTAGCCTGCCTCTTTATGGGGGTATTGATATCAACCCACCATTATTCAGTTGTGGTCATTTTCGCCGTAGTTGTTTTTCACCAATGCCTTTTCGCTTTTATTTTTTTATAATGGCCAAAAAGGCACCTGTGAAACATGCAGTGAAGACGGCTGCAATTTCGCTAAATGTTCACCTATATTTACCAATCCCCTTTATTTTCGGCACTGCCAAATTTTTTGCCTAAGTGAAAAATCTGCAGTCCAAATGCCCTATTCAATTGGACTGCCGAAAAAAAATCTGTACTAATTGAATGCCCTTTGTGTTTATTTTTTCCTTTTTATTATGGCCCAACAGCAGTACTAATACATTTCAAGTTTGTTTTTAAAAACATTCAATACCTAAGTAAAAATCTGTTTAGGAAATCACCCCATTACCACCTAGTGAAACCGACAATAGGTAACAGGGTGAATAGGGATTTTTTTTTTTCTTCTTACAATTAAAGGAAGGCAAAGTATGTACTGGCTATATTAAACTTTTCTTAAATGCGATTTCCTCGGTGTCTGTAACATGTAACGTACTTTCGCTTGTAGACTGTCCAATCTGATTAGATATGCAACTTGCCTCCTTTAAGACTTTTCCTGTTGCTCTGCTCCAACAAAACGTTCCCTCTGGCCAGTTTCACATGTACATGGCCAATTAGGTTATCTAGAAGAGCGGTCAGGCACTTGGGCTGAGTTGCCGGGTTATGTAGGGTACACACCAGAACGATCATGATCGTGAGCAGATCTTGAGACGATCATATGATGGTCGCACAATCTGTTGGAGAACACGATCTGATCACGATCTGTACCCAGTTAAAGGGATCGTTTTCAAATCCTGACTGCAGCAGGTAGGATCTGCAAAATGACCAAACGACCAGCGGGGACGAGCATCTGATCGGAATCTGATCTAAAACATGCTCTTATTTACATACAATCGGTCAAGCTTGTATCGAAATTGGGGGGATTGAGGCCATATCGTTCTGGTGTGAACCCAGCATTAAACCGTATTTGTTATTCTGGTTGGAAGGTACCCTGCACTACAGCCTATAGTGGTCCCCTTCCAATCCAGTTTACTGGCATTCTCATTCATTGCTGTATCTGTTTTGGCCAATTTGCTATTGTCACAAGCTATATAGTGTATGGTGTAGAAGTAACCAGTTTAAGGTAATTTTGCAAGCAGTGTCCATTTCAATTATAATAACTGTTATGGGTACACACAGGAGACTAATTATTTTCCTGCTGAACAGTGAAAATGACTTTCATTGATCAGTACACACTGACACTTTCTTGACATTTGGGCCCTTATTCAGATATGATCGCAGTACAAATTTGTTCTCAAAATGGGAAAAACCATGTGCACTGCAGGTGGGGCCGATGTAACGTGCAGAGAGATTTAAATATGGGTGGGGTGTGTTGAAACTGAAATCTAAATTGCAGTTTAAAAATAATACAGCAATTATTTACCCTTTACCAAAACAAAATAACTCACACAAATTTAACTCTCTGCACATGTTACATCTGCCCCACCTGCAGTGCACATGGTTTTGCCATTTTAAGAAAAAATTAGTACTGCGATGACTTCTGAAGAAGTGCCTTGATTTAGTATAGGCACAACTAACAGAGCTGGCTCTAGCTAATTTGATGCCCTAGGCAAGATTATAGCACTGTCGTTAGTTCCTCCCTTGGCCCATTACTCCTTATTTACATTACACCACACAGTATTCTCATTTATACATGTTATGCCACACAGTAGTGCACCTTATACCCCTTATACCCATACTACCACACAGTAATAGTGACCCTTATACACATTGTGTGGCACATTACTAATGTCCTTATACAAATAATGCCACACAGTAAAGCCACTTACACAATTATTACTACTCAAACCTTCCCCCCCCCCCCCCCCATTGGCCATTTATGTTACTGCCCCCTGTACCTTCACTGTTTCTGCGCACCACACTGACTGACACTCCTGCTGACTCTGTTGTATGAGCTGCATGCCGCCTAGGCTATGGCTGCATAGCAATCATCACTTCTGTATGTTTTGAAATGGGTGACTTATACTGTGTAACTACAGTAAGGCCTAGTGCCCACGGAAGCTTTGTCTGCCAATACGGGGCCTATTTGTGATCTCCTCAGTCTACCTGCAATATATCTGGTGACACAGCATGGGCAAATTAAAACTGCATGATCTTACAGCAGAAAAATAGAGTACTATGGGATAAATGTAATTGGGTGCGAGAAGCCGGAGGGGGAAGGCGTTCGTTCTATTTTTTAAAGCTGCAAACATAAGGCAAAACGAGGTGTGTATGCCCTGTAAATGATTGCCCCTTAGAAAATACAGCCATTCTCACATAAACTCCCGCACACCCAGCTTCTTGCACTCTATTTACCCCTATATTTGGCAAATCGAGTTTCTCATCTACCATTGTTTGCTTATACTGCGTTAAATACCATTTTTGGTCCTGAGGATAGGGGCCTTTAGCAACCCTGAAATGTTCACCTTTTAATTGTGGTGATGTATTAATGCTATTCAGAAGTGCTGTAAATTTTTGCAAGTTTCCACTTTAAATTTTTTTTTATTGTAGATCCTATTGTCTTATAAGATTTATTTTCCTTTTTTTCTTTCCTCCACATGCAGGAGGGAGTTCTTTGAAGGATGTGAGGCAATAAATGCAGACAGCCTCGAAGGAATTTGCACCCAATTTCCCAGCCTCTTAATTGAAGCCAAGCAGGAAGACAAATTTAAGGATCTTTATCGCTTCACATTTCAATTTGGCCTGGACTCCGAAGAAGGGCAGCGATCACTTCACCGGGATATAGCCATTGCCCTCTGGAAGTTGGTGTTCACACAAAACAAACCCCTCATTTTGGACGAGTGGTTAGACTTCCTAATTGAGAACCCCTCAGGAATCAAGGGAATCTCCCGGGACACATGGAACATGTTCCTAAACTTTACTCAGGTGATTGGACCCGACCTCAGCAACTACAGCGAAGACGAGGCATGGCCGAGTCTCTTTGATACCTTTGTGGAATGGGAAATGGAGAGAAGGAAAAAGGAAGAAACCAAATGTATTAGATCTTCATGCACAGACCAACTGAGCGCAGATGAACAGACTTAGCACAGTTTGAGCTTTCGATCCGGTTAACCTTCATTAAATATAGACTCTGGACTTCCCCTGGAAATTTAATGGAGAATACTTTTTTTTTTTTTTTTAGTTTATTTTACACCTTTTTCTGCCTTGTATTTGTAAGGGCTCTAAATGCTGGTAACATATTTCAGGCACTTTCTTACCGTATTTTTTTTTTTATTTTTTTTTTGTTTTTTTACAGTGCCAGGAAGTGTTTTACCTTTATATTTCAGGTTTAACTGGCTCTAATTAAATTAATGAATGCTTGGAAGAACGAGGGGAGAATGGGAGGGCAGATGTGATCATTTTATTTAATTTAAACCCTATTGATGTGTTGGGTATGGGATGTGGGGGAGGGGGATCGTGGGTTGCAGAACAATGCATTGTGGGACACCTGGCAGCTGGTTGGTAACAACTCTGCTTGTTGCCAGGTCCTGCATCCTTTTTTTTTAAATGTTCTTTTATAATATTAGTCCAGTTCAGTGCCAAAGAGGCCTGCAACACATTGTATGCCAATCTGGCAAATGAGGAAAAAAAACACAAAATTCCAATTCTTACTGAGCGTTCCAGGGTCGTGCTCGTTTCCTAGATCCTGTGTTGGTCAGGGCAGTTGCGTACTGTGTGTAGTGGTGTTTACATTGTGGAATTTTAAGATTTGTGAAGCTGTTCAGTGGGGTTTAGTAAAGGAGCATATTTTCTCTCAAAAAGCTATATCGGAGCATTAATCATATGTGCATTAACTCCTGTTCATAACACAACTGCAACAACAACAAAAAAAGTAAAAGAAAAATGTTATGGTTTTTCTATTAAAATCCATGTATTCTTGTTAACTGAATTGCTGCAGTGCGTTGGAAGTTTAGAACAATTTTCATCCACCTGTTTTTAATTTAATTTATTTTTTATTCAGCACTAAGTAACTTTGATGCCCTGTGTCTTGGATCTGGCAGAACAGTAGGATGGAGTTAACAGACCTATATTCTAGGACCAGTGGGTGCATTTTAACCTACAATGATTCCTTCTGAGATTTGTTTCTTCTTCCCAAAGCAGACTATTTAAAAATGTATTTAAAAAATGTTTTATGTTGCCGTGTGCTTAATACTGTAATCTGCTTACTGCACTTTGCCCCTTTTGCTCTCCCACGTTGTGCATTCAGATAGGGCGCAGGAGCCAGTTACGTTTCTTTTGCAGTAGTATCTTTTCATTGCAGTAGTAACTTTTTATTGAACTGTATTACTTAAGCTGGGAACACACTATATGATATTTCGGATGATATTACTCCACAATGACCATCAATTATAGTGTGTACCCCTCACATCTTCCCAGTTGGATAAATTGAGTTGTCACTCCGTCACAATTGTATGTGCTGCTTGCCAAGATGGCATTTCCTTTAGCCAACTTAAAAGTTAATTCAGTTGGCACCTTGTGCCCAATTTAGGTTTACAGCAGGCATGCACACTCCATTAAAAAAAAAAGAGCTAAACAAAGTCCTCAGCAGGGTTGCCACTGGGTCACTGTTGATTTTTCCTTAACTTAATCTGTACCCAGCCTTACACAGGGTATTTTGTAGCATTCATCCAAATGTATCGCTCCACAAAAACTCCTCCAACTTGGAAGACCAGTGGTCAGAATATAGACGCCGTCATTCCAATGGAGGAAATCCCGACATTGGTCAGGTATGCACAACTACACTAACTCGCTAGTGCCTAACTCCTACTCCCCGCTGTCTAAATTAATCATCCCACCCCCAGATACTTACGTTCAGCATACTGGTAGTCAGAATTCCAGTCTCCCGGAGGTAGTTGTGATGCCAACGCTGGTATTCCTACTGCTTGGATGCTGAACGCAACGTGCTGTGGAAGCTACGGAGTCTGATGGTTGATAACGATCCCTGAAACAAGGACCAGAGAAAAAGTTTTTAAAAAAAAGCCAGATCCCAGAGATGCAGTAAAATCTGTAACGTCACATTTTATATGCTTAGTTCACACAGCAACATAAAAACAAAAAATAAAAATGTTGGTCTCGAGAGCTGTTGTTTCTGATCACTTTGTACAGTATAATGACTAATGCTACACGGTGCTAACTGATCACAGGGAAAGCTAGTTGTAGGCAATGAATACAGCTCATGAAAACTGAGAAGAGTGGAGAGTTAATGGGCATTAAAGTACTACTGCTACCACCTATCTTTGCCATTGGATCATGGTGTAAAGATTGTTACTCTAGTTAGCTATGGCTTAATGTTGTGGGTTTTTGGCCAAAAGTTGCATATACGTGTATTAAAACTATGCGCATAGGACATAACTGCATTTTACAACTCATGCATGCACACACAGGTTTGTAAATGCACACGAAAAGCCCTCTTCTTTAAATGTCTCTACATATGTTGGCCTACAGCAGGGGTGGGGGAACCTTTTTATCTCTAGCTGTTGTTGAACTAAGGATCCCAGCATGCCCTCTAACAGTTTTAGCATGGCCAAATAGCAAAACTGTAGCAAGGCATGCTGGGATGTGTTCAACAACAGCTGGAGGGCAACAGGTTTCCCATCCCTGGCCTACATTTTGGCTTTAGATCCTCTATTTATGTCAATCCACAGAAAGCAGTCTGAAAATATATTATATTCTTGTTGCACCTATAAATATATTATATTATTGCTGCACTGTTCACAAAGAGAAGGTTGGCTTTAATGAGGTACTTTCCTAGCTGCATCAGCTGTAGCGGGACACTTGCATTATTTCAGGAATGGCAGTTTTTCTTTATAGAAGTGGTCTGCACTTGGCATAGCTCAGAGAGGGTGAGTTGTCTTATTCTTCTCTCCTGGGGGCAGAGCTCATAGAGGGGGTATTGGCTGTAATGAGGCACACTCCTGGGGTGTAGAGCTCATAGAGGGGGTGTTGCCTGTAATGAGGCACTCTCCAGGGGGCAGAGCCCAGAGCGGGTAGTTGGCTTTAATTGGGCACTGTTCTGTAGCCAGAGCTCATAGAGGGGGAGTTGGCTGGAATGGGGCTCTCTCTCTCTTGGCGGCAGAGCTCAGGAAGGGGGAGTTGGCTGGAGTGGGGCTCTCTCCTGGGGGCAGAGCTCAGAGAGGGGGAGTTGGCTGTAATTGGGTGTTCTCCTGTAATTGTGCAACAGCTGTACTTATGTTTCTTTTTATAGGTAAAATATTGCCAAATCAAATCGAATTTTTTTTTATTTAGAATACCTGTTGTTAAATGGTAGAGCTTCAAATAGCCATGTGTCATTTTCCATCAGCTTTGATTTCTGATTAATTATAACTAATTAGCTGATTGCGCTGTCTGTAGCAGAGTCTGCAGCCAGTGAGTCTGTCTATGATTGGGATCAATAACTAAATAGCTCCGTTAGCAGCATTATGTGCTGCAGAAGATGTATTAATAACCTCCTCTGCACAGCAACACCTCTCCTGGTATATATATATATATATATGTGCAGTACTATCCACTTTCCCACAGCAGCCACCTGCCAGTAAAAGCCTGCATTAGTACCGATTCATCAGCAATGTAAATAAGGATGTATTGCTCTGATTTACCTCCTATAGAGAAATGTTTCTATGTTTGCACAGGGAAGTGAATAAACCTTGCTTGTCAAATATGTGTATATATGTACGTACGTGTGTGAATGCCTGCAAAATATATATATTTCTCTTTGAATGCATGACCCCACCTTAAATTTACAGAGCAAAACAGATTTATTTCTGATGCCTGTTTCCCTTTAAGTGCAGTCCTTTGCAGTATATGTGTTTTATATTCTAAGCCAGGCATTCCCCGCCTCGATCCACAGTGCCGGTTTTAATGATATCCAGGCTTGAGCACAGGAGACTTAATTAGTACCTGAGTTTTGATTTAACCCATACCTCCCAACATTGGTGGCAGTGGAGGAGGGACATGAGCAGCACGCACCTGAAGTTAGGGGACTTGTCTTACGTCCTAGGCACCCCCGTGAGGTCATGCCCCCATTTTCACCACTATTGGGGGCATGGCCAGCACTGAGAGCTGCTGGCCATGCCCCCCCCCCCCCCTCCTCTCTCCCACAGGCCAGTCTTGGGAAGTACATTAGACCAGCCCAAAAAAAAGTAAACAGCACGATCCTGCAAAAATCGGGACAGTTGGCAGGTATGTTTAACCATCGGTGCTGAAGCTTTGATATCGCTAAAACCTGCATTGCGGATACCATTAAATTCTATAAATTGCATTTTACCCTTGTAGGCACTGTGCTGTCAACATAGTTCCATTGATCTCCTGTTTGGCAACATGATTGTCAAGTTCCTTAAATGCATCCTATATCAGAATCCATTTATTTATTGTTCTAAAAATCTCTTCTATAATAGCCCAGAACTGTCAATCTGTTAGTCTGTGAACAACGCTGGGCGGAGTTACTCTATAGTGATAGATCTGGGCAGTGCAGTGCACTCTCTTCCCCCAAACATTACAGAGTCGCTTCCTGAAGGAGCAGAGGAGGGATGACCCCCTGCAGCAGCAAACTTATAGTGTACGGCAGGAGCCGGGTGCACTGTAGTAAAGAAACAGAAAATAGCCTACAATTCCCAGCAGCCCTTGCTGCAGTGAGCTGAAGTTTACTTTGTTGCCTCACTACTGTGTGGGGCAGCCCAGGCCCAGTGGAGTAAAATGATGGGAATCAGGAGCTCAGGGGGTAGGTTACCTCAGCCCACCCCCTGTTAGGCTCTCAAGTGTTTTAAAATCCCAACAGTGCAGCCAAAGGTCTGAAAAGGGGGCGGAGCTACACAGCACTGTACTGTATATTGTACAGTCAGTGCCAGGCCAGCAACCAGCATGAGCAGGGTAGGAGACCTCCAGCACCAGCCTGAGCCACATTAAATGGTGAGTTTTGACTCATGGCAGAGGCACTGTGTGTGTCTGCATACTTGACTGTATGAATGTGTGCATATGTATGTTTAGGTGTTTGAAAATATGTGTGTGAAAGTAAAGGTACTTGTGTATTATCACGGCGCCCGATTTCATCTAAATCGCATACGATATTGCATTCGATTTTGCGGCCGATTTTTTTTGGCCGATTCGATCTGCGAAACGATTTTTCGGCTGATTTTCGGCCATTTACTGCCGATTTGCATGTTATTCCATCCTTGCACACCCCCAGGTACTATGCGATGGTATGCGATGTGATTTTCGTGAAAATGCCCCTGATTGTACAATTAAATATCGCATAGCATTGGATGCCAGCAAATGGCATGCGATGCGATGTGATTCGCAATGTTAAATGCACCCCCATTGTTAACGCCACCCCCACTATCAACGCCAACCCGAAGCATGGCGAGCGGCGGTGGTACGCATCCTCCGACCTTTTCATACCCCCACTATCCACATCGGCGGGGAGTTGATTGTAGATAGTGTGGCAAGCGCAGCGAGCCCCGCGGATTACTTTACATGAGCCCACGCTTCGGGCTCGGTGGCTTGCTGCGCTCGCCAAACTATCTAAAATCAACTCCACGCCGACGTGGATAGTGGGGGTATGAAAAGGTCGAAAGGAAGCGTACCACCGACCCTCGCTGCGCTCGCCACGCTTCGGGTTGGCGTTGATAGTGGGGGTGGTGTTGACAATGGGGGTGCATTTAACATTGTAAGCACCCATCAGGGTGATTGTACAATTACAAATCGAATCGCTTTACATGCATCGCATGCAATGCTATACGATGGAAATTGGGGGTGTACAACGTGTGCAATGATGGAGCAGCATGCAAATCGGCCGGAAAAAGTGAAAATCGGCCGCAAAATCGCATCCGATTTTTGCATGCGATTTGCGGCCGATTTCGTGGGCGCCTGATAATACACAAGTAC
This sequence comes from Crinia signifera, assembly GCF_055691185.1. Classification (NCBI taxonomy): domain Eukaryota; kingdom Metazoa; phylum Chordata; class Amphibia; order Anura; family Myobatrachidae; genus Crinia; species Crinia signifera. Next base: position 64,251,728 of record NC_139223.1, on the reverse strand, counting down.
CAAAGTAAATGTGCATCTACCCTCCTGCCCCACTGCTGACGGCACATCATCTACCCTCCTGCCCCACTGATGGCACATCATGCTCCCTTCACTACAGCCCTCAGGAAGAAAGTGTTGCAATCTGTCCATGATCGCTGTGTGTTTACAATCTGCTTCTATTGGATACTCACATTTCATTTACCAGGCCTTGTAGGCCACTATATTGCATTAGCTACAATGCAGAATTAGTTCTCAGTATCCCGTCTGATGATTGTTAAGTCTGAATTGCCAGTCAGCCTGATGGCGTTACAGCCTGATGCCAGTTTGTGCTTTTGGTCCCAGTGCTACTCACCTGCTGAGGTTGGTATCAGGGAGATACCTGCAGTTTGAGCTTGAAGTTCACCTTTTAATCTGATTGTGGCACTGACTGCATTATGCAGGACTCTGTAGCAGAGGAATATTCTACAATGCAGGAAGCAGGCTGTTAAGGTGCGCACACACACTATGTGATATTTTAAAGATATCTCTCATTTTGGCCCTTCTGAGTGATATAATTTCAAAAATCAATTGCCCAGCTTATACGCTATGAGCAATGCGCACTCCCACAGGTAGTTAGCAACCTCATTAACACCCTCCAATCCCACCTCTGTACATGCAGCTCAATTTGACTATTGTCAACGACTGCATGTATGGAGCGGGGAACCAATGATGTCACTGAAGGACATTGTTCAATGTGTATTCAATGTGTATGCACTATATTGTTTGGCTAGGAGTACAAGAGTACTATATAGCTCATGGAGTGAATAGTCTAGTGCAGTGGTTCCCAACTCTGGTCCTCAAGTACCCTCAACAGTTCACATTTTCCAGGTCACCGGTGGATTATTAAAATGTGAATGTTGGTGATACACAGGGCACCTGCTGGGTGACTTGGAAAACCTGAACTGTTAGGAACTTGAGGATTGAGGTTGGGAACCACTGGTCTAGTGTGTACGTATCTTTCTAAAGAAATGGTAAGATTTGTATAGCTCCTAAGTTTTGTTCTGTCCTGATCCTATAGGCTGTGGCCATTAATGTGCCTTAAAGCCTAAGAGGTCCGTGCCCTAAATATTAAGAATATGGTGCAAACTAGCCTATCTAATGTTTCTTGGGTACTACCTTCGTCATTGACAATGAATCAACAATGTACTTCTGCCTGTATCCTGTCCCAAAACAACTGCGAGCCCAATAAGAATCTGATCAATGTATACTATACAGTATGTCAACATTCAAACAATGGTCCCATTGTAGCAGCAGTGCGTGCTAATTGGACATAATTGTATCATTATTGCATTGTTTCAGCGAGAAATGTCTTGCTGCTTCCAGTCTTTATACTAGAACAGTAATGGGCCCCACACACAGCACAATTTTCAGGCATTTTCTGAGCGATTTTACTAAATCACTCAGAAAATGCCTGAAAATGCATGTAAATCGCTGTGTGTATAGCCCACACAGCGATTTACATGCGCGCACCCGCCGTTCTGAATCTGCACAAGATTCAGAACGGACCTGCCCGTCAATCAAGAGCAGTCGCTCAGAAGCTCCTGCTCATATGTGGCCTCGGACGTGAGCAGGGCCTTCTGAGCGACGCTGGATGCCGCCCTGATGTCCCACAACGCCGCCCCACCTGACACACCGGAAAGTGTGAGAAGCAGTCATCCCTAGCTAGTAGACCGCTTGTATGATGGACTGACAGCACTAGCCATGGGCAGAGAACACAGCTGGTGATGGTAGCGCTATTCAGTTATCGTGGGAAGCAGGGACAATAAGAAGTTGGTTGCACAGATGTGGGCATCCTATGGCGGTCAGCTGCTGTGATGTTCATTTTCTTTTTTGTTTATCTCCATCTACCCTGGGATACTGCATTATATGAACAGACCTGCTCTTATGTGGAGTTGGATCAGAGCAGCACAGTTGCCGTGGTCCTGAGATATTCAGTCACATGGCCTATTAATTTTACCTGACCCACATTGCATACAATGCAGGACGGCTCTGGGCCATACAAGCATAGGTGACCTGTGAAACGCCAAATACAGGTTGAGTATCCCTTATCCAAAATGCTCGGGATCAGAAGAATTTTGGATAATGGATTATTACGTATTTCAGAATATTTTTATATTGCAATGAGGTATCTTGCATTTATGTTGTACAAACACAAGAAATACACACAAATATATTTTATTTGTGCATAAAACAAGGTTTAAAAACCTAAAACAAAGGGGTTTTTTTTTCACACCACCCCTAGGCCAAAAGTTTCTTATGGTTAAATTTAGAACAAAAAAAATATTTGATATATCTAGGGTGTTCTGATTCATAAAAGCTTGGGAACCACTGCAGTAAGGTCATGATAAGCTTTCTTGGGGATACAAATTGAACACACATTGTACTGGTGCGTCAAGATGTAGCTGGTTTTTGCTCTTGACCTAAAGTTTTTGTGTTGTGGTTCACATCGATGTATGGTGTTCAGCTACCGGGCCGGGTGATGGAGCAGCAGCGCTGGGGTCTAATAGACCCCCTGCACTGCTGCCCTGTCACTGACACACAGTCAGTGTAAAAAAAATAGAATGAAATAATAAAGATTTAAAAAGAAGTAAGGCTGTATAATGCAACCCCTCTCTAAGGCCGAAAAAACGGAGCTTCCTGGCTTAGAGGCAGGGAGGAGCCTGGCTGTCTGGGAGGCAGAAAGAAGTTTAACCTTTCTGGTGCTGGAATGCTCTCTCACCGCTCCACTACCCAGTGTTAGCACTGTGGCCTCTAACATGTCCCGAAGAATAAAAGTGTATGCGTGGTAAATGGGGGTAGGGTGCAAGCCAGGAGGAGTAGTGGCATATCAGGGTACCTCCAATAAGTTTGAGTCTGGGTAAATAGTACTCACTCCTCCCCATCTTGGCACCGCGCTGTGTACCTTTACATAAAATGGTCCGCTCAGTATAAATGTTTGGCTGGGGATCCTGCACTTCTACAGGGAGTGAGAGAATACTTATAATGCAGACATGTCCACAAATCATTGTACTCCAGCGCTTCTCAAACTCAGCCCTCAGGACCCCACACAGTTCACATTTTCCAGGTTACCCAACAGGTGCACTCATTACTCACTGACACATTTTTAAAAATTCACAGGTGGAGCTAATTATTTCACTTGATTCTGTAAGGAGACCTGCAAAACATGCACTGTGTGGGGTCCTGAGGACCGACTTTGAGAACCTGTGTTGTACTGTATGCAATGAAACCTATTGTTGGAGAGGTCTGATCAGATTGTGTGGGGAGGATATTAACTGTTGCACATATGAAATACATAGTATACCTGCACAGACTAAGGCATCACTATGTCCTGCCAAACCTGTCTGGACTTTCCCTGCATCTGCCATCCGGGCAGCAGAGACATTGACAAAATGACACTATTGTAAAAAGGTAGGGTTTGAATTCTTTATGCATTTTTTTTTCTGAATGACCAGTTCCTCCCCTTGTATCATTGTGCAGCCAGCAAGGTGTTGGCGGAATATCAGCACTTCATTCTTGGAGAATTTGTGCCCGGTGCATATTAAATATTTTTGGTGAGTTTCTACCAGACTTGTGTTTGTAGATTTTTATCTTCACATTGACTCATATCAGATGTTTTTACATGAGCTTTTATGCTAGAATATTGTCCTGTTCTTTACACACCCCATAGAAATAATGTTCTAAGGCCAGGCTACCCATACTATACCCCAGTTACGAGTAATGCAGGGTACACACCACGACAACCCTCTCACGATGCACATTGTGAGCGAGTCGTCAGTGTCTCGTCTGACCCGCTCACGGTGACGCGGGGGGGGCACGATCCGCTCACGATGTGCACCGTGAGCGGGTCCGATCCAATGGCGACCCGCACCCGGCAGTATGGTCGTTATTCAGATCCTACCTGCAGCAGGTAGGATCTGAATAACGACCGACCCGCGGGACCGCGCATCGGATCGGTATCGGTCCACACCAGGACAGAAAAGGGCCCAATCACCACACAATCTACATCCAATTGGTCGGAATTGGATCTAGATTGAGGGGATCGGGCTCTAGTCGTCCTGGTGTGTACCCAGCATTAGAGGTTCCATAGTTTTACACAACTGTTGCTGCTGCGTTTGACCACAAATGGGCAATTATTTCCACAAAGACTATGAGAAAGCTTTATCCTAACTTCTAAGGAAGGTGAGTAAAGATGTTATCTAGGATCTGATTGGATGGTATAAAGGCCCCCATACACTAGGGCGACTTGTCCTAAGGACAAGTCAGCCCCGATTTACCCTGAGCTTCCCTGGCAGCTCCCCGGGGGAGCTTGATAACATTTGGCACTTGATGTGCCATATTTTACATGTGATAAATCAGTTGCGATGTATCACATGAAAAATCCGGGGAGCTGCAGACAGGGGGGGGGGGAGCGGCAGGATGGGAGTGGGGACCGGCTGGGGGAGTGACAGGAGCAGGCTGGGGGCGGGGTCCGGTCCACCTGTAGGTGCAGGCTGTAATCTGTATTGTGCACTGGGAGAGCCTCAGCCTCTTCAGATGTAGCGGCGCTGCGGCAGGTAGGGTCAGGAGCGGAGACTGCAGATGCAGAGAGACCGGGTGCGCGGCGCGAGAATAGAAAGAAATCCCATTCAAAGGACTGGGCGGCCGCTGATTGGCTGAGAACTCAGCCAATCAGCGGCCGCCCAGTCTTTTGAATAGGATGGTTTCTATTCTCCCGCTGCTCTGCGGTCCACACGGCGAGCGGGAGAATAGAAACCATCCTATTCAAAAGACTGGGCGGCCGCTGATTGGCTGAGTTCTCAGCCAATCTGCGGCCGCCCAGTCCTTTGAATGGGATTTCTTTCTATCCTCGCGCCGCGCACCCGGTCTCTCTGCATCTGCGGTCCCCGCTCCTGACCCTGCCTGCCGCAGCGCCGCTACATCTGAAGAGGCTGAGGCTCTCCCAGTGCACAATACAGATTACAGCCTGCACCTACAGGTACCCAGGACCGGACCCTGCCCCCAGCCTGCTCCTGTCACTCCCCCGGACGGCTGCACATGATTAATCTTATGTGCAGACCGTCCGACATCCGGATCTGATGTACACGGGACCGCACATCGGATCAGATGGGATGTCATACACTACGCAATTTGCCCAGTTTCAAATTCGATTCTGGAGGATTGGGCCGAGAAATCGGGGCCAAATCGCGTAGTGTATGGGGGCCTTTAAGGCAACATTTCCCTTTGCCCTTGTTAGAAGGTTTACTAAATCCTCAGGTAAAGTTTGTGTGTGTGTTTATATAGGCCAGGCATTCCCAACCACGGTCCTCAAGGCACACCAACAGTGCAAGTTTTAGTGATATCCAGGCTTCAGCACAGATGGTTTAATCAGAATCCCTCAGATAACCAATTAAGTCACCTGTGCTCAAGCCTGGATATCTACAAAACCTGCACTGTTGGAGTGTCTTGAGGACCGTGGTTGGGAATGCCTGCTATAGGCCAGTAACCAAACTAGCTGTTATAACTTATGGTAGCTTATGGATTGGCAGAGGTCTATCCAATTAGCTCTGAAAACAGCGCTTACCGAGTATTATGCTTTGGTGTCTCAGGCACCTGGGATCCAGGATACACAAAAACCTGTTTTTATTTAGAATAAATACCCCTTTTGAAAGACTGACTCTGGGCAGGCTATTTATGCTCACTCACTGCTGAGGGGATATTCCAGATGAGAAGTGGTGACCAGATATAAAGATGTCCTTTGCAGAATTTCTATACATGTCCCCAGGTGAGTTGTTGTTTCTGAGAAGGAAGCTTTTCTGGTATACACTGTGTCCAGCCCAGTCAGCAGGGCTCAGAGCAGCTGAGAGTTGAAAGAAACCTTTATGTGATTGCATCTCACTGTTATTAGGCGAGTTCCATGATGGGATATCATTTCATCAACTGAACGTGTGCATAGAAATATTAGACTGCTCTTCTTTTACTTCCTGAGAAACAATTAACTTCCATCAAGAGAAAAAATAGAATTAGAGAAGAGACACTCCTTTCCACAAAGAGTCCGGGCTTTTATGGACCACTCATATTTCTATTGCTGGGAATAGGATTAACCCCAACATGTTTTTTATAGAATAAAACCTCCACACAAGACAAATTGATCAGTTTTTATTATTTAAAAAAAATCATTTTAAAATGGCCGCGACTTGAATAATATTGAAATTCATTATTTTAGGCGTCTGTTTTTATTCCCATTAAACCGAAGCCTGGAAGAGATCCACAGTTGCTGTAAAAAAAAACAAAATAAACAGGAATTACTCTCTAGAGCAGGAATAGTCAGACATCATGAGGAGAGCTAAATGTGGACCCTGTTCAATAAGCCGTCCTATATATTATTTGTAACTAATACATATGAATGTATATAAACCAGGAATGCTGAGGGCAGATAAAGACCACTGGGGTTACCTATGTTAGACCATTTTTAATTATGAATAGAGTACAGGTTGAGTATCCCTTATCCAAAATGCTCGGGACCAGAAGAATTTGGGATAACTGATTATTCCGTATTTGAGAATATGTTTATATTTCAATGATGTATCTTGAAGTATCTTGCATTTATATTGTACAAACACATCAAACAAATGAAATACAAACAAATACATTTTATTTGTGCAAAAAAACAAGGTTTCAATACATGAAACAAAGTTTGTGTACAATCTCTGGCACTGAATTTAAATGCCAAGCAATCATTATCTTGCAGATATTTAGTGCCAGTTACATATGTCCCCAGGAGTGCCAATTACATATTGTGTCTTTAGTAGTGCCAGTTACATATCGTGTCTTTAGTAGTGCCAGTTACATATCGTGTCCCCAGTAGTGCCAGTTACATATCATGTCCCCAGTAGTGCCAGTTACATATCATGTCCCCAGTAGTGCCAGTTACATATCATGTCCCCAGTAGTGCCAGTTACATATCATGTCCCCAGTAGTGCCAGTTACATATCATGTCCCCAGTAGTGCCAGTTACATATCATGTCCCCAGTAGTGCGAGTTACATATCATGTCCACAGTAGTGCCAGTTACATATCATGTCCCCAGTAGTGCCAGTTACATATCATGTCCCCAGTAGTGCGAGTTACATATCATGTCCCCAGTAGTGCGAGTTACATATCATGTCCCCAGTAGTGCCAGTTACATATCATGTCCCCAGTAGTGCCAGTTACATATCATGTCTCCAGTAGTGCCAGTTACATATCATGTCTCCAGTAGTGCCAGTTACATATCATGTCCCCAGTAGTGCCAGTTACATATCATGTTCCCAAGTAGTGCCAGTTACATATCATGTTCCCAAGTAGTACCAGTTACATATCATGTCCCCAGTAGTGCCAGTTACAGATGTCCCCAGTAGTGCCAGTTACATATCATGTCCCCAGTAGTGCCAGTTACATATCATGTTCCCAAGTAGTGCCAGTTACATATCATGTTCCCAAGTAGTACCAGTTACATATCATGTCCCCAGTAGTGCCAGTTACAGATGTCCCCAGTAGTGCCAGTTACAGATGTCCTAAGGTTTTTGGCAAAAATAAAAATTCACTTTCTGGAATGTATGGTTTTCGGAATAATTTGGATAAGGGATACTCAGCCTGTAATCGATTTTTCCCAGGTATGTGTAATGTAATCATTGTCTGCATTCAGTGGAAGCAGCCATATTGTGTACAGAATCTACAGTATGCTCCAATATTCTACACAATGTTTTACTGACACTATAAATCATTGCTGACAACCCGAGCAAACTTATCAGCTATAGGTTCTGGGGACACAAGGTGCGTACACACTAGACAATACTTGAGCTGTGATGCATGGTAACGACATATTGTAAAAACATTTTTGTGTTTATCGTCCAGTGTGTGTGCACAATATTATTAACGATGAACTCTTCCACGGGGCATTTGCAGCACCCTCTGTCTATATGCAGCACAATCTGAGGATATCATCAACGACAGCTATTTTCCTGGATGTGGCCACTGACCATATCATTTATATAATCTCTCTATGTATATCAACTATATCGTTTGTTCGGGATACCGGTTGGATGGTCTAATTAAAGATGGTCGACAGTCATTAGGTTGACCTAATGCTTGTGTCGACCTTGTCCCATGTCAACTTTGCATTAAGCCCCCCATACATTAGGCCGACTTGTCCTAAGGACAAGGACTTTTCCTAAGGACAAGTCAGACCCAGTTCTCCTGCGAGCTTGCCGGCAGCTCCCCGGGAGGCTCACATACATTTTGGCACTTGATGGGCCAATTTTTACATGTGATAAATCGCATATGATTTATCACATGAAAACCGGGGAGCTGAAGGGTAGTGAGGAGCAGTAGGGCGGGCGGCGGTAAGGAGCAGTGGGGCATGTGCAGCGGTGGTGGGGCGGTGATTAGGGCAGCGGCAGGCAGGGCGGCTATTAGAATTTTAAAATAATGTGTCCGACCTGGTCCAATGCGCACGGTACCGCGCATTCAATCAAATCAAATGTCATACACAAGGTGTCGAAATTGGCCCAAAAATTCTGTAGAGTATAGGAACCTTTGGCCTCAGTGGCCCTGGACCATCTAACCTGAAGCTGGGATCACTGTAAAGGCCCCCCATACACTAGGGCGCTGTACATGCAATTTGGGCAATTTACATGCGATTTAAGCATTAAATCGCATGTACTGTGTCCAGATTGCATGTACATGAGAAGTGGGGCGATGCAATACGTGTTCCCTTGCACATTGCATCGCCGCTCCTCGGTCACACCTTCTGCTGGAGAAATCCATCGCTGCACCCCGGGTCGCCAGGTCATCACCGATGTGAAGCCTGGTGCTGGTTATAGAAATACAGTGGGATCCCAGCTTTCCCCCCGGTATTTCTGTAACCAGGACCGGGGCTGGTTATAGCCGGGCCGGGGGACCCCAAGCAGTTTTTTTTTTTTATTACGCAGATAAGCCTGCATGGATCTGACTGATCTGTGCAGGCTTCAGCCAAACACGCCTGGAAAATGATTATTTTCCAGTTGTATTTTTTGCTGAATTACCGGCCGAATTCAACAGTACTATTTAGACTAGCCCCCCTAGCACCCTGTAGTACAGCCCATCAGATAAATTGTATGGCACTACTGTATGTAGTAAGATAAATTGCATGCAATATATCTGATGCAAAATAAGCACTCAAGTACAGAATCTGACGTGCAGGACTCCCAGGACGCTGCCAGGGAGTTCAAGGGAAATCTCATGCAATTTCAAGCATCAGATAAATTGCCCTAGTGTATGGCCACCATAACTCATTCCCAACTCAATCTATACTTAGGAGTGATTTACCAAATGATCAATCATGCCGGAATAATGTATGCAAGAGAAGCAGCAGCAGAGGAGACATTATCTACTGGAAATCTGCTGTTCCCACTGAATTGCACACACGCAGTGTCTTATGTAACACACTGGTCGCTTTCTGTGTATAAAGTACAGCTGCAGTACCTCTGGTTACCCGGGAAAAGGACAACACACAGGGTGTTTTCTGGAAGGCTTTCATAAAGTTTATTCATTTTCCTGTCCATGTCCTGAATTCTCTCTGTATGATCTTCCTAGAAAAGTAATAGAAAATTACATTTATATGTCTACATTTGTAAAGGGCAACGCAATACTCTGATGCGATATAAATGTTAATAAATAAATGGCAAATTAAATTATTAAACATAGTACAGTATGATAACCAAAGTACACTGCACTATAAAATAATTAAACAAATACAGTACAGGTTGAGTATCCCATATCCGAACTGCTCGGGACCACAATATTTATTTTTTCCATACTCACCTGGTCCCACAGTGACGCGCCGCTGCCCAGCCCCGCCCCGTGTGACGTTACTGACAAGGCAATAAGCCGTGCCGGAGCGTTCAGACCGCATACGCCATGTTGCTCTGGGGATGGGACCCGTGTCCTAATCCCGGGTGCGACACGGCATTAGCAGTCTGAAAACGGTATTAGTAAACCTACCCCTTGTCTACTAAAATGGGGTCAGACGGGAACCGCTGAATTGCTGGAGTGACCGTTCATTTCACTGTACTATCCTGTACAATGAAACATGATAACAAACTGTTCTCAGAATGTTTCACAGATTGTACACGGTCAGAGGGACATATACAGCAGGGGGTATTCTGCTACTGGATACTGCCGCTCCATGTTCAACCCTATAAACAGTTACCCACAAAGGGGCTGATTTGGTGTCATATGCAAAGTGGCTGTTGCCACGGGGAGCAATGGAAGCCTGATTCACTACCTTATGCTAATGCGGTAGCCGTGCATCTGCAAGTGGCAACATGTGCCTTCATTAATATTATGCCAGCCACCGCCATTGTCATTGCTAGTATATGGACTTGAATCAACCCCATGCTAAGAGAATGAAATCTGTCGGACAGGCTTCCCCTACCCATACCACAGCTAGCACTAAGTCAACAAGCCCACAGGTTCAGTGAGATTCCATAGTCTCCCCTGTTTTCAGCTCCAAATCACCTAATTCCACGGAAAGACAGGTCTGCTTGTGTGCTTTATGCAAACACTCACCATTTGCATCCCTACATAGAGATCCATACGACTATCATACAAGTTGTATGATAGTTGTACTTGTACGATAGTGCCTCTGACAGACAAACCATTATCCATTGTCCTTTTGTTAGGTTTTCTTGTGTAATTTGTCCTATCCGCCTGTCTGCACCTCTCCCTTTCCAGACTGCGGACAGAATTGTCTTATCAGGTATTTGCATACAAAGCAATAGGTGAAAGGGATGTAACAGAAAGGACTATTGTGGACACTCAAAGCAGCCTAGGGGTCTGCAAACAATCTATACATATAAAGAACATACAGACACTATTTTTACATTTACATCCTTGTATATAATTATCGGTCTCCTTCATCCAATCTGGGGGACACTGCTACCCCAGAGTTATGCTCACAGCGCATTAGATGACATTCAAATGGTTAAATTATTTGATTATAAATCTCTTAAAATACTCCTCGGTTTTCTGAATAGTGCATAAGAAGTGGGAAATCAGCTTTAAATGTTCTCGCTTCTCTGCCTTTTAGCTAAGATGAAGTGTAGTATTTGTTCTTATCGGTGTGTGTGCACCAAATCCTGGTAGGGAATAGGTAAAGACTGGACTGCCGGCTGCCTGAAGACCAAGGTGGTTGTGCCCCTGGGTACTACCTGAGCCAGGGGTGCATGAGAATGTACTGGTGTGGGCATCTCACCAAGCACTAGTATGGCACTTTAGCACCATACACTTCTGGTTCATTGCACGTCCATTGCCCCAAGACTATTGGCTAGGGCAGGGCCAATTTTTAAACCCCCCCCCCCCCCCCCAGGCTTTTGGCTAGGTAGCTATAGTATTTATTCCACTTCTTTAACTCACGTTTTTCACTTTTCCGCAGTTTGTCACGTTTTTTTTTTTTATGGGCTATAGGTATGACCCTTATAGGCTGCCCTGCTCCCCACATGAAAAGGTTCATTAAGTTTGGGGAGAGCCTATACCCTTGATCCCCAAGGGTTGGCCAACCATGTGAAAGTTGGGGCAACCACGAGCTGCAAGGCAGAGGGAAACCCACCGACCCTGGCCCCTTTAGTGCCGAGGGTTGGGGTTTCTCCGGACTCTGGGGAGGACAACCTATTTGTCCTATTCATTTTTTAGTGGGCTTTTTTTGGGCTCTGACGGTTCAGGGGAGTAACTGGGCCCTTCTCCTTTTGGAGAGGGTCCACAAGTCCTATGCTCCCAGCACGTTTGATTCACACACTGGGTGATGAAGCCGCGCACCTCGGGCTTTAAGTGACAAAAAAAGTAAAATATTTATTTAAAAAAAGAACTGGCTTTTATTGCGGAGATTAAAATCTTAATGGGGTGATACACACCGAGGGCCTGATTCTGAGGGGCAGATTTATTAAGTTCAGTGAAGTAATAAAGTGTCTGGTTTTTATCACCGGCCAATCAGCTCCTAACTGTGAAGTTACAGGCTTGGTTTGAAAAATGACAGGTAGGAGCCGATTGGCCAGTGATAAAAACCAGACACTTTATCACTTCACCGAGCTTAATAAATCTACCCCCGAGTGAGTCCAGAAGGGATAGATCGCGTATGCATCACACAATGTATTAGCATAAAGTAGATAACCCAGCCTGCTGCTTTGCAACCACATCATAATCGATACTTATATGGTGTCTGGTGTCTCATGTTGACCTTTTCCCATGTCCATCTAATGCATGCTTACTCTCTACCTGTTGACCAATAGCGGTTGACCTATTGACTGGTGTCACACTTCTGCAATGCAGACAGTGCAATACTCGGGTAACCTGGCATAGGCCGAGTCCATACTGCTAATACAATATTCTATCCATTCTATAGAACAATGTGATCGTACAGTTCTTCTAATTATCATACTGTATGCGTATCTCCGTACTGCTGCAAGGAGAGTCTTCAGACCAGGTGCTGTGAGAGTGGTGTAGGTGACTGCCTTACCTGAGGTGGGATCTCCTGCTGGGAATAAGTGTGAGATGTGGGATAAATCCGCAGCCAGTGATGTAAGTGGCTGGAGGTGACCGCTTTCTTACTCCTTAATCCACCATGTGCCTGTATGTAACCAGCCGCTGCGACAGCGCTACCTGGGCTATCGAATTCTGAAAAATACAATAGATAGCTAAAATAATATTGATTTTATTCAGAAGCAACCGCTGGCGTTAAATGACAGATTGCTTTGTTAGGATTACACATGTAGCCGCACTCATCTATCCCATGCCAATCGCCACATGTAACTCCCATGGTGATTGGCGCGGTCCCCTCGCTCTGGACTGCGGGTGTGAATTTGGCGAGACAAACAGGAGTGAGCCGTGGCGATTGGGGATAGAGGAGCACAGCTACATCTGTCGTTTTGCTCCTGGTCTCCACTTCACACCCCAAATTCTAAACATAAGAGGCGCTACCATGCTGAGACTTGTCATTTCACACAGGAAAAAAAGAGAGAATCTACAAAATACCTCTAATATTTAACAGAGTATAATCTAGATTCCTAGCATTATTTCTTAGCTCAGACAGATGGCCGGACATTCCCCTGTACATTTGCTAGAACAGTCCAGGATTCATACCTCCATCAATTACAATATGCCAACTTGCCCTATTCCAGTGAAACCGTTCCAAATCGTGATACCGCCGCCACCACCACCACCGCCACCACCATGTTCTAATTTGGGAAAAAGTTCGGTACTTGTGTAGTTTCACGGCACCATACAATATCGCATGCAATGCATGCGATCCGATCGCACCCGATTTTCATGGAAAAAGGGACCTTTTAATACCCACACTATCCAACTATGAGTCGATTTTATACAGTGTGGCGAGCGCAGCGCGCCACCGAGCCCCACGGATGACGTTACATGTATTGCGCGCCGCAAGGGACGCGCAATACATGTAAACTAATCCGCTGCGCTCGTCACACTATATACAATCAACTCCATGCGTAGTTGGATAGTGGGGGTATGAAAAGGTCCCTTTTTCCATGAAAATCGGGTGCGATCGGATCGCATCGCATGCGATATTTTATCTGGCGCCGTGAAACTACACAAGTACCAAAAGTTCTTATGTTACTTGTTTGGTTTCCTTCTGATTTTGATGAGTAGCCTGAAGTTCCTGCTAGTAATTGGCAGCCACAAAAACACAGGAACGGTATCCAGTCAAGATGTCAACACTATACGGTCAATATGGACAAGATTGACTCAAGCAAAAAGTCCATATAAGGTTTTTTTTTAATGATTACTTTCTATTTATGAACTTTTTATTACGTTACCATCCACATGAACTGGGAACTGTATTTGGGGTCAATGTGATGCAATCTACAAATTAATATACACAACAACAACAAAAAAATTGACAAACTCATGTCGACCTTTCATGTCAACCTTGTGAATGTTGACCATTTGTTGTCAACACTTTTATTTCATAACCCACAAGAACACAAGATCTAAAGTTCATATTGCACAAGAGGTTTGGCGACCCCTGGTGGCTGGGAATGAATACTGCCAGGAATTGTAATAGCGATGGACATATGCTGTGTACACACTGTGAGATTCCCTTGCTATTCGGCTTAAGATTTGAGTGCTATATATCTTTGCTATCTCTGTACTTTTTACATACACTTCATACAATCTGCATTAGATTTGCACTATATAGTCACTGCTGCCCTGTCCATCTGGGTTTTGATTTGTGCGCATGGGGATCGCAAGGTAAAAAACCTGTGCGATCTGCATTTGATTTTCACTATATAGTCAAAATCTAATGTCAAATCTTATGGTGTGTACACATGGGTACAATCAGCATGAGATTTTGACTATATAGTCAAAATCGCATCGGAATCGCATGCAGATCGCACAGGTTTTTTACCGTGATCCCGATGCGCGCTCCTGTGGCAGCACAAATCGAAACTCAGATAAACAGGGCAGCAATGACTATATAGTGCAAATCGAATGTAGATAGCATGAATTGTATGCAAATAGTACAGATAGCAAAGATTGTATAGCACTCAAATCTTAAGTCGAATAGCAAGGGAATCTCACCGTGTGTACACAGCATTACCGTTTGTACACAGCATAAGTTCTCTTGCAGGATCAGCGAATTGCCGAGATTGACTGGTGGCTGGACCACAGTATTATGAAGTGCCAAGCAATACTCTATGGATCGTCAGACAGCAAGATAATGACCCAAAATATACCTCCAGGCTATGTAAAAAATGCATTTGAGAAAAAAAAAATATGACACTTTAAATCCTAGGGTAGCCAGCATAGTCTCTCAGCTTATACCTCATCGCACAGGTTTGAGAGGAACTGGACAGAAGGGTGATAGCACAGAAACCTACAAGTGCAACCTACACGTGTGTTGGGAAGAACACATGATTTGCATTGCAGAAAGAATCTCACGTGTTCTGGGGCTATAGCTGCATAAGGTGATTAGATTAGATTTTGTTAAAGCAAACAATTCTAGTATTTTATGTAATCACAAATTTGTTCTATGCTTTTATTTTAGAGTACTGTATATATAGGCAATAAAATGATACCTTTCAAGAAAACATTTAAAAAAAATAAAGTGTTCTAAAACCACTGACCAGCAATGTACCTGCAATGTGTATATACCTCCCAACTTTGCTATACTGCAAATTGGGACCTGCAGCGCTTAAGGCGCGACCATTCCAAAGAGGGGAGGGGCTAAGGTAATAGCAGGCGGGGCCCTGGGTAAAGGGACATGGCCTAGTGCTGTAACCCCCATTTAGAATCATTTTCGGAAATGTGCACAGCTCACTCCTAGCGAATGAGCTGCCCCCGGCTTCCTCCATGCACTCAGAGCCGGCGTTACCCGCTCAGCAGAGGATGCAAACCAGGTAGGCGCTGGGCAGGAGAGGCGCTGTCCCTGCTCTGCATCCCCTGCTGTCTCTGTGGCTGCCGGCTGCTGCTGCGCCTGTCACAATGCAGGGCACGCAGCAATGCCGGAGGCACAGAGCTCCATCCAGGCTCCTAAACAACAGGTCTGCAGCACGGATTAAAAGGGGCGGGGCTACACGGACGGAGGGGGCGGGGCTACGTGGGAGCAAGGCTGAAGACACAGGAGAGGCTGAGCTGCCATTGCCAGGAGACTAAAGTAGGAGTGTACTATGTCGGCAACTGATGTGGGCATGTGTATAGGTACTGCTAGTAATGCCAGCAACTGGTGTGAGCATGTGTGTAGACAGCGCTACTAATTTTGGCAACTGGTGTGGGCACATGTATAGTCAGCGTTACTAATGTCGGCAACTGGTGTGGGCACGTGTATAGTCAGCACTACTAATTTCGGCAACTGGTGTGGGTGTTATGTATAGTCAGCGCTACTAATGTTGGCAACTGGTGTGGGCACGTTTATAATCAGCACTACTTATGTCGGCAATTGGTGTGAGCACGGGTAGTCAGCGCTACTAATGTCGGCAACTGGTGTGGGCACGTGTATAGTCAGCGCTACTAATGTCGGCAACTGGTGTGGGCACGTGTATAGTCAGCACTACTAATTTCGGCAACTGGTGTGGGTGTTATGTATAGTCAGCTCTACTAATGTTGGCAACTGGTGTGGGCACATGTATAGTCAGCGCTACTAATGTCGGCAACTGGTGTGGGCGTTATGTATAGTCAGCGTTTTCTTATGTGGGCAACTGGTGTGGGCATGTGTATAGTCAGCGCTGCTAATGTCGGCAACTGGTGTGGGCGTTATGTATAGTCAGCGTTACTTAGTAGTAGTACGTTTATTTATAAGGTGCCGCAGCGCCATACATAGCAAACAAAAAACAAATTACAAGGTAACGTACAGGGTGTGTTGAAAAATACGGTATGAATAGGGGTATAGCTGGTAGAACTAAAATCAGCATCAGTTCAGAAGTAGGTGTCAAAATTGTCGAGGAGACTGAAGATGAAGTAGAGGAAGGGAAGAACAAGACAGGAGCACAGGTGAGGTAAAGAGGTAGGGTGAGTACGTGAGGAAGGAGGTAACAGACTAAAAGGAGGTGGGTGGACGAACGAAAAACAATAGGATAAGTAGGAACGGAGGCAGGATAGGAGGATCAAAAGAGGTTAGGAGGAGGGATAGGCTAGTCGAAAAAAGTAGGTTTTGAGGGAGCGCTTGAAGGAGGTAAGGGAATCAGAAAGCCTGATGGGTGGCGGGAGGTTGTTCCAGTGCAGGGGGCAGCGCGAGAGAGGTCTTGGACACGGGAGTGGGAGGAGGTGATTAGGTGAGAGGTCAGGCGGCGGTCAGCGATGGAGCGAAAAAGGACGGGAGGGAGTGTGGATAGAGATCAGTGAAGAGAGGTAAGGAGCGGTGGAGGAGGAGAGAGCCTTGTAGGTGGTGGTGAGGAGTTTAAAGAGAACTCGGAAAGGAATGGGGAGCCAGTGAAGAGATAGACAGAGGGGGGAGGCGGAGGTAGAGCGGCGGGAGAGGAAGATGAGCCTAGCAGCAGCGTTAAGAATGGATTGGAGAGGTGCAAGGCGGGTGAGAGGTAGCCCAGAGAGAAGGATGTTGCAGTAGTCAAGGCGGGAGATGACAAGAGAATGAATGAGAATTTTGGTTGCGTCAGTGGAGAGGAATGGTCTGATGCGTGAGATGTTGCGTAGGTGAAAGCGGCAAGACTGTGAGAGAGCACGAATGTGGGGGGTGAAAGAGAGGGAGGAGTCAATGATGACACCGGGGCAGCGCGTTTGGTCGGTGGAGGTGATCTCGGTTTCACCAATGCTGATTATGTGGGGATTACTTATGTGGGCAACTGGTGTGGGCATGTGTATAGTCAGCGCTACTAATGTCAGCAACTGGTGTGGGCACGTGTGTAGTCAGCGCTACTAATGTCGGCAACTGGTGTGGGCATTATGTATAGGCATCGCTACTAATGTCGGCAACTGGTGTGGGCACATGTATAGGCAGCGATACTAATGTAGCATGGAGATAGAGACACCTTGCGCTGCTTTGTGGATATATTGCTCTGAGAATATACCCCTGAAGAAAATG
The DNA here is from genome assembly GCF_055691185.1 of Crinia signifera. Lineage (NCBI taxonomy): Eukaryota > Metazoa > Chordata > Amphibia > Anura > Myobatrachidae > Crinia > Crinia signifera. The sequence goes on along the minus strand of NC_139223.1, from coordinate 64,234,160 downwards.
TATACTGGATAAATCGTAAGATTGCTACTACTACTGTCGGCAACTGGTGTATGTCTATAGGCAGCGCTACTAATGTCGGCAACTGGTGTGGGCACGTGTGTAGGCAGTGCTACTACTGCTGTCAGCAACTGGTGTGGGCACGTGTATAGGCAGTGCTACTGCTGTTGGCAACTGGTGTGGTCATATGGTTACACAGTGCTACTAATGTCGGCAACTGGTGTGGTCATATGGTTACACAGTGCTACTAATGTCGGCAACTGGTGTGGTCATATGGTTACACAGTGCTACTAATGTCGGCAACTGGTGTGGTCATATGGTTACACAGTGCTACTAATGTTGGCAACTGGTGGGGGCATATGGTTACACAGTGCTACTAATGTCGGCAACTGGTGTGGTCATATGGTTACACAGTGCTACTAATGTCGGCAACTGGTGTGGTCATATGGTTACACAGTGCTACTAATGTCGGCAACTGGTGTGGTCATATGGTTACACAGTGCTACTAATGTCGGCAACTGGTGTGGTCATATGGTTACACAGTGCTACTAATGTCGGCAACTGGTGTGGTCATATGGTTACACAGTGCTACTAATGTCGGCAACTGGTGTGGTCATATGGTTACACAGTGCTACTAATGTCGGCAACTGGTGGGGGCATATGGTTACACAGTGCTACTAATGTCGGCAACTGGTGTGAGCATATGGTTACACAGTGCTACTAATGTCGGCAACTGGTGTGGTCATATGGTTACACAGTGCTACTAATGTCGGCAACTGGTGTGGTCATATGGTTACACAGTGCTACTAATGTCGGCAACTGGTGTGGTCATATGGTTACACAGTGCTACTAATGTCAGCAACTGGTGGGGTCATATGGTTACACAGTGCTACTAATGTCGGCAACTGGTGGGGGCATATGGTTACACAGTGCTACTAATGTCGGCAACTGGTGTGGGCATATGGTTACACAGTGCTACTAATGTCGGCAACTGGTGTGGGCATATGGTTACACAGTGCTACTAATGTCGGCAACTGGTGTGGTCATATGGTTACACAGTGCTACTAATGTCGGCAACTGGTGTGGTCATATGGTTACACAGTGCTACTAATGTCGGCAACTGGTGTGAGCACTATGTATAAGCAGAGCAACTACTTTTGGCAACTGGTGTGGGCGTTATGAATAAGCAGCCCTTCAAATGTGGGCATATCCAGGAATACTCGGGGCATTATGTGTAGCATAATGTGTGTCAATGTCATATGGGTGTTATGGTGCATGGCATATTTTGTAAGGGGAATTACGGTGTGTGGCATAATGTGTAATGGGCATTATGGTGTGCTGCATATTGTGTAAGGGGTATCATGATGTATGGCATAATGTATAATTTACATTACTGTGTGTGATAAAAAAGTGTAATGGGCATTGAGGTGTGAAGCATAATGTGTTATGGGGATTAAGGTGTAATTGGTATTTTTATGTGACCACGCCCCTTCCCCATGAAGCCACGCTCCTACATTTTGAGCGTGCCTACGGCGCGAACTCTCCCTGTTTTTTAACTCATGGCACCAAAATGGCTAGTTACAGCTGTGTAAGGTGAATAATTTAGTGTTACTATGTGGTGTAATTTGGAGAGGGAGAACTATTGTGTGCCCATTCCCCTTCCTTGTGAGATCACTCGTTTTTGTTTTGGTGTGCGCTGTCCCTTTGTAAAGCTTGGGTGGGCGCAAATTTATAGTTTGCAGGAGGGCGCCAAACCCCCTAGCACCATCCCTGCATGCACCGAAGAGATGCAGTTAGTTTTTTAGCGATCACCACTGCTCTGATCCTGTACCTACTCCCCTAAACTGCCCACCCCCCCTGATTGTAGTATATTGCCACCCACGGGAGGGACAGCCTCCAAATAGCCTGACTGTCCCGCTGTAATTATCTGGAGGTATGCACATTCCTTAACCTAGATCCTATGCATTTCTGCACATATTTAATATTACAAGTGCAAATGTAATCTCTCATCAGTCGGTCTTTCTCAGGTCGCTCTGTTGTACTCACTTATATAACAATATTTCATCAGCAGCTGGTTCTGAGGATGTCTCGGTACAAATATTGCTTTGATGTCTTTGAAATGGCTAAAATGCCGCTGAAGAAATTCCTCTGTTAAGGGTCTAGGAAATCCAGAGACATAAATTGTGTCACTGTTTTCAGGATCATCTTCCATCTCCTTTAAAAGGTCACTGTAATATAATGTCCTACTGGTTACCAGCCTCTGAACCTACTCAACAGAGAAAAGAGAACTCCTGAAGTTACATGAGCTGTATACTTTCATAAGATAACTAACCAACATGGACACACCATCATCCCCTAGTAGCACCTGGTGTAGGGGGCTAAGCAAGTTATTGGTGCCTCAGTGAGGTATAACAAGTCCTGCTTTCCCCTCACTCTAATGGGGGTTAGTCATTACTTAGCTTAGTAATAAGTCATGAATCTCATTGGGGCCTATGGAGAAGTATAAAGTTGGTTTATGTGCCCTGTTTACAAAGAAACCAATGACAGTTACAGAGGACAGTGCTGGCACCCTGGGGTGTAATATGACATCAAACAGGTCCAAGGGAAGCAGGAAGGACGCACACTTTTATTAAGCAGAATGCCTCCCCAGGCACCCCGCAAAGGATGATGGGCTGCAAATCCAGGGTGCAGCAGTGGCAGCGCCATGGCCTTGTGTCCTTGGTATTGGACCCAGACACACACCTCTTGTTACATCTGTACTGATGTCACTACTCTGGTCACCTGTGGCTGTGTGTCAGGAAAGCTAAGGCTGGCCACGCATCAGAACGACCAGCTTCCGATCAGGATCATGTCATGATTTTCCACAACTCCCCGGCAGCTTCCCAGACAATAGATCTTATTTGTGTAATTTCACATTAAATCTATCGTAAGATCTGCAACGGTCATCATTGGTAGCATCTTGAGATCATGTGTGCAGTACATAAGCTCATAAGATCCAAAATACAAAAACACCTCAAGATGTGCACAAAAACAATGCATGGTACAAGCCATCAAAATCCTGCATTCGGGCCTGAAACCGTTCTCTTGTATGGCCAGCTAAAGAAATAGATGGATATGGGTGCCAGGGTCCTTACTGCTGCATGTTCTCTGTAGCCTGGGAAGATGTACCTATAGCAACTATCAATGTTAACAGGTCGACACGTTCCATCAGCAAATGCTCTGACACCTCATGGGAAACACGACTTAGTACATCAAACATTGAGGGAATTGGGACAGAAGTAAATGAGTGGACAGGATGAAGCTGGATGCTGCACCCTTGTACACTTCCAAACCAGAATTTGAAATAACAATAGTAGCAGAGTTTTTTTGGTACTTGTGAGTTATCCGGGCGTCCGATTTTTAAATCGGGTCGGATCGGGACATCGCATCGCATCGCATGCGACCATCGGATGCGATGCGATGCGATGACCCGATTTTTCCATAGGAATCAATGTTAAAATGGACTGAGTCCATTTTAACATGGAATTCAATGGGAAAAAGGGGTCCTTTTCATACCCCTACTATCCAAGTGGGCATGGAGTTGGATATAAACCTGTGGCGAGCGTAGCGAGCCACCGAGCCCGAAGCGTGGCGAGCGTAGCGAGCCCCGCGAGGGGACATGGAATACCGTCCCCTCGCGGGGCTCGCTTCGCTCGCCGCGCTTCGGGCTCGGTGGCTCGCTACGCTCGCCACAGGTTTATATCCAACTCCATGCCCACTTGGATAGTAGGGGTATGAAAGGACCCCTTTTTCCCATTGAATTCCATGTTAAAATGGACTCAGTCCATTTTAACATTGATTCCTATGGAAAAATCGGGTCATCGCATCCGATGGTCGCATGCGATGCGATGCGATGCGATATCGCATCGCATCGCATCTGATTGTATGCCTTAACTTAAGGCATACAATCAAAAAATCGGACGCCCAGATAACTCACAAGTACCGTTTTTTTATACCTTCAGTTTTGAGTGATAAACAGCCAGCCAATCCAGTAGCGCATGCAGGGGGGGTTTCTGAGTACCCAGAACCCCCCCCCCCCCCCCGGAGTCTAAGTGCCCTAGGCTGAAAGCTGAGGGTCCCCTCTTTCCATGGGTATAAGAATTTTAAAAATTGGCCCTTGGGAATCGGAGATATCCCATCCAAGCCTGTTAATTGCACTTCCCAGTCAGATATTTCAGGTTCTGTTTGATGCAGAGTTTTTCTGAGGGTATATTCCAAAAGCTGGGACTCTCCCCCTTTGACGGACACTAGTAGCTTTTCTCTACTGTTCCCAGAACCAGAGATATCAGCCTTCCAGCAGCTGGTTACTGCTCCAGCTCCACACACCTGGTATGTAGTTTTGTATACTCATTGGCAGATTGCTCTGCCTCCTGAAATCTGATCCCCTAGTCCCCAATACCATTTGGTAGGTGGGATTCTCTAGTTTTCAATTCCATTAAAATCGAAGAAATCTATCTTTGGGAACTGGAGATATCTGCAGTCAAGCAAGCTGTCCTCCCACCAAAAAATGATGAACAATAAGCCCACTCCACTATAAACCCCTCCTCTGCGCATTAAACATCCTCTACCACCCTAGAAGTTATGTATCAGGGCCCCTTCAGTCAGCCCAATGCCACCTTCTCCCACCCCATCTCCCACCATCTGTGTGGTAAAGGGGTAATTACTGATCCAGGCCCTACATGCTGAGCGGTTGATATAATACCCCCACCACCTGCGGGACATCAAAGCTTCCCCCACCCCTACCTCTGGAGGATTGGTAGGGGCCCCAATACATTGCTATGCCCAGGGGTCTACACTGCTGTTGACGCCCCTGTATGTATGTATGTATATATATATATATATATATATATATATATATATATATATATATATATATTAATTATACATTTGGTCTATCTATAATACTTTAAGTGACCCGGCATATACTGGGTCACCTAAGTGTCCATCCCCGTGCTTTGCTCCGCCCCTCCGGAAACCCCATTCTGAAAATCCTGCGTTTGCCCCTGCAATCAGCTCCTCACTGCCATGTTACAGGCTGGGTTTGAAAAATTACAGACAGGAGCTGATTGGCTGGTTGTTTTTCACTCTTCACTTTATCACTTTTTGAAGCTTTATACATCTTGCCCAGGAAGTGCGTAGAAATGTTTCTCATGATGAATAAGAAAAATAAAAAATGACATTTTGAAAATCAGTCTGCTATAACTAAAGGGGATATGGGCAAAAGTATCACACACCAGAGTGCCATGTGCAGTATGAGCATTAGATTATCACCGTCACAATTACTGCCAATATAAATTAACACCATAAATACAGTAGGAGCCATTCCCTGCAATGGACGCGCGAGCTTGAGACAATCGCGCATCCACGTGTGCCGGCCGCCAAGACTGTATCGCTGGTGCACCCACTGACAATGGCTCCATCTGTAGGCAGCAATAAATATGGCGACATCGTGTGTTTTGTACAAGTGGATTTTGATTTAATGCAAATAAGTAACATATCGTAATTTTCTTAAGACATTTTTAAGCTAAAAAAATGTAAAAACGACTCAAATAAAAAATGTAAAAACGGTATTCACTGCGTTTAGCAACAAGAATGAGGCAATAATGGCTCTCGACATACAGAGAGTCTGTAGCGCATACTGTATTAGACTAGAAGCCATCACTTAGTAGGGCAGTGATGGGGAACCTTTAGCACTCCAGCTGTTGTTAAACTACACATCCCAGCATGCCTTGCAACAGTTTTAGCATGGCCAAATAGCAAAACTGTAGCTGGGCATGCTGGCATGTGTACTATAACAACAGCTAGAGTGACAAAGGTTCTCCATTTCTGTACGAGGGAATGAGACCACACTTGGATTACTGTACACAATATAACGCACAATAAGGGTCTCTGGAATGTTATTGGCAAATGTACTTTGTACGGTACAATAACCATGACTAAAGGGACTAGGAACACATAAAGGAGAGCATTTATGAAAACTAGTAAATGGCAATAAAGTGTGATTTTACACAAGTGAACCTTTGCTGTTGTTTCCTGCTGTATATAAAGAAGTTCCATTCTGAGTGACTGATGTTGGTTACAATATTGGCAGCATAAATATCCCTAGCGTCCCTGACTTCCTACCGTAATGCAGCATCCATTGATATCCATGCCATTCAGAAGATCCACAGCTAGCTGGGCAGCCTCCGGGACACTGTACTGAATACGGATACAAGGCTGTATAGGGGGAAATAATGACAATGCCTATAAACGCCTATGGTCTGTACTGATTACTTCAATCTCTATAGTGATGCTTCTAAAGAGCAACCTGAACTGTTCCCAAAGTACAATTGTAATCCATTGACATATATATAATAGATCCAAAAAATTGCCGGCACTCCATAAATCAAATGAACAAAGTCCGGGTGCCCTCCCAGGAGAAGAGAAAAGAAGCTCACTCCAATGCACAGGTACGACGAGGGTGGCACTCCAGCAATAAATGAATTCAGCAGTCAAGTATCGTGAACCAACGTTTCAAATGTTATTTCAACATTTTTCATCAGGGTGATGAACACACCGATTCCCACCATGGCCCTAAGAGTTTGTGGCCTGGCAGAGTTTGTATATTCTCCCCGTGACTGTGTGGGTTTCCTCAGGGCACTCTGGTTTCCGCCCAAAAATCCAAAAATATACTGGTAGGCTAATTGGCTCCGAACAAATTAACCCTAGAATGTCTGTGTGTGCTTGTATATGTGGTAGGGATTATAGATTGTAAGCTCCACTGGGGCAGGAACTGATGTGAGTGCTCAAACATCCTCTGTAAAGTTAATTAAATAAGAGAACATACATATAAAATATCACATTATTATCAGAAATATATATTTCATTAAAAACACCCCGTTCAATCCATAAAAGTCTTAAATAATAAAGGCTGCGAACATACGCAGCCCTAGCGAACACGTCTGAATCAGGCCCTTTGTTTCGTTGCTCTCCTGAATGTGCAACACACACAAAAGCCACAACCTCTTGTGTAGATTCTGAATCCTCCTCATTAATAGAAAGACAATAATATATCTGACTACCCCGGGCACTCATAACACCGAGTAAACACAGGTAGAACTATACTGTTATGGGAGGACTGATGGAAAATGTCTCTTCTTCCCCCGATAAGTGGAATACAACATCCTTTAAAGAATGGAGGAGACTGAAAGCAGTGTGTGCACTGAGCGAACCATGCCCTGATGCCAAAGTGACTTGTGGGTAGTATGGAGGTCTCGGAGAAAATCGTAATTAATATGAGAATCAGAAATGGAGCTCTTAGCGTACAATATGGGTCCGGACATTGGATCATTCCATTTTATTATTAATATGGTCTTTTATTTATATGGTGCTACAAGAGAATCACAGCACCTTACAATGAACAGAAACCATAACCGCATTCACAGTCTAATGCAGGGCAATGCTTGAACTCACACTCAGATGCTGCCTGGCTGTTCCCTACTCCAGCATGCTTCTCTGCGCAGTGTAACATGGTCAGAGGTCACGCTGCGCAGGCCACACCTTTCGCACACTGATGCCACCTACCCGCTCGCTCTGGGCGGCACCGGGCACCCCCGTACCGCTGCCCCGCTCCCGGCCGCACCGCCTGCCCATGTAAGTAAATGTGGGGGCGGGAATGAAAAAATACCCTGGGATAATTAGTACTGCTGACAGCAAAAATATGGTGGCCACACATATAATTGATTTAAATAAATACATTTAAATACATAATTATACATTGCTACTATAAAGCTCACTGCAGCTTAATCTGGTTGCAGGTATCTGAGGAGAACTAATGGCTTCCCTTGTGGGCTGTACAGAGATAGCTACTTCTCCTTGGGCCAAGCTGGAAGGGATGGCAACTGATCCAGTGGATGGTCTTCTGAGCCTCCCCTTCTGATTAGTGGGGCTGTCATTATCGCCAGCAAATACAAAGAACTACTGGCCATTCAAAGATCAGGCAGCTACCTACCGGCCACAGTAACCTCTAGGGCAGCAGTGCCCAACAGTTCTGAAAACTGGGAAAATATTGGGGCCTGCACTTATGAATGTACACACATTTCCATAGCACATGTTGCCTGAATTTGCAAACAGAAACAAAGTTTTCCCAATTTAGTCATATCAATACTTACAACCAAGGTGGGTAGAGATGTAAGTAAAGTTCAGTGAGAGTATATGAAGACATATGAAGCCCATGCAGATGGCACAAAAAGAGTATAGGTGTATCTATTACATTAGTATAGGGAAGGTGCAGTTATTGGGGTAGTTCTCCCAAGGCCTGTATAAAGGGATTAGTGAAATCCAATATGTTGGACATTCTCAATTTGCCATTTCCCAGGAACTACACTATTTTTCAAAGGAAACTGTCCACAAATGACCAAGCTTACCTGACAGGCCTCGGTTACAACACTCAGCGACTGGATAGGACCGCAGCTCTGAAAATGGATCTTCACTGATTTCAGGCACATACCAGTCTTGAAGGGTCGAACAAACACTGTGCTGAATTCTTCAAACAGACCCATTACCTTTAATGTGGGACAAAAAATGAAAGCAAGTTATGCCACAGACAGTGAAGCATGCTGGTAATTGGTGATACTTCATTTCTACAAATCACATGTCCACAAACATTTCATATATATTATCATGATAAAGCATGACACACTGCTGCTATGCTGAAGACTGCGTAGTGCATGGTCTGTTTCCTATTACACATATGTGTGTGTGTGTGTGTGTGTGTGTTTTTTTACTAATGGGGGGGGTGAGCACCAGTGTAGTGTAAAAAATGAGCGGAATGTGATCTGGTCTCAGCATGACACTCCTTAAGAACTTCAAACATTTATATAAGTAAGGCATCTGCTCAGTCCCAAGTATAAAAAGAAGGGGTGAATCGCAGCCGTATACAAAACTGCGCAGTGTACCACAGACATTAGGTTGCGATTTGTGTCATATAACAAGTAATACAACCCTTGTACAAAGTTGAAGACTTAGCATGACGTAAGGTGGATGGAGGAATGGCCACGGCCACACCTGTTAGGGCTTTCTTCTCATACAAATTGTGACACACAGCTAGAAAAGTAACTCCCGCATCAGTGGCTATTGTATTCTCCTAATGTCGTTTTGTAGCTTTTAGCAGTGCTAATAAGATGTAACTCTTGATAAAAGGTTTGCACCAAGAGGGGCTATTTGGTGTGCCTAGAACCACAGTGTATGAGCAAACATCTGTACTAAAGTACAGAACTCTCTTTCCAAAAATGTAAACTTACATACTCATTGGTGTCCTCATTGCGTTCCCTGAAAATACTTCCTGACTGGAAATGAACTATACTGACTGGAGCGTGGGAAACAGCACTGGAAGCTCTCTCCAGGACCTGCAAGAATAAACAGTTCATTATAAATAAAGGTGGATGAACGCAATATTGACCTACAGATAACATCTCAGATTGAAGCTTGTGGATTTATTATTAACAGTTACTTATATAAACGCCAGCATATTCCATGATTGTGTGACGATCGTGAGCGATTTCCTTGAAATTGTATGATGGCCGACACGATTGGATTGGAGTACACGATCTGCAATCCATCTGTACCCAATCCAATGTAGATGATGGATCTTTAGTGCAGCAGGTAAAATCTCCAAAGCGACCAAATGACCAGCGGGGGTGCGCATTGGATCAGAACTTTTATTGAAAATATGTACATTTCTGTTCTTTTTTACATACAATCTGTCAAAATTGGGAGAATTGAGCCCAAATTTTTCTGGTGTGTACCCAGCATTTAACAAGACATCCTGCAATCGCAGCAAATATTTCTGGATACCCATCCAATTTTTTTTTTCGGGACAGAATACGCAAATTGAAGAAAACCAACATGTTGCATTTTCCCGATCTCTGGACTCAGGCATTGGGAGAACAGGGAATTGCCGCAGATGCATATGTACGGGCCCCATTAGCTAAGTAGCCTTAGCACAGCCTATGAGAAAACAGACAATCCCTATGATGCAAGCAGCACAGATGAAGCCCCTGAGGAAAAAATGACTCTGCCTTCTTGTCCCAGCTGCAAATGGCGCAACATCCCTTTTGCTAAATGGTTGACACATCACAGCCTAAGGTGCCTTAATGTCCCTTATGGAACCTTAAACAGAAAAGGCTGCAGCAGCAGACACCAACTATGGTTTCTGTTACCCCCACCCCCATAGTGCACTTAGGGATCTATGTACTAAGGGCCTGATTCAGACCAGCTCGCTAAGCAGTGTTCTTTCGCTGCCTAGAGAGCAGGTAAGTGCTGCCTGCCAATCATCACCCCCATCCATCACGACAATGTATTGATCTTTACTGCCTGTCCACCACCACAAAGTATAGATCATTGCCCCCGTTCACCACCACAATGTATAGATCATTGCTCCCGTTCACCACCACAATGTATTGAACATTGTCCCCTGTCCACCACCACAATGTATTGATCATTGTCCCCTGTCCACCACCACAATGTATTGATCATTGTCCCCTGTCCACCACCACAATGTATTGATCATTGTCCCCTGTCCACCACCACAATGTATTGATCATTTCCCCCGTCCACCACCACAAAGTATAGATTATTGCCCCGTCCACCACCACAATGTATAGATTATTGCCCCGTCCACCACCACAATGTATTGATCATTTCCCCAGTCCACCACCACAATGTATAGATTATTGCCCCGTCCACCACCACAATGTATAGATTATTGCCCCGTCCACCACCACAATGTATAGATTATTGGCCTTTGTACACCACCACAGTGTAATGATCATGGCCCCCTTACTACCATCATCATGTTCTGATTATTGTCCTCCAAAATTAATGGTAATGAAAAAAAATTAAAAAATTACGGTACTTGTTTCTTAGCACGGCCACAATCTTGTGGATCGTGTACCTTTAAGTTAAGGTACACGATCCACACGATGGACCCGATTTCCTTTGAAATCAGGTCCATTTTGCCGGCAAAGGTTCAAAATCGGGGGCATCGCGTCGGTCGGGACCATTAACATTGGTCCCGACGCGATGCCCCCGATTTTCCCATAGGCTTCAATGTTAAAATATTTTTTAACATTGAAATTGGGAGGATCGCGTCGGTCTTGGGCCATTATAATGGCACAAGATGAGATGGACTTGATTAAGTCCATCTCACCTTTAAAAAAATGTGAAAAATGTGAAATGGGCCAATATGACCCATTTCACATTATAGATGTCCCCGTCGTCACCCCACGATAGACGGCAACCCGAAGCGTGGCGAGCGCAGCGAGCCCGCGAGGGGCGGCGGTGCGCGTCCTCCGACCTTTTCATTCCCCTACCATCCACGTCGGCGTGGAGTTGAGAACAGAATAGTGTGGCGAGCGCAGCGAGCCACCGAGCCCGAAGCGTGGCGAGCGCAGCGCGCCCCGCGAGGGGACGCGTATAACTTCACAGGTATACGCGTCCGCTCGCCACGCTTCGGGCTCGGTGGCTCGCTGCGCTCGCCACACTATTCTATTCTCAACTCCACGCCGACGTGGATAGTAGGGGAATGAAAAGGTCGGAGGACGCGCACCGCCGCCCCTCGCGGGCTCGCTGCGCTCGCCACACTTCGGGTTGCCGTCTATCGTGGGGTGGGGTTTACGTAGTTAAATTTGGGGGTCTAGGGAATATTTCACATTGAATCCAATGTAAAATCGGGTCCCAGGGACCCGATTTACATTTCATTCAATCAAAAAATCGGTCGCGTCGATCGCATCGCATGCGACCAAATCGCATGCGATGCGATCGACCCGATTTTTCCGACACGACCACCCCGATGTAAATCGGTGTGGCCGTGCCATTGGCCATAGCAGGGCCCTCATGCAAGTGAACATGCTGTGCTGGTTCCCTCCCTTACAAAGTGTCACCCCTAGGCACTTGCCTAATGGGAAATCCACCATTTGCAATGAGCACCTTAAAACTCACCTCCTCATCTGAAGTACACAAAATATTCTTAGTCCGTCTCAGAAGGACCAGATTCTTCACACTTTCCATTTTGGCAACATAAAGGATCTTCCTGCCTAACTGTTCCAATGAATCTGCAAGACTGAAGGAAAAATGATTTGCAAAATACTAATTACAAAGTTATTCAAATATTACAATTCAGAGGGAAGTCAAAAGCAAGGTTACCTGAGGCATTCCGATGGCTGGGGTGCACTCGCATCATTCTCTTTCCTCTGCTCTACTAAAGGACTTCCTACAACATTTCCATATAGATACATCTCTTCTAGATTAAGATTTGCAACCTGAAACCAAAACCAGAAACATCATGAAAATTATTATTTTAGGAACGGATCACAAAAATGTGGCGAAATTTGATGCAACATGTGAAATTCCTGTTTCAAATTCGACTAAAGCACGACCCCCTGTAAGTGTTTATGGCGGTAATTAAGATGAAGTTACATGATCTAATGGGGCCTACAAAAAGAGAAGTGAGTGGTGGAGCGCTGGTTATTAAATAAAAATGATAAAAAGTTGACCAATTGGGTATTACAATTTATTATACTATATCATGAAAAATATGTAAAAAACAGAAATAAAAACTCAATTTTGAATAAAATTCAGTATGACAATATTCACCCCTACATGGGACCTGTATGGAAAATGGAATTGGGGGTGAGTCTCACTTGTTCCTGGTGATGCTCTCCTGTGTGATGAATGAATGAACTGGAAAGTGGGTGTCCATGAACCTGACTTGGAGCCGATGGTGATTTTCTCCCCTCGTGAGGAAAGATGGCACACGTCTCACGTAATGGAGGGCCTCGCAAGAGAATTATCAGGTAGTGGTGTCCCTTTGTTGGCAATGTCCAGTGTTGCTTAGATACACGCAACACTGGACATTGCCATTGTCAGGTTCATGGACACCCACTTTCCAGTTTATTCATTCATCCAATAGGAGAGCCTCACCAGGAACAAGTGAGACTCACCCCCAATTCCATTTTCCATACAGGTCCCATGTAGGGGTGAATATTGTCATACTGAATTTTATTCAAAATTGAGTTTTTATTTCTGTTTTTTACATATTTTTCATGATATAGTATAATAAATTGTAATACCCAATTGGTCAACTTTTTATCATTTTTATTTAATAACCAGCGCTCCACCACTCACTTTTCTTTTTGTCTAGTTTCTATTATATAGGGGCCTTACCACCCCCAGGTGTGAGCAGCTTGGCAATTTATACTCATCTCCTTAAGCGCCTTATATAGACTCAGCTACTTAGGTGGTAGAGTTTACAAATTATTTTTCCCTAATGGGGCCTACACACGGGGAGATTTCAGGGCATTTTCTAAGCGATCTCACTAGATCCCTACATCGCTCTGTGTGTAGAGGCCATAGCGATAGTGATGCGCGGCCCCGCATGGCGCTATCACCCGACAATTAATATCCAGTAAGCTGGATAAATGTAGTAATATTGCCGGGCAGGGTCAGTGTTCTCACCTAATGACCTTACATATCATTAATATACTTTATACAATAAGCAATATATACAATGTATTTTAGGAATGTTTATTCAACTGCTAATACATTTGCAAATGAAGCCACAGATCAGTGACAAGAATAATTTCACATTGAGCCACCTGCTATATACTCGTATAATAGACTTACATCAATTACCATCAAAGGCTCCTCAATGTCATGTATTGAAGCAATGATTTATTCTGGTTGCAAATCTAACTTGTGTTATAAACATTAGAATACATTAATACTGCAGCGTACATGTAGAAACCACAAAATAAAGTTGATCATTACTGTTGTGTGTGTATATAGAAAATATGTGATAAAATACCACAGGTGAATACATCTTGATTATTATACCAATTTATTTGCAATATAATAGAGATTACCCCTATATAAACTGAGAGTAATAATTAATAAATGACACACCTTCTCCGGTCCATGCTTAATAAAATACTGAGCTAATTTCAATGAAGCAGCAGCATCCTCCGATGGATTGTGTCCCACTGCGTCATCATGCTGAATCTCTATCCTACAGACACAAGAAAGAGAATATATATACATATACATGTATACACACACACATGCACACACATCCCTATGGCAACCAGGAAGCATTTTCATCTAACATCTCCTTGAAACCAGCAGTACAGGTAAACAGGATGAGCAGGCAACATGCTGTCCCACGCTGAGCATGCATATGCACCAATGGGGAAACAGATCAGGTGCCGGCGGCCTGCAGCAACACTGCAGATTCCCATTTGATCTTCAAGGGGACTATCGCCAGGCGCATATGCTACTGTCCCCTCCTGGAATAAAGCAGCCACGTGTTCTACCCTGATCAACCTGCCCATATCTGGTCACACGGTCAGTTCTGCAAATTGTGAGAAATGTGATTTTTGTGCTTGTGATCTAGACGCAATTCTAAACGCAACATGGGCGTGCATAATGATTACAGTTTCATGGCACATCAAAACAACACAGACGTGCGACCTTTGCTTATTTTTATATAAAAATTAAACCATGAAAATGGGACTTATAAATATAGATTTCCATTAAAACATGTAAAGTTTCTACAAAATGAATAGGACAACATAAAAGCATAGAAAATGACAGATATATGTACTTTAGAATGGCTTGCGTAAGAAACTTTAATTTAAACTTCCTTCCAAAGGTTCTTTGAAAAAGAATTGCTGTGTCAATGACATTCGGATGAATCATCTGTAACAGAAGACAACGACCTTCAGTGAATGGATTCAGTATAAACCTCTTGTTGGCATAATGTGTACTGTACAGATACCTACTTGCAGGGCTTGGAGGTCGTAATGTAAGGAGTGACCCACCAGCACAGCATTTGGAGGCAGAAGGCTTTTTAATTTGTTTTGGACATCTTTTAATTTGGTTGTCACTGGAAGAAGCATGTTTCTGGTAATACCGGAGAAGCTAAGTATAAAGACAATGAAACAAATGTGAATCCGATTTTCTCCATCATCCTTGGGGGACACTACTCCCCCCATCAGCTTGACAGTTAATTTATGCTATGCATGTCAGTATCCCCAATGGCTAGAGGGGACAAACAAGCAGGCTGAGGAGTTGCAGCCTGCAGCTTCTCCTATAAAAATAAATGGGATACGTAGGTACCAGAATCCCGACATCAACGAGGATGCCGGTTCTGGAATCCCGACCTTTGGGATGCCAAATGTAAAAGTTAGGGTTAGGCACTTTAAAGGGGGGGCGTGTTAAGGGGTGGGAAATGAAGGTTATGCCCCGTACACATGGGGCAACCCGGCTGTATTGCCGAGTGACATGCTTCAGCACACATCGCAGTGCACACCATGATGCAGTTTGCGGAGCATTCATACTGAGCGGGGCTTTGACCATTTTTAATAGGCAAAGCCCTGCGGTCTAGGGAAAGCCATTGCAAGCACTGGCTTTCCCTGTGGGACTGCACAACACCATTGCTGCAAAGCAAACACACAAAGTGATCCGTGCTCCATTAATAAACAATCTAGTCAGATTGTTTAGAAATGGGGCTGAAATCGCCTCGTGTGTATGCCCCTTTAGGGTTAGGTATTAGCGTGGAGAGTTCAGATGAATCAATAGAAAGCTCCATTTACTAACCCCCACACTTCTCCAATCACTTTCTACGAGACACTGGCTACAAGCATGCAGTTAATATTGGATTCTTTTTATTTTTTTTGCTACTTGTAGGTGACTATATTGTGTTTAAAATGTAATTATGGCTGAAGCTCACTTCAAGTGAACAGGAGATAATTGCCTATATGAATATAGGATCACAGAAAGGCATGCTAGATTGGATAATGGCCGTCAGTTACCAAAACGTCACAATGGACGCCACAGGTCAGAATTCTGCAGCTACTTATCTCCGAAGGGATCTGGTGTTCCTCAATTATAAAGTCACTTCTCATAGACAGCACTTACAAATGGAGCATTTAAAGTAAAGCAATTCGAATAAGTAAACTTGACCAACTACCATGCAAATGCCTATGTTAAGATCAAATGTTTATGTATAATTTTATGTACCATATACATTTCAATAAGATAAAATAGAAAAAAAAAGTAAAAGCAACTCAATTTTTTTTTCCCCCTTTTGCAGACATCCACCTAACATGGTGCTGATGGACAGCAGTGAGGGGGATTATACAATGTCTGTAGAAAACTGTGAAATAGAATCTTCTTGCTTTACAGAGATACTGTATTGCTGTTTGTATAAATACCTGGTCTTGTAGTCCAGAATGGGATTGTCTGGCTTCACCAGTTCGTCCATTATACAGTTACCACTGGAATCTACTAATGAGACTCTGGTCAGCTCATCCCCTTTATCGGTCAAGCACTATAAACAGCGAAACACATTTTGTTTTAGAAAGGCCCCAAGAACTAGTGTTTGCTAATAGGAAAGGAGAATGGATTCCGATAGGTGATAATGAGCCTCAGAAGAAGTATCTTCTGCCTCCCAGGCGACCTTTTGAATACCACATATCGCACTCGATGCCAGTCAAGCCTGCTGGGCTGCGATGAACAGATCGCTTTCTGCAGCGGGTGCGACAGGCAAGTTCCGGTGCAATGCCCAGGGGACCGGGCATCTCATCAGCTCTGCTGTCAATCACAAGCTTTTCGGCAATTTATTGCCGCAATCACATTAAAAAGTTCCCACATTTCATGTGACTTGCCTAGAGCAGTGGTTCCCAAACTGTGTGCCATGGCACCCCACACACTTGCAGGGGAACCTCGGGTTGGTGCTCCAGGGGTAATTAAAATTCAAATTGCTCAGTATAATAACAAAACTAGTGCTTGTGACGTCTCACCATAAAACATGTGGGCAAACAGAATTGAACCATGTCCCCCACCACATGACTGAACTGAAGCATCCTTCATATAAACACAATATTGCTTAATAAGTAACTTTTGGCTTAGAGACGCCACAAAAAAAATTCTGATACTCTAGGGTGGCGTGATTCCAAAAAGCTTGGGAACCACTGGCATAGTGTATGGGCACCTTTACAGCAAAATTGTGCGTATTCAGCTAAGTGCTGATAGACGCAGTTGATATATAATGGAGAAAGCAGACTGGCTAAGCTTGCACATCTCATGAGCTATGGAGATATATAGTGTTCATTCTAGCACCCGCCATATTTGAAAACCCATGCAGTTCCTCTTCCCTGCCTGGGGTGTCGCTGTCTGCTGTAGTGCTTCTAGCACAGTGTGGTCTGTATATCAGCACTGATATGTAAACCAGACCTGTGCTAGAAACACCAGAGCAGACAGTGACACCCCAGTCAGGGAAGAGGAACTGCATGGGTTTTCAAATATAGCGGGTGCTAGAATGAACACTAGATATACATGCTATATTAGTCTGAGGAGTTTTTCTTAGTCCAGTTCCATAAACAATTGAAATACAGTGCTCTCTGTGTGTTTTATTAGAGTATATTCTGTAGTCTATTATAATATACTCACCTATTTAAAAATGTGAGAAAAAATACACAATACATCGTAAAAACCTAACCACTTGTAAGATATACAGTAGTTATAGAGTGTGTTCATTCTAGAACCCTACACCTTTAAAAACCTGTGCAGTTCCTTTTTCCTGCCTGCGGCGTCGCTGTCTACTGTGGTGCTTTTAGCATAGTCTGTTCTGTATTGAGATAAATCCAGCTAGCAACATCATTTGAATAGCAAACCGTAATATAGAACCAGGAAAAAAATATATAAAGGGTGAGGGGGGGGTCTCAGTCTCCAAGGGGGTAATCTTGAACCTATACCAGTGATGGCTAACCTTGACACTCCAGCTGTTGTTGAACTACACATCCCAGCATGCCCTACATAATTTTTAGCATGGCCAAATAGCAAAACTGTAGCAGAACATGCTGGGATGTGTAGTTCAACAACAGCTGGAGTGTCAAGGTTAGCCATCGCTGACCTACACAAATCATAACAATTACACCTGAATGGGCTCATCCTCTGATAACACTATAGACCAGGGGTTCCCAAGCTTTTTGGAATCACAGCACCCTAAAGTATCAGAATTCTTTCAAGGCACCCCACGCCGAAAAAAAACAAAAAGCAGGATAAATATTACATTAAGTCGATTGAGTTTATATGCGATACTTAAGGTCAGTTATGTGTTAAAGCGCAGGATTTGCTTCTTTTTTTACACATTTTATGATTGGCAGCCACCATCACTGGTTTTGCCCATAAATATATAGATTTGTTCCTTAACAACCAACCAACCATCCAAGGGCACCCCTGCAAGTGTCCCGAGGCAACCCAGGGAGCCACAGCACACAGTGTGCCAAGGTATATACATAGCTCTCCCACAATTCGAAGAAAAATTCACCCTAACTTCCTTATTCATAATTTTTCCTTAAAAAGGAGACAAACTTGGAGAGTTGGGATGAATCCAGTGCTGGAGAATGGCTTTATTTGCAGCTGCATAAAGAATAAGTTGTAGTTTCTGCCCTTAGTGTGCGCAGGGCTCACTCTGCATCTGCCCTACTGTGCACACTGTATAACAACTACTGTATGAAGTACTTGTGTAAAAGTAAGGATGCACTCACAACAGCTACTGTAGGAGTTAAAATTAGCCAGAAATAACATATAGATTTGATATACACAATTTCCAGATATCATATAGTTTGTTTAAATGGGTGTAAAATATATAGATTGTGAAAACCAGTGAAAATGAAGTCTGCACAGTACACAATGTCACATCTGCGAGTATACTGTATCTGCGCTGGAGAGTGCACCTGACCAAGTCACCTCCTGGACAAGTACAGAACTTTCAACCAACAGACTGCTACTTATTATTTTTTAGATTATATTTTCAGTTCAGTGAAAAGGTTAATCCCATCATTTGTCATAAATAGAACACTATAGCTACTGTATACCATATGAATGATAAGTTTAGATTTCTCATAGGACAGATGACATGTACATTTCCATGTGAATGCACATAGCAGCATCCACAGAAACCGGCGCACAATCTCGCAGACACTTACCATTTCACAGTCCAGTCCAAACAGGGGGCTGCTGTCTGTCGGCGCTCCAGCACAGCTAAAGCGTACAAAGTGATTTGTCTCCGATGAGCCTGCAAAAGGATTAATCCTTATTATGTTCTCATACATACATACATACATCCATCCATCATGTATATACAGGCGTTTCTGCACACATCTATCCACATCGCGTCCTGTTTGGCATGCCGTGGGCATTCACACATGGCAAAAAACTAATCCTAATGCTGTGTACACACGTTGAGATTTGACATGAGTTTTTGATTATATAGTCAAAATCGCATGTAGATCGTAAGCAAATTGTATGCAGATTGCACAGGTTTTTTACCTTGCAATCCCGATGCGCGCTCCCGTGACAGCACGCCGACGTGGATAGTGCGGGTATGAACAGGTCGGAAAGACGCGTACCGCGTCCGCTCGCCACGCTTCGGGCTGACGTGGATTGTGGTGGTGTGCTAAATCACATCGCAGATCGATTCTTATGCAAATCGTATGGGATATTACATGCGATTTGCATTCGATTCGATCTGCAATCATGGGCGCCGTGATAATACACAAGTACCGTAAAAAGTACAGAGATAGCACTTGAATCTTAAGTCGAATAGCAAGGGAATCTCACCGTGTGTACACAGCATTAAGGTGCCCACACACTAGAACGATTTTTTGCTGATTGGCCGATTTCCGATAAATCAGCCGATGTTTACCGATAATCGGCCGAAAATCGACCGATATAGGTCCGATGCGCACTCCCGTGGATATTTTGCTAAATCTTCTGATCTTACCTGCTGCATGAAAGATCAGAAGATTTAACAAAAGATCCATAGGAACATGGGATCTTAAATCTTTACTAAAGATGTCCAGGACAGACAAAATATTTCAAGGCTATGTGCACATCTTAAGATCGTAGATCTTTCTAGTGTGTGGGCACCTAAAGGAGCTACTACAATATATGTGAACTCCGATGCTAAACTGAGGAAAAAGAAGCAGCAATCTGAAGTGCAAAAGGCAAAACTCAGGTGTGATACGAGAGACCCGATTTGATACACTTTATTTGCAGTTCTATGCAAATTTATTAGGGACAAAAAAACCTAATAAGTACTATAAGGTACTATATGTACCACACTATAAAGTAACTCAGGGCTGGATTCAATTAGCAGTGGTAATTTATTGCACTGGGAAACAGGGGTTAGCCTCAGGGCTATTCAATTACAGACCCTTCTCTAAGCGCAGTAAATTACCAGCAACTGCACATTAAACTATAGAATCCGGAATACCGATGATAAGGACATTTAAGGTGAATTTATTTTCAAGCTTCCTCAAACTTGAACAAAATTCTGCATGAACTGCTGTATGCCGGCTAATTGTGAGTTATAACTTAACCCTTTGAGTGCCAAGTGAATTTGTCAAAATAGGTGTGAAAATTGGCAAGCAAACATTTTTATTCATCATAATGACCTGTAATGTAACCTTATATAGGAAATATTTTTTTTTACAAAAATATTTTTTATTGGAATTTATACAGTATAACAAATCAGAGCGACGCTGGCATTTTTTTTGCAGATATTTTGAAAATCTCTCACAGATGTTGGCACTCAAAGGGTTAATATCCCCAGCAGATCCTGCTAACTAAATTTGTCTCAAAGACGTAAAATTGAAAGAATTGTGCATAGCAAAGGACTTGTGACAGGCATGAAGGAAAGTTAATTCGCTGCAGGGATTTACTGCAGCTATTTGATTTGCTGAAGGGCTATTCAATACCCAGCACTTATCTGAAGCTATGGTTTGGGTGCCTCAGGTACGTGAAGCATAAGCAGCCCTCCCAAGCCACTTTAACACATGGGATCTGGATACTTATGCCAGACCCATGTTATCACACGAAAATGGGGCATTTTTCACTCCTGAAATAAAAAATTGTCTGTAACTGCATAGCCCAATATATACACACACACTGTATAGTTTAAAGAGACCTAATTATAAAAAAAGAACTCTTATTTCAGTCCCAACTTGAAATACCTTTAAAGAACCATAATTACATATAATAACCATATGGACAAAAGGTTGACATAGGAAACTATCTTCCATGTGAACTCAATTGGGAAGTATGGCGAGTGAAGCAAGTCATGCGAGGGGACGCAGTACACTGATTTGGAGACCATGTGTTGAAATGTACAAACTGAAAAAAACTCATGTCGACCTTTTCTATGTCAGCCATTTGGTGTCGACCTTTGATACCTTAACCTAATTATGAACTTAGTGGTATAGGCTAAAGGGGGGGGGGGGGGGGGGGGGAGATCCGATTAGCCCAAATGGAAGTACTCTAAGTGCATTGTTAACAAAAGAGGTGTGGCCTCACTGGAGGGGTGTGACCTTGTGGCCCAACTCCCATTTTCATCACTCTGGGGGTCCCAGAGATGCTGGGCTGTCCCTGGAGTCTGTGACAAGAACTGTGTGCTGCAGGTAATGTTACAGTCCAGCACCCAGCTCCTGTCACTGAGAAGCAGCATTCTGTGCCACCCTATGGTTGGAGGGGGGTGACTACAGGTTGCTGTCCACACCCCCCTAGTTGGCCAAAGGTTCCAGTGTACTATCCATTTAAATAACACAGTGATTGAAATGCGTCATAAAATAATTAGGAAAGTGTCATCATCATAAACTGACCTACAAATGGATAATCATTGTTCCTCATCTCCTCCTCAGTAAGCAGATACCTGGTCAGACCATGCTTTTTACTTCCATATTTCCGTAGTATGGGATCATGTGATAGACTGGGTCTGGCTGCAGGAGAGGAAACACAGTGCTGGTTAGCAGGAATGACGACAATGAACATTAAGGGGGGAATTCATTTACCACGGGCTATTTGAAGTAGCGGGGCCATTCAACTAGTCCTGAAGATAGTCCGCAAGCTGCAGTTAACAAGGATTTTTTTCAGCATGCTGGAAATAAATCTGCGTTAAATATCCTGTTTAAAGGTACCTCGACTAGGTTGATCCATAGTTCGAGAACTTATCCCGCAGTATTCAATGCTCCCGATTCACTGTTTTTTTTTCCGGCGAATCAGGCTGTTTTCACTCCCTGCAGTGAATCTGTTTCACTGAAAATCTGATTCACCCTTCTGCTGCCTGTGTCCCCGGGAGCCCTCCTTCTCCCCCACACATTCTGGGGAAGGCAGGGAGGCTTCCATCTCCATGCCTGCCGCCATCCCCCAGGCTCCCTGCGGCGGGTAAAAATCGCCGTCAGGGGCAACAAGCCCCTGAGGCATTGAATAGGGCGAGAGGGAGGGCTGGCAGCGAATGCTCCTGCCCTCCGGAACCCTGCGAATGTGCAAAGAATCCTAAACAGGATTCGCTGCACACAGTGATAAATGTAATTGAATACTGCCCTATGGGTTAATGCGCTTCTACATGATAATTTAATGGAAAAATAAAAAGAGGCTCTAATTTATAGCCCCAGGTATTAAAGCCTGAGGCTACCACCCTTTATCACACACAATAATTACCCCGCTAACTGAATTCCACCCTAATCATGTAATAGCAAAGGAATGGAAACAATGAATACATTTTAAATATTAACGGACATGGACAGAACACCACAACATGGATGGATAATACATTACCGCGTATTCTGTTGTTCAAATAATGTGAATCTTTTTCTTCTTTATTCAACCCAAGAAGAGATGCAATAAAATCTTGGGGAGGAGGTGGCAGGCTGAATCTCTGCACATACATACGCATGGAGAGAGAGGAAAATAGTTATACAAATATTTTATACCCAAGTATAATAAGAAGCAGCAGATTAGAAAATATCGATCAGTCATATGTGTTTTACAATATTTAATATATAATACTGGAGGTTTCCAAGGCGCAGGAAAAACAGAAGAGCAGCTCAATATAACCAAAAAACTTGTTCAACCAAAACAAGTAAGACAATGATATACACAAAAAAGGGTAAGGATATATTCAAGCGCTGTCTGTATGTATTTTCTTCACTTCTCCCGTTCTCATGGGTCGATATGTAAAATAAGGAGAAAAAACACAATGTGTGGAACTGTATTTTTCGATTTCAAACATACAGGGGGAATAGAAGAGGGACGTACCACACTCACAAAAGGAGTGTGTTTTTCAAATTCGTAAAGGTATCTTTTTTTGGTGATAGTATAGCCTTCACCAGAACCACCCTGGTGTCCAATAGAATTAAGTTAGGCGTACGTTTTCACTCACAAAATCAAGGTGTTGCAATACATATAATGGTTTCTTTTTAAAAGCAAGCGTACCGATAACTCACAATTGGCAGGAATTTTCAAAACACATCTGGGTTTCTTTATCTTGAAAAAATTATTATTTTATTGCCAAAACATGTTAAAAAAAGAATCTGACCATGGGTACACTGGAGATAAATCCAAAGGTGGGTGATAGATGTTGCATAGGACTCACGCTAGATAAACACCAAAAAACTCTCCGGATAAGTTTAAAGATGTCGGTGAGTGAACACCCAGTACCTCTGTTTCAATGTCCAGCGTAAACACAGGATGGTCCAAAGTTTTAAAAAGCGATTGTGCGAATCCAGAAAGCCAGCCAACGCGTTTCGATTTCAAATCTTTTTCAAGGCTTGTCTCTGAAGTGCACTGCATCCATATTTATACCAGACACCAGGAAGTGGGTACTCCAGGAAGGGGAGGAGTCACGGTAGCATTATCGAATAAAAACATATCTAGACATTTTATAGGGGTAGATAATGGAATGCTTATTTCACAATGAATAATAAGAAAAAAAAACATAAAAAACACTTAAAAACCAGTGGATCTAGATCCATAGAGTCCTATGCAACATCTATCACCCACCTTTGGATGTTAAAAAAAGAATCTGACCATGGGTACCATGGTCAGATTCTTTTTTTAACATGTTTTGGCAATAAAATAATAATTTTTTCAAGATAAAGAAACCCAGATGTGTTTTGAAAATTCCTGCCAATTGTGAGTTATCGGTACGCTTGCTTTTAAAAAGAAACCATTATATGTATTGCAACACCTTGATTTTGTGAGTGAAAACGTACGCCTAACTTAATTCTATTGGACACCAGGGTGGTTCTGGTGAAGGCTATACTATCACCAAAAAAAGATACCTTTACGAATTTGAAAAACACACTCCTTTTGTGAGTGTGGTACGTCCCTCTTCTATTCCCCCTGTATGTTTGAAAACAAAAAATACAGTTCCACACATTGTGTTTTTTCTCCTTGTTTTACAATATTATCAGCAATGGAGCAGTTTTATATAAGCAACATTTTGTCATTTTAAATTCTTCTTTGCCATTGGCAGTTGGAAGTTATTGGTTTTAAACTCAAACGGTTTAGAGTGGTACACACCGAACTGATATCTTACCGATATGTAAAATTGGGTCAATTCAGAATGACACATCGCTCAATGTGCATGTCTGATACACGGGTCCTAGCGATGTCCACATGTTTGAAGTACTAAAGCTAGTGACCGCAGCATGTGTAATAAAGAAAGAAGTGCTATGTGACCCCAGCCTTTATTACATCGCTCGATGTAGGCCCAGGATCTGATATGACAGAACTTAGGACAGACATAGAGATATAGCCACACTCATTGTGGCTGCACAGGGGCCGCCAGTGCTGCACCTCTACCCATGACTCGGAGCGTCACTGACTAATGTATTTTCAGTGAGTCGCATGTGTTCGCACACCTGCATAATGGTGAGGGATAGATGCAGCTGGCTACATCAGGTTAAGCTAGGGACACATTGTCCCAGTGTGTATCCAGCTTTACTTCTGCTAATTCTGTACTCACATGTCTGAACAATCTCCTAAGACTAGGAAAGTGCACATAAAACTGGTAGAAGTGATGCTGACTGAGGTCCTCCAGTACAATGATCACAACGCCGCCAAGACGACTTTGATGGTGAATATGGCACCAGCTACAGTAAAAAGAAAAAAAACGTATTTATGATTATACATTACATGCTGTTCATATCTGACCTATAGCGTCTTACAGGGAGCACAGTGATACAGCGTTACCTGTAAGTTCCTTAGCTTGGCACTGATGCCACGGGGGAAAGATGCAGCTTTCAGGAAAGCTGCATCTTATACCATGTAACAACCTGGCAATGAGCATTACACCCCTGGCAAAGAGTAGGTAATTTAAAATGAATAAGAAGCCTTACTGTGGGGCATAATGTGTCAGAGGCATTGTAGTGTGTGGCATAATGTAGGGTTGGAGATGAGAAAAAGTACTCTCTTTTTGGTTTGAGGCACTGATGAAGCTCCTCCCTTAGCGAAACGGCCGTCTGACCTCGCCACACTTGCGGCTCACCTCTATCCCTTGCCGCACTCGCGGCCACCCTCAGTTCTGGACACTTGGGACTACGGACTTGACCGGTACTAGGCTGAAGGTAAGCGGCGGTAACCGCTACTCTGTATACAACTGACTGCTGACCACCTTCTTTAAGCTCTACCAAGAGCAAACAGCAGCCGCTCCCTCCCTCCTTCTCCGCCCTATATTTCACGCTGACAGGTGACTGGTGTCGCTCATCTGCTACCAATGCCCGGGCACATAGCAGAAAGCAGCACACCAGCCACCAAAGAGTAAGACGCCTCTATACTATCCCAAACCACACATCCCCACCCTTCTAAGGGTACTCTCATCTCCTGTTGTACTGACAGCATTTAACCCTGCACTGACCAGAGTACAACAGGTACTTGATCTACCACAGGAGAAAGCAGATGCTCCAGCTCAGGGCTGGGCAACACCGGCCCTCCAGATGTTGATGAACTACACATCCCAGGATGCTTTGCATTATTTTTGCTATGTGGCCATGCTGAAACTAATGCAAGGCATGCTGGGATGTGTAGTTCATCAACATCTGGAGGGCCGGTGCTGCCCAGCCCTGCTCCAGCTATTTCTGACACTCGTTTCATACAGCAAGGACATCACAGAACGCTCACTGACTCTCAGAGAACCAGGACAGTTGAGAGAGTCAGCAGCAGCATGTGTTCTTTACCACTGTGAGTGTCCCTCTTCTTCAATATACTAATATCACACATCATCTCCTTGCAGTTAGCGTTGCATTTAATTACCTAGCCACGGCTCGTCCACCCCCTACCCACAAGAATTGATTAATGGGAATTGTTAGACCAATTAAGATGGACTCAATCTAAAATCCATCCCAATCAGGGTCATTTAAATAATTACACTGCTGTAGATAACACTTATTGCACACAGCAAGTCTTAAAGTGTCCGTACTGCACCAGGGTAGGACAACTCCTCCCTGGTCTAGAAATACAAAGTAATATATTTCGCTAGCTTACATCTTTGACCTCAACAGATAAGGTTAGGAACCCCCATACTTATTCAGGCAAATCTACCTTACAGCCTCTGGTGATTCCATTAGATTGTTCCCCTATCTAGTTATTTTATACCCTCTGAGACCCGGTATATAAAGCTGTAATAAAATAATACATACTCCCAGGGTCGATACAGAGAGATAAACCAATTGTATTGCAAATTTATTCTATAACAACTGCAAATATAAAATTGTTTGAACATTCCGGTACTTATGTAATATCTGGGCTCCCGTTTTTCTTATGAGACCGCGTCTGCTCGCCACGCTTCGGGCACGGTGGCTCGCCACACTATATAAAATCAACTCCATGCGTAGTTGGATAGTAGGGGTATGAAAAAATGGGGTGCATTTAACATGGGAGCCCAGATAATACATAAGTACCAACATTCCATGTTTTGTGTTGTTTGTCTGTGTGTCCATGCTAATAATTTTTAACTGAATATAAATAAAAGCTATATTTTAGAACTAACATTTCTTCTTGAGTACTAAAGAGTGCTCCACACAAAAGGAGAGTACTTTTTCTCTTCTCCAACCCTACATTGATACTTACTCTCAGGGGTGCACCGACACGTCACTATTGACCATATTTTGGCAAAATGATTTAATATTGTGGTCTACAATTATTTGCATCTTTAATTGTACTAATCTTAACCCATAATTCAGTATCACTTGTGCTCAGGTTACATCTTTCCCAAACCCCCCCCCCCTTTCCCTATACTATACCACGTGTGGCATAATGTGTCAGAGGCACTGCGGTCTGCAGCATGCAGTCAGAGGCATTGTGGTGTGTGGCATATTGGGTCATGGTGATTGCAGTATGTAGTATATTGTGTCAGGGGCATTGCCTTGTGTGGCATAATGTGTAAGTGGCATTATTAGGCAGATTTTTTATTTCTTTAATTTTAGCAGCTCTTCACGAGGTTTATTTTGTCTTCAGTAGCTCACTCCTATTTAAGGTTGTAGACCACTGCTCTAGAGACACCATGCACGTTAATGAAGGAACGAGCAACATCTTCGCTCCTTTATGTAACCGGTTTTACCACTTAACAGACCCACCCTTGGCATCAACGGTTGTGGCGTTTGCCACACCGTGGTGCCAACCCGGCAGCCGAATCCTACAACCTGGGTCATATGAGATAGATCCCCCATTGATGCGGCAAGCCACTAAAATCTGGCAGGAGGCTGAAAAAGTACTGAAAATACCAGGTATAGATCCAGCACACCCATTGGATGATGTTGTAACATTCAAAGAATTAAAACTACTACAGGCCCGAGAAGTCTGGAGTAGTTACTCCATAAAAACGATTGGCCAGGTATATCTCCCTAGTCGTATAAAAACTTTTGTAGAATTAAAAACTGAATTTGGACTCCCCAAATCCTACCTATACCGTTACTTACAACTGAAGGCAGCCCTTGATGCCCAATTCTTAGGGGATAATCCGGTTTTCCGTGAGTCCCCGATTAAAAAGATTATTGGGACTGGAGGGAAAAAAAAACTAGTCAGCCGAATTTATAAATGCCTTAACCAGGATAAGGGCAAGGGTAGCATGGAGGAGCTGAGGGAAAAATGGGTGCAGGATATAGGGCCGATTGAGGAGGAAGAATGGCGACTTGCGGTGGCCAGGACCTCTCAGGCTACAAGCGCGATAAGGACACAACAGGTCCAATTCTTTGTATTACACAGAGCATATCTATCAGCGACCCGCCTGGTGAAATTTAAAGGACGGGCATCAGCGTTGTGCCCTAAGTGTAACAACGGTATAGGTACGCTTTTTCATCTTTTATGGCAATGTCCACACGTGCATGGGTTTTGGGAAGAAATCATCCAAACGTTAGTAGATTCCGGCATTCCAAGAACAGCTCTGACTATAAGAGGTTGTCTTCTAAATATGTTGGAAGTAAGCCATCTTTAACCTGGCGACCAACAATATATTAACAATGTATGCTCCTTAGCAAAAGTAATTATAGCCAGAAGCTGGATGGCCAAGACTGCCCCAAGCCCTGCATGCTGGAAGGCAATAGTAAACTACACCCTCAAGCATGAAAAATATTTTTATACTAGCAGAAATACACTGTCTAAATACTATAAAATATGGCATCGCTGGATAGAACTCTTTCCTAATACCTTAATATAACCACCACCACCAGCTGGTTAGGTTGGGTATTTGACCCGTGTATGTATGAGAGAGGCCTATGTATATTAAAAAAAAAAAAAATCGTAATATGGTTCTTCTCTTTTTTTCTCACAAGTTGTAAATAATAATAATAATGTTCTGGAAATACACTGTAAAAAAAAACACAACGCACTTTATGCGATATTAATTATAAAAGTAAACTTAGAATAAGAGGATATTAATAGATATATCATAGAAATATAAGCACTGTGAAAATACCACTAATGCACATTGCACTTTAACAATACTACACGTAATCACTAATAGTATAATTAACATAAAACATTGTTCACTAAATACTCAATCTAGTATTAAATAGCTTAAATTAACACAGATAACATAGCCCAGTAGGCTACACCGGATTAGATAGGTATAGGACTCAACACTGTTTAGAAAACCAACTCTTAAAAAATAGAAACGGAAAGGATACATAGGCCCTAAACCTACAGCAGCTATAGCATAGTATTGGGAGAAAAAAAAAAATAGCTAGAGACCTCAGGCGGGGATGGGCAATGGGGGGAGGGGTTATGGGGGGGATGTTTCATACAATGTATAAGGTATCATAATCGAATGAAATGTATGTATTGTTATACAGTGAAAAAAAAAATATGGGAATTATCTATTCTACCCCATTTTGTTTTTACTCATCTCCTTTTATCGTCGAGAAGTATGCACTGTATATATGTAATGTGATAAAGAAATAAAGAATATTTAAAAAAAAAAAAAAAAACAGACCCACCCTTTGCCAGGGTAATGCTGTTCCTGAGGACAACTGTGATACTGCTGGTAACAAGAACCCCCTCCCCCGTACAGTACCTTGCCTGTTGGGCACTGCCCTCTTTTCCAAGCACAGCATACTTCAGGAGCTGGTGTAACTGTTTGTGTTGAATTTCACACTTGTCACAAAATAACGCAGGAGATAATCTGGGTACTTTCTGTAAAATAAACACATTAAGCTGCACATTTAAGTGAACAACACTTAAGTTGTTACACTATGCTCCTGGGCAAACTATATAGTTCCTACTAACAATATCGTTCAGAGACATCAACCAGCCCCTTACGAACATTCAGT
The DNA here is from genome assembly GCF_055691185.1 of Crinia signifera. Classification (NCBI taxonomy): domain Eukaryota; kingdom Metazoa; phylum Chordata; class Amphibia; order Anura; family Myobatrachidae; genus Crinia; species Crinia signifera. Next base: position 64,204,479 of record NC_139223.1, on the reverse strand, counting down.
CATTGTTGACAAAATGCGCGATAATATTAATGATATCGTTATGGTACATATCATTAAAAAATATCTTCTAGTGTGTATGCACCTTTAAACATACTCACTACTAACAGAAGACCTTCTCCAAACATTCTTTACCTTAATAATTGATTTATAAGCATATACTTACTGACATGTTAATGGATCTCTCAAATAATCAGAATAAAATGTCCAAAAATTGATTGTGTAAAAATTGCAGAAAAATTGAGTAATAGTGAGAAATATTCTTCATTTCAGGCAGACATTCTGACAAATATTGGCAGCCCAGACACTAGGCCACCACCTATGGGAGGAGAAACTTGGGGTCATCTATGCGATCAGAGACTCGGGTCACCTATGTAAAGCAGATTATACTAGTGAGGTGGCAGTTGGTAGTTAGGCAGCTGGTGTCTGTGGCAACGGAAGAGGTGGCTGAACGGGAACATATATTGTTAATTGTAAAATCTACAGGGAAATACAGAACCATACCTCCCAATTGTCCCAAATACAGTCCCGCTATTTGGTGACAGTCCCTCCCGCGGGTGGCAATGTCCCGCATCAGGGGGGGGGGGGGGCGCAGTTAGGGGGAGCAGGAGATGACTGCTGCTCTGCAAAGTAGCAGTGATTGCTGCAGGCGCATTGGCATCGCTTCAGTGCAGGGAAGAGGGATGGCAGGGAGGGGGCTTCCTAGTCGCCAGGAGAGCGCTGGGCATGCCCCCGAAAATGATAAATACAGAGGTTGCGGCACTAGGCCACGACCCTTTACCCAAGGCCATGTCCACTCTCACTTTAGCCCTGCCCTATTTTCAGGCCGGCCACTCCTTCTGCGCAGCAGGTCCTGATTTGGGGATTAGCAAAGTGGGGAGGTATGCAGATCATGGGCCTTATTTTGGTTCATTCTTTCTGACAAAATCCTTCTTAGATGGGCAAAACCATGTGCACTGCAGGTGGGGCAGATGTAACATGTGCAGAGAGAATTAGATTTGGGTGAGTAATTTTGTTTCTGTGCAGGGAAAATACTGACTGCTTTATTTTTACACTGCAATATAGATCTCACTTTGAAGTAAAACCCCACCCAAATCTAATTCTCTCTGCACATGTTACATCTGCCCCACCTGCAGTGCACATGGTTTTGCCCATCTAAGAAGGATTTTGTCAGAAAGAATGAACCAAAATAAGGCCCCATGTATCTTGTGTCCCAATGCAGAATAAAAGTAGTTAGTGGGGTGAATGCTGCGTGAAGCTTAGTCCTAAAAGAATATGTTATGTTGTCTCATTTCATACAATTAGTGTAATATATATATATATATATATATATATATATACTGTAAACACAAATCAGCGAGTTGCAGCAATCTTCAAGTACACTTAGGAAAAACAAAAACAAATGTACATAAGACAGGTAGCCATTATACAGCATGCAATGGAATGTTCACCTTTACTTTTGCTTTGTCTAAGCCATTTTCCATTTTCATATCATCTCTCCTCTTCTTAAGCTCTTTCAGAACCTTGTAGTCATTCATCTGATTCTAAAAGAAATAAGAAGCAGCATGTTACCTTTAGTCATTACATTACACTCGAGTATCCAATTACCCACAATTATTTGCTGAGGGCTGTCCTATTAACCCTGATAAGACGTCACAAGACACAGCTTATCTGGGATTTTGTTTTGCCTGCCTCAAGGCTCTGGTGGTGGTGGTGGTGCAAATATATATGTTTCACTTAGGGTTACCACCTTTCCCCTTTAATTCCGGACACATATTAATTACACAGGTTCTGTGGCTGGCTGACTTCAAGACTCCATATCACCTGGTTTTAAACTTCCACAGAACCTGTGTAATTAATGTGTGTCCGGAATTAAAGGGGAAAGGTGGTAACCCTAGTTTCACTGAACCTGTGAGAATTCACACGAAAAAGTGAAACTTTAGGAAAAACCTTCCGATGTTTCAACACATGTAATTGGATATCCCCTCTACGTCTAGTGTCAGCTAAATGTTATGGTAGTGTCAGATGGGTAATTAAGTTATTGTTTATTTTGTAGCTTGTTGGTAGGCAGCAGGCAGCCTTGGGAGTTGACATCTAATTTATTCTCTGCTTTGTTGTGAAGTGAAGAAAAAAACTGGAGAAGCCGACCTGAAGTCCCCTGTACAATCTATGTAAGGCTAGTCAGGATACGGTCATTAGATCTACAGCAACTAGGTCAACAAGCATTGGGTCGACAGGCAACAAGGTCGACATGGGTCTAGGTCGAAAGGTCATTAGGTCGACACAAACATTAGGTCAATGTGGGGTTTTTCACTGTTTTTTGAGCCGACATGGCGATATTTCATGAGCCGACATGGCGATATTTTTTGAGCCGACAGGCGATATTTCATGCCCCACCATCCTCTAGGGCGTGGTGGGAGAATAAAATAGTGCCCAAAGCATGGTGAGCGAAGCGAGCGATACGGTGCACTTCAAACTGTGTCCATGTCAACATTCGGGTAAAAAATAGTGAAAAACCCCAATGCGACCTTTTGACTGTCGACCTTGCCCATGTCAACCTAATGCTTGTGTCAACCTAATGTCCTGTCGACCTAGTGGTGTCGACCTAGTTGTTGTAGACCAAACGATCCACACCCGGTTAATCAGCACATCGGAGGAGGAGGTAGTACAGTGTGCTCTACCTTCCCCATGTGGGAAGGATTGACTGTAATACTTAGTAAAATATGGATTAACTTATATGTTTGTAAAGTGTTCATTTTAGCACCCACCATCTTTGAAAAGCCATGCAGTTCCTCTTCCCTGCCTGGGGCGTCGCTGTCTGCTGTGGTGTTTCTAGCACAGGTCTGGTTTGCATATAAGTGCTGATATACAGACCACACTGTGCTAGAAGCACTACAGCAGACAGCGACAACCCATTCAGAGAAGAGGAACTGCATGGGTTTTCAAAGATGGCGAGTGCTAGAATGAACACTATTTGTAGCCTTGTAACAATAATATAAGATTTAAACTAGATATGATTCTGTAGATTTTCGGTACTTGTTTCCTATCTGGGCGCCCGTCGCGGGCATCGCGGGTACATTTATGTATGGCCGCGACGCGACCGACGCGATGCCCGCGATTTCCCATTGAAACCAATGTTAAACTTGGAAATCGTGTCGGTCGCGTCGCGGCCGGCCATAAATGTACCCGCGATGCCCGCGACGCGATGCTCACGATTTCCCATAGGAATCAATGTTAAAAGCCGCGATGGACCCGATTTTACTGTTAAATGCCTCAATCCACCCGATTTGGCCATAGGAATCAATGTTAAATGGGCTACAGAGCCCATTAACCCTTAAATGTCCCCCCCAATTTTTGACGCCACCCCACGATCGACGCCAACCCGAAGCGTGGCGAGCGCAGCGAGCCCGCGAGGGGCGGCGGTACGCGTCCTTCGACCTTTTCATGCCCTACTATCCACTAGGGCGTGGTGTGAGAATATAATAGTGTGGCGAGCGCAGCGAGCCACCGAGCCCGAAGCGTGGCGAGCGCAGCGAGCCCCGCGAGGGGACGCGGATACCTTCACAATTATGCGCGTCCCCTCGCGGCCTTCACAGTGAAGGTATCCGCGTCCCCTCGCTGCGCTCGCCACACTATTATATTCTCACACCACGCCGTAGTGGATAGTAGGGCATGAAAAGGTCGGAGGACGCGTACCGCCGCCGCTCGCCACGCTTCGGGTTGGCGTGGATCGTGGGGTGGCGTCAAAAATTGGGGGGGACATTTAAGGGTTAATTGGGCCTAATTCAGGGTTAATATGGCCAAATCGGGTCAATTGAGCCATTTAACAGTGAAATCGCGGTCAATCAGCCTTTTTAACATTGTTCCCTATGGGAAAATCGCGGTGATCGCGGTCATCGCGACCATCCAATTTTACCCGCGATGCCCGCGATTTTTACCCCCGATGACCGCGATTTTGATCGTGGGCGCCCAGATAGGAAACAAGTACCAGATTTTCTGATGCAGGGGTAGGATAGAACCAGGAAGCATCAGTCACAACTTACTGGAAGCAAACCATGACTATTGTATTGATTTCTGCAGTCAGAGTCACCACAGGTTACAGACACAACACCGTTTGCGTGCATGTGCCATAAGGAACATTTCATGCTGCGCAAGGTGAACCTGCCAGATGGGTTCAAGTGGGGCCCAGTGCACTGCTATATAAAATAACAAGACTGGAAGATCTGCCAAGAGACATTAGTTTTCCATACACTACTGTGATGTCTCACTGCAATGTATGGCCATCCGATCCTCCTTGAGCTGCACGAGACCTTCCCAGGGGCCAGGATGGCATGCGGTTCTTTCACATGGTATGTATTGCATGTGACCCCATTCCTCGACGTAGGGAGGGGGGCCAAGTCAGAGGCCAGATGAGCAGCAGGTCTGAACTCCGATTCCGATCTGCACATAAGATTGGATGTCATACACGTGCAATTTGGGACTATTTCACCTGATTTCTCAGCCCTATCCATTGAAATCAGGTGAAATCCACAAAGGAACCTGCTGCACTGTATAAGAATCTGCTAACAAATAAATAGGGCCTAAATTGCATAGTGTATGGGGGTCTATTTGCTCATAAATAATGGGGGTAAAATGGGGATGCTGTGTATAATGTACAACGGTGTTTTGTGCAATGTGCTGGGTACTGAGTGTAATATGGGAGGTAGGGAGTAGTTGTGTGATGTACTATGGTGTTGTGTACAATGTGCTTTGTATACAGGATGTAATATGGGGGGCGCTGTGTATAATGTACAGTGGTGTTGTGTGCAATGTGCTGGGTACTGGGTGTAATATGGGGAGGGGGGCATGTATAATGTACAGTGGTGTTGTGTGCAATGTGCTGGGTACTAGGTGTAATGTGGGGGGGGGGGCATGTATAATGTACAGTGGTGTTGTGTGCAATGTGCTGGGTGTAATATGGGGGGGCGGAGCTGTGTGATGTACTATGGTGTTGTGTGCAATGTGCTGGGTACTGGGTGTAATATGGGGGGAGGGCTATGTATAATGTACAGTGGTGTTGTGTGCAATGTGCTGGGTGTAATATGGAAGGGGGGAGCTGTGTGATGTACAGTACTATTGTGTTGTGTACAATGTGCTTTGTATACAGGGTGTAATATGTGTATGTGTGGGGGGGGGGCTGTGCATAATGTACTATGATGTTGTGTGCAATGTGCTGTGTAATGGGGGAGCAGCAGGCTTGCCTAGCCTCCCGCATTTTGAAAGTGGCTCCCGCTGCCCTGCAAATTGAAGCGCAGCTGTATAATGTAGCTGTGATGTCAGTGTGTAGCAAGTACTGCGCTTGGTACTTTAGTATTTACCTGCCACTGCCGGACACACCCGAATGACAGACTTACTGGGTAGAATGTGATATGCCCCCTCAACAGCACACCGCCTTACAGTGCGATCTATAATCTCCCTAAAGCAGACCATACATGTCCCGATGCGGGCGGGCGTGCGTTGTGGGCTGCAATAGCAGGGATCACATTGCATGTGCATGCAATGCGATGCAATTTGATGAAACCTAAGTACAAAAAGTATGTGCAAGCACATACTTTTTGTACTGTGCGATGAGGTGCGCGGGAGCGCACACCTCAAAGCACACACCGGCTCAGCATGCTTAGCAGCGTGAAACTTTTTAATAGTATGCAAGCATACCTCCCAACATGACCCATGCCAGGAGGGACTAATTACTCTGCTTCTGGACTTTTCTCTTAATGTATGATTGCCATCACCTTTTTTAGAGCAGGTTAACAAATTACAAAGGTGTTTCTCCACAGGTGATGGCAATCATACATTAAGAGGGAAGTGCAGGAGCAGAGCAATGTGTCCCTCCTGGAGAGGGTCATGTTGGGAGGTATGTGCAAGTATGATCTTTACATAAGACAAAAGTTTGGCATGTTCCTAGAAATAACTGTACTAAAGTTTGGTACATGCTGCAGCAGGAGACTCCCTAGCCGACTATCTCTGTACACTAAAGGGGGTGATATGCAGGACAGAGCTGCTGTAACACAGAGCAGCCACGGGGATGTGTCTGTCAGAGAGGTCGCACCTATATTAGGGAACAGCAGCACCATAGGCACATCACTGAGGCTGCTGTGTGTCCCACGTATACATGGCATCTTACTTGCAAGGCTGAGGCTGTGGAGTGACCAGCGCTTGCTCACTCCGGTACTTCCGGGGTATACAAGAAACAGGGTAGTGCAAGCAGCGGCTACACAGCAATCTCCTGATCACACGTGTTCCCCATGACCACCACACCACCGGTACTAGTCCACTCCTGCTCCAGTCAGCCGGAATCTATTATACAGCCAGCCCTGTCGCAGCAGACTCTACCTATCAATCACCGAGCTCGGCGAGTCGGAAGTGACGTCATCGCGGGACATTTCAAATTATAGGAAAAAGGAATACAAATCAATACGATGTCGGTGCTGTTGCCGGAGGGCTGTGCGGCTGGGGAAAACTGCGGGTGAGTGTGAGACATTATAGAGTCTTTGTTCGTGCAATGCTTGGGTAATAACATGTTTCTGTCTGACTGAGCTACAAGCTGTGGAATGCTGGGGCTCTTAGTTCCCCGGGCAGCACACAGACTAATGTGACCTGGCCATGTGTGTAGTGTGTATGAATCATAAGATACACCTGGTCTAGGTTGACAGTCAATAAGTCAGCATGCAAAAGGTCGACACATGAAAAGGTCTATATGAGTTTTTCACAATTTTTTTTTTATATATTTTTTTAATTTTCTGGGCTTTTTGACACTGTTTGGCAATGGTAGAGCTGGACATGCGACCTGACATTTGCGGTCTGAAAGCTTTGCGTCCGACCTGCGGTGCCTCCTCCATACTGTGAACGGGACCCGGGTCGCTCAAACCAGGCTTACCCATTCAAACTGCACCTGACACGGGTCAGAGCTGTGTTCAACCCTGGTCGTGACCAGGGTTGAACTTCCGGGTTGCTCGAGCCCTTTCAGACCGCACCTCGACCTGTGTTATGGACACAGCAATAACCCGTGTCTACAGGGTGGTCTGAATGCGGTATAATTAGGGGTTCATATGCTTCATCCAAATATATTTAAAAAAACTCATGTTGACCTTTTCAAGTGTCGACTTTGTATATGTTGAATGTTGACCTAGACAGTGTCTATCCTATGATCCATACCCTATTACTATTATTATTATTATTATTAACCTTCTAAAGGGCAGAAGACTGGATATGTTGACCATATCATCCAGTCTGGTTCTAGCTACATTGGTCTGGAACATTCTATGAGATAAGCTGGAGTCCTATAGGCAATCTTTCCTGCCTCCTCTCTTTGTTGGCTCTCCTATTTATACATTTCACTTCATTTGTGTGGTCCATGAATAGTCAGTTGGCTGTCCCCTAGCGATCCTCTGGATAAGTGTGGCATCACCATATATGCATTTAATGCAGAAAAATATGAATTTAAGATGGAATTTGTTTTGGCTCGTGCTGTTAGGGGGTCCTAAAAAAATCAGACGTGCTGTTTAACAAAGGGAAAGCGTAGAAAAGCTGATGCATACACAGTAGAATGGGATCATTGGGGATCCCGGCTTCCACACCGTGACTTTTGTAGATTGATTCTGTTCTGTTTATACTTTTCTCCAGAGTCTCTACAAACATCATTGTTTGAGCATGAACATCAATCTCTTCAGAATTTTGGAGATCAGCCAAGCACTGCATCACTGGAAAGGCACTGTTCAGAGGTACCTCCAGGCCCTAGGCTCTGGTCACTTTACCAGTATTCTGCCTTCTGATAAAGACATGTATAAGAGTTCTGTTTATTGGAATATTTACTTGTAGGATGAGGTATGTCCTATTGTAAATTGGTGAAAATTAGATATATTACACACACACACACACACACACACACACACACACACACACACACACACACACACACACACACACACTGAGGTATGGTATGGATATATAAGGGCATACAACTATATCACATTTTTTAAAATGGTACTTGTGTATTATCAGGGCGCCCATTACGTAGTGGTGTATTGAGAATACACCTCTACGCTGGCTACGTAAACTACGTAAGTGGCTCTGGAGCCCTAAAAATACACAATGCTCAATATCCATGTCCTACCCCCAGTATCCACGTCGGTGTGGAGTTGATTCTATAAAGTGTGGCAAGTGCACACGGATACGCTTACCCTCGCGGGGCTCGCTGTGCTCACAACGCTTCAAACTTTGTGGCGAGCTGCGCTCGCCACACTATAAAAAGTCAACTCCACGCCAACGTGGATACTGGGGGTATGACATGAACAGTGGGGGTAAAATGGCCGGTCTATACTTACCCTCCTTCGGCCTGGGCACCGCGTCGATCCCCACTTACTCACGCTGGGATCCACGGTGACTCCCCGGCAGTCGCATTCAGTCCCCCTGCTCCGGAACTCGCCACGGACGCTGTACGCAATTAGTATAGTGCCGCTGGGGGAGCAGGGAAACCATATGATGAGCCGCCAGCAGCACTACGCTGAATTACGTACAGCGTCCGCTGCGAGTGCCGGAGCAGGGGGACTGAATGCGACTGCCGGGGAGTCACCGTGGATCGCGGGGATCGATGCGGTGCCCGGGCCGGAGGAGGGTAAGTATAAACCACACCACCCTGCTGCCTCCTGTATTATCACGGCGCCGGCTACGCTGACAATGTAGCTTAGCCTACATTGAAAACTTAGCGTAGCCGGGCGCCCTGATAATACACAAGTACCTTTTAAAATTTGAATATACAGTATGTACATCAATAATACACTGAATTTTCAAAATTAATGAGATTGGTGCCTAGTATTGTGTGGGACCCCCTCTAGCACCTCTGGAGAGCTGTTGATCCCTTCCGTCTGGATAACTTCCCACAGCTGTCTGACATTTGTAGTTTCAGGATCTTGGGTGCAACTGCACCTTTCAAGCATTTCTCATAAATGCTTTATTGGATTCATATAGGGCAAACATAGTTGCCATTTATTGGAAATCTCCAGAATGCTCCTTGAACTAATTCTGGGCATTTTGGGGCTGTTGGCATGGTGTATTATCCTGCTGGAATATTCCATCTTCGTGGGGGGGACATGAAATTCTTCAGGGGCTGCAAATGGTCACCAAGCACTGCAATGTAGTGGTTATCGGCCATTGGTGATTTTAGGTGGGCCGATGGTCCCAACCCTTGCCACATGAACACTTTATGGAACCATCACCAACCTGCACAGTGCCTTGTTGACAACTGGGGCCCATAGCCTATTGGTGTCTATGCCAGACCTGAACCCTACCATCAGCCCGAAACAACTCATCTGTGACTGGAACAAAAAACATGTTGCTATTCCTTCAGGGCCCAATTAGCAACGTCACAAGCCTAGGCAAGGTGCTGTGTTAAGTTGTTGTATTAACAAGGGTGCTGTGGTAGGTCTTCTGCTCCCATATCAATGACTTACTAACTCAGGCTTTCCCAACCTCGGTCCTCAAGGCACACCAACAGTGCAGGTTTTAGTGATGTCCAGGCTTGAGCACAGGTGACTTAGAGTTTATTTTGATTTAACCATTTGTGCTGAAGCCTGGATATCACTAAAACCTGCACTGTTGGTGTGCCTTGAGGACCGTGGTTGGGAATGCCTGTACTAACCTGTTGGATATGTGTCTGGTACTTCCTACATTTAATGTGGCTGTGGTTTGAGCCAATGTTGCTGGCCAGATGCTAGTAATCATGATCATTATGCACTCGTAGTCAGTGGGTAGTAAAGTCTTCAATGCGGTGCTTTCATTACGCATGTAACTTTAGAAATGATGTACCATCTGTCAGGCACTCACTATCTTGCCCAATCTGTACTCCAATAATTCACTTTGCCTTGCCATGAGCCATCTATCTGCCGAGATGTCCGATTAGAACAAATGCAGGTCTGGGCATTTTCATGACTTCACAGTACGGCGGCGCCACCTACCATTACCTTTACATCCCTCTATCCCAGGACTTTTGGCACTTCAGTGCAGTGGTTTCCAAACTGTGTGCCTAGACACCCTGGGATTCCTTGACGCTCTTGCAGGCATACCTCGCTTTGGTGGGGCAGGACCAATTCAACCTATTTATGGTCAAAGTGATAGGTTACACCAGTACTAGTGGCAGCCAATCATAAAGTATGTAAATCATCAAAAGCCCAACTGGACACCACCACGTAACTGAATGCCAGGCTAATTTTACTTCATTTAATTTAACTTTTATCTTGGGGTTAACTAAAAAGAATTGATAGAAAGTGTGTTAATCACTGCTTCCATGTCTTAATGAAGAAAATTGCAATAGATAAGAAATGCATCAGAATTTACTTTACGAATAGGAATATTTATTGTAGTATTTCCAGAAATTAAAATAGTTTATAAATATATTCTTGATAATATTTTAGAATGTCGATAAATAACTTGATTGGTTTTATATGGTTACTAGCCGATGTGTTATATTTGATGTTTTGCCTGCTGGTATAACACAAAATTCCATAAGTTCCCATAGTAAATACTAAACAACTTTCCTTTTTCGTTTAGGAATTAAGTGTAACTGCATGAAATACTGAAATGACGACAAAGCAGCTTGCAAAGTAAGATGTGACGTTCTAGTCTGTGGTTTTAAGCTTTGCTCTTGTAGGGCTGATGCCCAGTACTTCAGACACACTGTAATGTACGCGGCTAAACCTGACAAATACTGCCCACAATACAAAATGTCACATTTGGCTGTGGGCAGTATTTAGCACATTTCAGCTTGTCACATACGCCCTTCCGTGGGGCTATTTGCACTGGACTGGGAAAACAAATGATTTGCAACTGCATGGGTAATACAATTGAATTACCCCCTATATGTAATAGACCAGTTCAACTGAAAGGTTTTTGGAGAGTTTGTTAATGAGCAGTCCCCAGGAACAGCTTTAAACGTTCCGGATACCTGTGTCCCCAAAACTCCGCACTGAATAAATGCCACTTTAACCCTTTGAGTGCCAATGTTGTGAGATTCTGAAATTATGCCGGCGTCGCTCACAGCGACTGTCCTTTTAGTATAAATAAATACAAATACAGCCAAATTAATTGAAGTTTAGTTAAATGTTTCACCCAAAAAAGGAACAGTCGCTGTGAGCGGCGCTGGAATTTTTAATGGATATTTTGAGGATCTCTCACAGCAGCTTTTGGTACTCAAAGGGTTATAGTCATAGTTAATTTATGTTAATGCATATAATACAATGGTGGTATCAGTGAGTAGACCAATCAAATTGCTTGGATGCATCTACGGCAACCATTTAAAAATACTGTTGGCGTGAAATATACATATTGAAGATGTTTGCTCTGATTTTCCCAGGCAGCTTGGACTTATAAGGAGAAGCTCCAAACTTTCTTTAAGTGCCAAGGGCTCCGGCAGCCCCAAATCTAGTAAGTGTCACTTTTTGCAGATCTTCCCTGAAAGGAGGCACAAATGTTCTCTTGGGACTAACTTTTCTGTGTTTTTACAGAACAATATTTTGAATACTTGATTATCATTGACTTTGAGTCCACCTGCTGGAAAGATGGGAAACATTATGGTCAAGAAATCAGTAAGTTATGAATGTAACTGAACCCACAATATCCGTACTCATTTCCAGAATTGCCTGATGTTACCATCAGTCTGACTAAGTTGTTCTTTCCTAGTCCACTTCCAGCTCCTCCACGTTGGCGGTTACGCACCTGCTTTACTGCAAGTTGTCCTCAATAGACACTGGCCCTGTAGTAAATGCAAATAGGATCCTATGTGCCTACATGCTGATCTGCATAGACCCGGTTTACATGAACACACCCTTACTTAGCTTTTGCTTGATAACGTTTTCCCACAACTGTTCCGCCTCTCCCAGACATAATATTTGGTACATAGCAAACATGTATGTGGGGCAGCATAAGCATAGTGGAGATGCCCGCATATGTGCTCAGAGCATGAGCAGAGCGGAATCGTGCAAGATCTGCTATAAGTGGCATACTGGTCCCTCTAGATCAGCCTCAGTGTAATCAGATGAGTAGTTTAATAAGATAGATGGCAAATAGTGTTTCTATAATGGTTTAATTGAAAAAAATAAATGTATTTGCAGAAAGCGGTATAATAATGCCAAAAAGTGCAATATACTAGACATGGGCCCGTATTCAATGTGGCGGGCATGGGGTTTAAATGGCGGGGATCACAGAAAGTAAGCGATCCTAGCTGTTTAACCCCCCGTGCCGGCCACTCACTGTATTCAACGTTCCAGAGGATCCCTCCAAACAGCGAGGCTCACAGCTAATGAAGGGAACCCGCTGCATTTAGCCACAAGTCTCGCTGTTTCAGAGGCCGCATACGCCGATTCCCACTCGCTCCAAAAACAGAGCAAGGGGGAATCGGTGTGTGCAGAGGGGTCAGTTGAATACTGACCAGGCGAGCTGTGACAGCGAGCAGGCAGCACTGCTCGCTGTCACAGCTTGCCCCCGGCATTAAATACACCCATGGTATATGTTTAGGATTAGAGTTTGTCTTGATTGCTGGGCTATTGTAGTGGTAATAGTCATACAGACTATTACTACTTGGATATAAACCTTCAATAAAAAAAAAAAAAAAAAAATATTTTAGTTTTAAATTTTATATTTGTAAATGCCTTTTCCAGAGCTTTGTGCAATAACATGTACTACATCTTGTTTCTAGTTGAATTTCCGGCTGTTTTATTAAACACTGCCAATGGAGTAATTGAGTCGGAATTCCAAGCTTATGTACAACCACAGGAGCACCCGATTCTTTCTGACTTCTGTACAGAACTCACAGGAATAAAGCAGGTATGTCCATTCATTTGTCATTGAATTTGTTGTTGAACAATGCAAAATACAATTTATTACTGAGAAGAAATGTCCGTCCTCCTCAGTCCCAGATAGTAACCCTCACCTTCTGTCTCTGGCGATCATCCATAGTTACAACTCTATATGATATTGTCTGTATATAAATATAATTTACATTTATGAATATAGCGCCAGCATGTTATATTGCACTTTATACTTGGTAATATTACCAGACTGGGTAATGACAAGCAGGCAGACAGAGGCAAGTGAGCTTCTGTTTTGTTATTCATTCACTCACGTTTGAAGTGAGCTGGCAAAGGGCAAAATTAGAGATGGCACTAGTGGTGGTGCAGTTGGTACATTGCACCAGGGCCTGCCTCATATCTCACCAGTGCCCCACAGTTTAAATAAAACATTGTCTGCGGTCCATTCCTCCTTTTTTTCCTGCCGCTGGCTTCGTCTGTCACAGAGCGGCAGTCCTTGGGTACCAGGGATCTGATGTAACAATCTGGTACCAAACAGAGGAGGAGCAGACTGGTCAATGGTAGCAAGAGCACCTAATATCTATGCTGCCAGGTATGAAGAAGAAAAACAAGTCTAATAAGACAGAGTACAAGTGGCTGCTGCAGCTCCAAATAATCACTGATTCCCTCTCTGTAGTCAGACCGTTCGGCCAGCCCATGTCTACCCCTTGCATCACCCACTGGCTCTCCACATTACCATCTCCTGTCTCCCATTGTCCCTCCCTGTCACCCTTTACTTTTCCCTGTTACCAACAGCCTCTCCCCAGCATCAATATCTTCCTGACACCCACACTCTCTTGTCGACCTATCCGCTTCTCATACCCTGCTCCTCTTAGATGCCGCACATTGCCTTACCCACTGCCTGTCACCCACTGCCTCTTCCTGGCATCAACCACTACCTCTTGGTCTCCCACTTTGTCTCTTCATTACTGTGTCTCTACCAATCACCCTCTGCCTGTTACTCGCTGCCTCTCCCCAGTATCACTATCTACCCATCATTTTCTTGTCACTATGCCTCTCCCTAACACTTTCTCCATGTAAACCACTGTTTCAGACTGTCACCCACTGCCTCTTTGTGTCACCCTCTGCCGTGTGACATATATTAAGTAGTTGAGGTGGAGTCGTGGGTACTTGGGCCCACCACTCACAAGTTCCACCACTAGGCATAAATCAATAGAATAGTTCTCATACCAGCACGGTTATGCTGTGTACACGCCATTAGACTGACTGAAGGCTTGGTATTCAGTTTCACAAACACATTTGTCTCCAAGTGCAGATTTATTTGTTTATTAATTTGCATAGGTCAGTGCACTGTAGTCTCCTTTAAAAAAAACCTGTTACAGTATTTCATGTACATATTACTCCTTACCTCCACATGTTTGATTATTCAGAAACTCTTTTAGTACTGTGTTGCTTCAAGTTCTTGTGAAATGGGGAGCGGCATCTGTCCTGTGTATATGAGTGGTCTGTGCTTTTTTTTTATACAGTATATTTCTCCTTCATCCACTAGGTGTCACTGGAGTTACACTGGGGAATAGAAGGCGACCACAGGGAGCATGGGCACTTTAAAATAATTAATCAGTGTGACCAACTCCTCCCCTTCTACTTCCCCTCCCAGGCAGTCTTAGATCGTGCCCAAAAGGGAGCAGGTCACATTTGGCTCATCTCCTGGGCTTTTTGATAATTAGGGCATAAAGCAGCAAGTTTTGCCTTTGAGGACAGGCAGATAGTTGCTGCTACTATCTGCCTGCGACGTGGGAGCCTGCCGGAGGGAGCCGGCTGCTGCTTCAGGGTTTGCGCCCGGCTCCCTGGCTGACAGAGACCACCGTCTCTGGAGCTGTAACGGGCGCCGCTCTCACGCAGCGTGCACCCGATCCTCCCCCAGCCCCACCGCCGACGGCATGGCCGCAGCACTGTGAGTATTACCCTGCCTTCCTATTAGAGGAAGGTCAGGGACACAAACGGCGGTGCAGCAGAGGGTTTTTTTAAACCTGGCGCCATTATGGGTGACGGAGCTGCCAGGCGGGGGGCGGAGTTACTGCGTGGTACTTCCCAGCAGGCCTTGGCATACCCCAGCGTTCCTGCAGTCGCGGCGGCCATCTTGGACATTTGGCGCCGTTTGAACACGCTGCTGGAGGCTCCACAGTTGCGCTGCAGATCTATCCTGACTGCAGTTGGGCGATTCCTGTCCCCTGGTGACCGTCCTGCTGAACGCTCTATCCGGTCTGTGAGTTACAGTGGGGATTAGAGCTAGGTGGAGACAGTTTGGGCTGTGTCTCAAACTTAGAGCTATAGCGCTCCTAGGTATATGCCATAGCGTTGTACAAAGCTCTGTGACGGCTCTTTTACTTTCACTGTCTCTCCCTTCCAGCATAATATATTGCTGCCTATCCTATACCTACTATCTGTGATCAGTCTGGTAGTGTGTGGTGATTGCTGGGTGTTCTGTTGAACCATGGCAGGGGGTAGCTCCAAGAGGGTTACTTGCAAGAAGTGTGCTGTTAAATTTACACCTTCTAAGGAGGGAGACTCTGTATGTGATAAATGCGCTGCTTTACCCCCAGCTCCAGAGTCCCCCGTTCATACCCCTGTTTGGGCATCACAATTAGCTGATGTGATGTCTCATTTAGCTTGCGAGCTCTCTGCAGCTCAAAAGGACAGAGAAACTTCCAGAACTCAACAGGCTTCCTTGACTTCTGCTGTGCAGAGCTTAACAAAGGCCTTGACACCAGCAGAGGGCGCCATTGCCTCATCTTCTAGGCAAAATCCCCCTACCTTACTCAGGAAAAGGGTATTACAGCCCTCTGGGGATTCTGGGGAGTATGACGATATGCCTGATCTGGAGGAGGGCGAATTTGCCCTTCCAGATAATTATGATGATGATGATGAGGTGGAACCTGAGGCTCAGGCGTTAGTTGCGCAAGAGCCGGCCCCAGCCACTCCAGGTCTGGAGGACCTTATACATATGGTAAAGGTTGCCTGCAAGGTGTCAGATGACACAGACATTCCTGCTCGTCCTTCTTTCTTTGGAAAGAGACAAAGGCAGTCACCCACCTTCCCCCCAGCGGAGGAGTTGGATGAACATATATTGCAGGCTTGGAATCATCCTGATAAAAAATTCCAGGTACCTCAGAGGTTTCTGGCTGCTTATCCTCTTCCACCAGAGGGTAGAAAGAGGGTCGAGATTCCTCCAGTAGTGGACTCTTCAGTCTCACGACTGTCCAAAAAGACGGTTCTCCCGGTGCCGGGTGCAACCACTCTTAAGGATACTTCTGACCGTAAGTTGGAGGTAACCCTTAAGAACATTTTTTCAGCAGCTGGAATTATTCAGCGTCCGGCCCAGGTCGGGTGCTGGGTAAATAAAGCCATGGGGGTATGGGCTTCTCAGATCCTAACAGAGGTCCGTGAGGGCTCTGACCCTGCTTCCATTGTTCAGCTGGCTGAACAGATCCAGGAGGCATCCAATTATCTAATAGACGCCTCTTCTGACGTCTGCATGGTTGCAGCCAAGGTTTCGGCCTTATCTATATCAGCTCGCAGAGCTCTCTGGTTACGCCAATGGCAGGCTGACGCAGAGTCCAAGCGTGCTGTGGAGGCCCTGGCGTTCAATGGGGAGGTTCTTTTCGGGCCAGAGCTCGACAAGTGGATCTCCCAAGCAACGGGGGGTAAGTCCCACTTCCTTCCCTCAGCGGCTCCTCCAGCTACACGCAGGACCCCTCAAAGGCCCTCCTTTCGGTCCTTTCGGCCTACGACCAGATTCAGAGGTCGTTCCATAGGCGGAGCTCCATCTAGAGGCTCCAGAGGACGAGGCAGAGGCGCCTCGGCAGCTGTCCAGGAGCCCAAGTCCTCAAAGCCAGCCGCATGACTGTCCACGGTCCCATCTGGGGGATCCCAGAGTCGGGGCCCGACTGCTGTCCTTCTGTCACATCTGGCTGCAGTCTTGTCAGGACTCGTGGGTAAGGGATCTCGTGACCCAGGGTTACAAAATCCATTTCAGGTTAGTCCCTCCAAACAGGTTTTTCAAGACCGGTCTCCCAGTCTCAGGAGACAAGGCGCAACTTCTGTTGTCAGCAATCAACAAGCTGCGGACAACGGGAGTTGTGATACCAGTACCCGAGGATCAGCGTACTCAGGGATACTACTCCAGTCTGTTCCTTGTGCCGAAGCCGGATGGCTCGGTAAGGCCTATACTAAATCTAAAGGATTTGAATCCGTTTCTACAAGCGGTCAAATTCAAGATGGAGTCCCTGCAGTCGGTGATTCAGGGACTGGAACAGGGAGAGTTCCTGGTATCCTTGGATATCAGGGACGCATACCTGCACATCCCCATCTGGCCTCCTCACCAGGCCTTCCTCCGGTTCGCTATACAGGAACAACACTGGCAGTTCCAGGCCCTGCCGTTCGGTCTCTCATCGGCCCCCAGGGTCTTCACCAAGGTGATGGCGGTGATGATGGAGGTCCTCAGGGCACAGGGGATTACCATCATCCCCTACTTGGACGATCTTCTTCTGAAGAATCGTTCGAGGGAGGCCCTGTTGTCCAACATACGACTCACCCAGGAGACTCATCAGTCATGGGTGGATTCTGAACTTTGCAAAGTCTCAGCTACAGCCGTCCCAACGTCTTCTCTTTTTGGGGATGATTCTGGACACCCAGCAGATGAAGGTTTTTCTACCGCCCGACAAAGTTCAGTCCCTGCAGGTCCTGGTCAGGTCGGTCTTGCGACGGCCACAGGTAACGGTGCACCTTTGCACCAGACTATTGGGGAAGATGGTGTCCTCCTTCGAGGCGGTACAATATGGCCGCTTCCACTCGCGCCAATTCCAGTTGTCTCTCCTTCACCAGTGGTCAGGGTCCCACCTGCATCTTCAGCAGCGGGTGACCCTGTCTCCTCGAGCCCGTCTGTCTCTGCTGTGGTGGCTCAACTCCGAAAACCTGCAAAGGGGCAGGAGGTTCGGCATATGGGAGTGGACTCTCCTCACCACAGACGCCAGCCTTCGAGGCTGGGGGGCGGTAACGCTGGAACACCAGTTCCAGGGTTTATGGACGAGGCAGGAGAGCTTACTCTCCATCAATGTGCTGGAACTCAGAGCGGTCTACTATGCTCTTCTGCAGGCGGGACACCTGCTGCGGAGCAGAGCAATCAGAGTTCAGTCCGACAACGCCACAGCTGTCGCCTACATAAACAAACAGGGCGGCACTCGGAGCAAGGCGGCGATGAAGGAAGTAAGCAGGATCATCCTCTGGGCTCAGAATCATGCTCAGGCCTTGTCAGCGGTGTTCATCCCCGGAGTGGACAATTGGGAGGCCGACTTTCTAAGTCGGCAACATGCCCACCAGGGGGAGTGGTGCCTCAACCCTCAGGTATTTCAGTCCCTAGTACATCGTTGGGGGTGTCCGCAGGCGGATCTGATGGCGTCCCGCCACAACTTCCAGCTCCCAACATACTTCGCGCGGACTCGAGATCCTCAGGCCGCAGGGGTGGACGCTCTGGTCGCCCCTTGGCCGTTCCAGTTCATTTACCTCTTTCCTCCCTTTCCGCTGATACCTCGGGAATTACAGCGCATTCGCAGGGAGGGGGTAACAGCGCTTCTGATAGCGCCGGATTGGCCCCGGCGCTCGTGGTACACCAACCTGACGGATCTTCTAATCGACGAGCCGTGTCCGCTACCTCTTCAAGAGGACCTCCTCAGTCAGGGTCCCTTCATCTACCCAGATTTAGGACGTCTACATTTGACGGCGTGGCTGCTGAGAGGTCCATCTTGAGACATGCAGGTATCCCTAGGGCGGTGATACCTACAATGATGAGGGCCAGGAAGGAAGTCACCTCCAGACACTATCATCGTATTTGGAGATCCTATGTGGCGTGGTGCGAAAGACGCAGAGTGTCCTCTACTCTGTTCAAGAAGGCTCGGTTGCT
This sequence comes from Crinia signifera, assembly GCF_055691185.1. NCBI lineage: Eukaryota > Metazoa > Chordata > Amphibia > Anura > Myobatrachidae > Crinia > Crinia signifera. The sequence continues at coordinate 64,185,684 of NC_139223.1, read as the reverse complement.
CCTGTTTTTACAGGAGGGGTTAAACTCTGGACTTAGACTGAATACACTTAAGGTGCAGGTTTCAGCACTTTCAGTTTTTTTCCAGAAACGTATAGCTCTCATTCCGGAAGTCCACACGTTTTTCCAGGGGGACTGAGGCTTCAGCCCCCTATTCGTCCGCCTACGGCTCCCTGGGACCTAGAGTTGGTCCTCAGGTATTTGAGGTCATCGATTTTTGAGCCGTTAGAAGAGGTGGATCTTCGATATCTCACTTGGAAGGTGGTTCTTCTTTTGGCTCTGGCCTCGGCCAGGCGCGTTTCGGAACTGGGGGCGCTTTCTTGTCGCTCACCGTTCCTCCAGTTTCACCCGGACAGAGCAGAGCTCCGTACCAGTCTCTCTTTCCTTCCAAAGGTGGTCTCAGCGTTCCACGTGAACCAACCCATAGTGGTTCCAGCATTCACAGAGGCTTCACCTGAGGATAGGTCTTTGGATGTGGTGAGTGCCCTGCGGATTTATGTCTCTCGCACGGCCTCTCTTCGCAAGACGGATGTCTTGTTTGTTACCTACGACCCAGTGCGTCGTGGATGGCCAGCTTCAAAGCAAACGCTGGCCAGATGGATCCGTCTGACAATTCGTCAGGCATACCTTGCTGAGGCTCAGACGCCTCCTACTAACATAGGTGCGCACTCCACCAGATCGGTGGGTCCTTCATGGGCGGCTGCCCGTGGGGTCTCCTTGCAACAGCTCTGTCGTGCTGCGACATGGTCAGGTCGGCACACCTTTGTGCGCTTTTATAGGTTTGATACCTTTGCGGCACCAGCTTCTCAGTTTGGCCGCTCTGTTTTAAGGGGATCTCAGCGCTCACCCACCCGGGTTGAAAGCTCTGGGACGTCCCCAGTGTAACTCCAGTGACACCTAGTGGATGAAGGAGAAACAGGGATTTTGTACTTACCGTAAATCCTTTTCTCCGAGTCCACAGGTGTCACTGGACGCCCACCTCAGCGCTGTTCTCCACCTGTTACGTTCAGTGTTAGGTTCCTATTGGGTAACCTCTGGTGTTTTCCCTTGTCAGGGTTATTTAAACATGGTTATTACACACCTGTCTCGTCTGGTTTGACTCTGTGTGTGTGTTTGTTTTTTCATATATATATATATATCTCTTTTTCTACTATACGTATTGAATGATGTTATGTTGTGATGAACCTCCTCTCGGATGTGTGTTATATCTTTCTGCTCCCTTTCGGGCACGATCTTTATGACTGCCTGGGAGGGGAAGTAGAAGGGGAGGAGTTGGTCACACTGATTAATTATTTTAAAGTGCCCATGCTCCCTGTGGTCGCCTTCTATTCCCCAGTGTAACTCCAGTGACACCTGTGGACTCGGAGAAAAGGATTTACGGTAAGTACAAAATCCCTGTTTTTGCAAACTGCACAGAACCACTGCTTTTGTTCTACATAATGGATTTCCTTCTCTGTCTCTGTATCCCATTGTCGGGCTGGTGCGAGTGGCCATGGGAGAGTTGAGGAACACAGCCTTTGTATTTTGCTAAATTAGTCTTAAGGTGCGTACACACGTACAGATTTTTCTGTCTAATCTATCTGGTGGGAACAAAAACCTGGAAATGTATGGGAGCAAATGACAATCAAAAATTTCCACCCAAATGCAGGAAAACAGAAAAAAATATATGCTTTGATAAATTTGTTATATCAGAATGATTTAAACAATTTGTCTGACTGATTACTGTCTGTTTTCCTGCATTTGGGAACAATTTTTTGATTGCCATTTGCTCCCATACATTTCCAGGTTTTTGTTCCCACCAGATAGATCAGACAAAAAAATCTGTACGTGTGTACGCACCTTTAAAAGCATCCGAAGTTAGAGCCAAGATGAATTTAAACGTATGAATTTCCAGACCTTGATAGATTATTCTTAGAGTAACTTTTAAAATTACACACTGCAAACTGTGTAGCCCAGTTAATACAGTAATTACATGTAATTATTTCTTTTATCCTGTTTGGGGACACTGTTATGCCCTGGGTTATAGAGGGCACGAAACCATGATTGGGCAAAAAATATAAACGTAGATTGTTGTAAGGCTTGCTCCCCCCCCCTCCTCCCTCTACAACTCATCGGTCCAAGGACCCATCGGGAGTTCCATTAATGATTGCTGATATCCCAGCCCCTTTATCCATGTATGGCACCCCATATCTAGATTTTTTTGAGGCAGAGCTGTACTTTTTCTTGGCCTTCGTCCCTACTGGTGCACTTTTAATCATTTCTGACTCTTTTTTTCTGTTCATTTTTCTAGTTCTCCTTTTTCAGTTGACTCCCAAAGGCTCCCATGGGTTGATTAGATGAAGATGGGTGGGATGGATCAAAATTACAGACCACTTTAGTTTGTGTACTATGCCTGCTCTTGGTTTTGGCACCCTCTATGGCACATGGTATAGCAATGTCCCCCAGATAGACTTAAAAACACTTTTTTTATTTTTTTCCATGGACCCATTTTTTTTTATTTTTATAACAAAGCTGATCTGATTTTCTAATAGCAACAAGTTGATGATGGGATTCCTTTAAAGATCTGCTTGTCTCAGTTTTCCAACTGGATTCAAAAACTCCAAAAGGAGCGGAGCATCATTTTCCCGAGTGTCCTACCAACCCAGTCTTCCTCTGAGCAGAAGATGTGCGGGTTTGTCACCTGGTCAGGTAGGGAACCATTGTCAAAAGTAATAATAATATATAGGTTGTTTCTACTGTATAGGCAACGTTCTGCCAGTTTGTTGTGCACCTGAGGTATATAAACTAGGCACAGGAAAGGTCCATAAAGTTCTTAGTTTATTAGTTTTAGATAGAGATGTCTACTCAGTTTAATGTAACATATTCTGTGACCTTACACTATAATTGGTGTTTAGAACTTTAGAGGTGCACCATATAACTTTTTTTTTTTGGGGGGGGGGGGGTGTATGGCAGTTTTGGCAGTAGTTATCTAAAAAATGGTATTATGGTTTCAGATTTATTTTGATGTCCTTAACACCTATGACTATACTTTTTGTTTGTTTTTAAGTAAATTATGAAAATGTTAGTAACCATTCTACGCTTTTTCAGACTGGGATCTGGGGGTTTGTTTGCTGTATGAATGCAGAAGGAAACAACTGAGAAAACCAGACATTCTGAACTCCTGGATTGACCTCAGGCTAACGTACAAGGTGCACAGAGTTAACACTATGACATCTTTCATTATCAAGCTACATTTAAAGTAAACAGTATTGTGCTTTGCACTCTAAAACTCTAGAATTTGAGAAGATAATCGGAAAGTAAACCACTGCTAACTTGTGCGATTACACACCATGTCTTATTTTATTTGTAATGTCTTTCTTCAGCTGTTCTACAATCGCAAACCAAAAGGATTAAATGGAGCCTTACAAGATGTTGGCATTGAATTCTCAGGAAGGGAACACTCAGGTATGGGTTGTTATCTACATGAATAATTTAGTTATTTATAGGAACGTGACTTCAATTGTATTTTTATAACAATAAAAAAAAAGTATTTCCTTGTCCTGCCATCATAACCTCTAATTACACACTTTACATACCAGTAAAAGCAGGCTTATTTCTGTACAAACTCCTACAGCAAGCTAAGTGTCTTTTTTTTAGGATTGCGGTGACCTTGCTGTCCTTTTGTAACTCTACCTAAGAAACTGCTAGTCTCTGTTCTCTGCACTGCCTAAGTTTGTGCACGGCAAGAGTTTCAACCTCCTAAAGATGACCACTACCCAAATTGGTGGTGAAGCTAGCATGCTGGACATAGTTAGCAAAGTGTAAATATTATAGCTCAGTTATGCCTAATGGGGCACATTTATGAAGCAGTGATAAGGGAGAAGTGAGCCAGTGGAGAAGTGGCCCATGGCAACCAATCAGCACTGAAGTAACATCCATAATTTGCATAATCTAGACGTAACCTATAAAGAGCAGCTGATTGGTTGTCATAGGCAACTTCTCCACTGGCTCACTTCTCCCCTATTACTGCTTCATACATCTATCCTATTATTAATCCTTAGCTAAGCAATATAATCATTTTATATTCAATGTTATTTACTTGCCTATTAAACCATTTTAATGTGCTACACATTCCTTGATGTGTCTTTTGGCACACAAAATTTTTTTAATAAAATACTTGGGGGTAAATTTACTAACTCTTCTAAAAGTAAGAGGTGGGGTTACCCATAGCTACCAAATCAATCAAATTCTGTCTACCATTGTCTCGGACAGGCATGTCCAAACTGTGGCCCTTTAGCTGTTATGAAACTACACATCCCAGCATGCCTTGCCACAGCTTTAGCATTCCTGAATAGCAAAATTGGCAAGGCATGATGGGACTTGTAGTTTCACAACAGCTTGAGGGCCATAGTTTGGACGTTCTTTTCGGTCATTAAATAAAATGTATTTTGTTTCAGGTTTGGACGATTCCCGGAACACAGCAAGGCTGGCTTGGAGAATGATCTGTGATGGATGTGTAATGAAAATAACTAAATCTTTAGATAAGGTCAGTTGGTTTTTTAGGTCTCCATTTTTTCTCCAATCAACAAATCATGACATGTAGAGCAAGGTAAATAATAAACCAAACTACTGGAGGCCCAACACGCAGAATTAAAGAAAACATAACTTGTGGCAAATCTTTCTGTTGTGATAATTTGATTTTGAAAAGTTCTGGCTTTTCTTTGTGGAAACTAGGTAGTCCCCAAAACTTCATCTGAAAGAGCCAAGCCGGTAATGCCAGCACAAGGTCATAAATCTGGACATGGCGACGTTAATCAAGCTTCAACTGTGACGATGGCTAAAGATGACCATAAAGGTTTATTCAGAGAGCCTACTTCTGCACACTCTAGTGTAAGCCTGGGACAGAAACCGCACACTCCTCCTATTGACAACCTGAATAAGACTTGTGTCCGACAGCAAGAAGAAACATCGAGTGTAACAATACAACCGCCCCAGACTCTAATAAATGGTCTTTCTACTACACTTGGAAATAGGTATGGGTTCACCAGCCTAAATTCACTTGGTTCCCTACAAAATTCAATGCAATTTGGAGCCTTTACATCTACACCCATGGCTCATAACCCACACAGACTTGGTCAAGTATTAATTTCTACCACTGTCGTGTCTGTGGACGATGAGTCTGCCTTGGATTTAGCCTCCAGCTCAGACTTGTCTATTTTGGCCGACTGGGAAGAAGCAGCAGTTATAGAAGATTCCCAAGATCAAAGTGTTAGATCCACTAAACTGGAAGAACCAGTGCTGTTACCAGTGGATTCACCATCGTCCAGTGTCTTACTGTTAAATTGTGATCAGGACAATTTCAATGGGGGTCCACCGATGAAGAATGTTGGCTATCGACCTGCAGGCCCCAATTCTAAATCTGTAATCTACAAAAGCCCAGACACCACTATCTATAGTGTTAATAAGCAGATGTGCAATGGCTCGGCATTTAAATTACCGGGTGTGTTGGGAAATCAATCAAATACAAATGCATTAGCTGGTGGCCAGGCAAGTAAAATGTCTACTTTACTGGATTACTTTCCAAAGCGGAAACTTTCTAGTGTTAGCTTCTACTCCCCACCAAAGAAACATTCCTTTACCATACATGAAGACCACAGGAACCGCACTTTACCTGTTACTACTAGGGGCTCTAGTGTTATTCCATGTGCGGTTTTAAATTCTACAGTCAACTTGAACAGGACCATCAAAGCAACCAAAACAGGCAATATTACAGCCCCAATGTGCAACTGTGGTCGAAGGTCTAAGAAGTGTACGGTCTCTACTGTAGGCCCAAACCATGGCAGGGTGTTCTACAGCTGCTCTGTACGAAAGCGATATGATGAAAATGGGAAAGGATGTAAATATTTTAAATGGGAGAATACGGTTCTGAAGGAGAAGACTGCCAACTCTTCAGTTCTGCTATCCACCAGTGGGGGGTCTTCTTTTAATACAAGTCACAATGTTACAATGGGGTCTTATACATCACACAAGCCATTTCTCAATCTAAGGCCGTCAATGAGAACCTAGTTATTTTTATTGATTAATGCTGCTAAATATTGTTCTGCTATATACCATGAATCACGTTCTTCCAGATATATATTTATTTCTTTTTCACTGCATTGTAGGGTTTACAAGTACAGTAGGTAGCATTTATTTCTGTTTATTTATACAAAAAAGTAGCTTGTGAGACGACGACAGATTTGTTTTATAACTGATTCTAACTGGGAAGACTGAACATTGTAGCATAATACGTTTAAGGCACAGGTTCTCAAACTCGGTCCTCAGGACCCCACACAGTGCATGGTTTGCAGGTCTCACAGAATCACAGGTGAAATAATTAGCTCCACATGTGAAGCTTTAAAATGTGTCAGTCAGTAATGAGTGCACCTGTCGGGGGACCTGGAAAACGTGAACTGGTTTAAGGTATAAGACCAGTATAGAAATCTATATTTGGCAACCAGGTATTTTCTAGCTACTGTTCAACCCCAAGCAGAATCCTGCAGGGGGGGGTTGTATTAATTTTTGTGCAACTTCTATTGAAATTATTTTTATTATATAATACATTATGACGAACATGTTTTTAAATTTTTAAAAATGCATAAATGGAATGTTTTCAAAAATATTACTTTGTATACAAATAAAAGTATATATTTTTTTATATTTTGTTTTTGTGGCATTACTGATGTAAACTGCACCCATGGCTTACACGGCCTGAGTGCTGCTGTTTTACTTGTGGCTATTCATGTGGATGTGTGAAATATGTGCAGTTGAGGTCTCTGCATTGTAACTATTGGTCATAGTGAGGTCACTGGTTCATAGCGCAATTGATTAACTGGAAATTGGTTCAGCTCGCAGAGGGTCCTTGAACTGGAAATCACAAAAAGAAAGATTGGCAACCACCTGCGCTCACATGGAACAGCTGCTAGAGAATCACACAAATCAGGGCTACCAAACCCAAAGATGCATGCAATACAAAAAGAAGTGGATCCCCACAGCGCTATTCACAGGATTTTTCTTATTGTTTCTCTTATTCGACCATTAACATCCAGGGTATTCAGGCCACAGGGGAAAGAAGAAAGAGTCTCTTGGTTACCATCAACATGAGATAAATGTGTTTTAAAATGGTTAACCACCACTGAAACTCGCCTAGACTGGCTAGGAGAAGTACACATCAAGGTTTCTTTGGTACTTGTGGAGTATCACGGCTCCCACGATGGCCATCGTACATGAGAAAATCGCATGCGATTTTTAACAGAAAAGCATCCAAATGTATTGAAATTTGTATGAAACATGTTCAATGGCCCCCAAATGGCATTTTTGAGGCTGTACCACCCCCAATATCAAAGCGAACCCGAAGCGTGGTGAGCAGCGGCGGTACGTGTCCTACGACCTTTTCATACCCCCACTATCCACGCCGGCGTGGAGTTGAAAATAGAAAGTGTGGCGAGCCACCTTCACAGGTATACGCGTCCCCTCGCGGGGCTCGCTGCGCTCGCCACACTTTCTATTCTCAACTCCACGCCGACGTGGATAGTGGGGGTATGAAAAGGTCGTAGGACGCGTACCGCCGCCCCTCGCGGGCTCGCTGCGCTCACCACGCTTCGGGTTCGCGTTGATAGTGGGGGTGGTACAGCCTCAAAAATGCCATTTGGGGGCCATTGAACATGTTTCATACTAATTTCAATACTTGGTACTTATGTATTATAACGGCGCCCGATTTCATCCAAATCGCATCCGATATCGCATCCGATTTATCGGCCGATTTGCGGCCGATTTTCTGCCGATTTTTGGCCGATTTGATCTGCGATGCGATTTTGCGGCCGATTTTCGGCCGATTTTTTGCCGATTTTCGGCCATTTCCTGATGATTTGCATGTTATTCCATCCTTGCACACCCCCAGGTACTATGCGATGGTATGCGATGTGATTTTCGGGAAAATGCCCCTGATTGTACAATTAAATATCGCATAGCAACGCATGCCAGCAAGTGGCATGCAATGCGATGTGATTCGCAATGTTAAATGCACCCCCATTGTTAACGCCACCCCCACTATCAACGCCAACCCGAAGCGTGGCGAGCGCAGCGGTACGCGTCCTCCGACCTTTTCTTACCCCCACTATCCACGTCGGCGTGGAGTTGATTTTAGATAGTGTGGCGAGCGCAGCGAGCCACCGAGCCCGAAGCGTGGCGAGCCCCGCGGATTACTTAACATGTATTCTGCGTCCCCTCGCGGGGCTCGCCACGCTTCGGGCTCGGTGGCTCGCTGCGCTCGCCACACTATCTAAAATCAACTCCACGCCGACGTGGATAGTGGGGGTATGAAAAGGTCGGAGGACGCGTACCGCCGCCCCTCGCGGGCTCGCTACGCTCGCCACGCTTCGGGTTGGCGTTGATAGTGGGGGTGGCGTTAACAATGGCGGTGCATTTAACATTGTAAGCACCCATCAGGGTGATTGTACAATTAGAAATCGAATCGCTTCACATGCATCGCATGGCATGCATCACATGCCACTATATTGCATGCGATGCACTACGATGGTATTCGGGGGTGTGCAATAATGGAACAGCATGCAAATTGGCCGGAAAAAGTGAAAAATCGGCCGAAAATCGGCCGCAAAATCGCATCCGATTTTTCCATGCGATTTTCGGCCGATTTTCATGGGCGCCGTCAAAATACACAAGTACCCAATACTTTTGGATGCTTTTCTGTTAAATCGCATGCGATGCGATTTTTGAAAAAAATGCCTAAAACTGCAAAAATCGTATCAAATCGCATGCCACTACATTTGGCATGCGATGGGAGCCGTGATAATCCACAAGTACCGTTTCTTTTATAAGGCATCAGTTTAGGCACTCATATGAAAATAAACTCACCTAGGGCATACACCCTATGTACAGCCAAAGGTTTCTTTTATTGAAGTATACATCGGGACACTTGTAATTCATCCAAGATAAAACCGTCACAATTTATTGATAAAACAGGAAACTCCTGGTGTTTTGGAGTTTCCTGTTTTATCAATAAATTGTGACGGTTTTATCTTGGATGAATTACAAGTGTCCCGGTGTATACTTCAATAAAAGAAACCTTTGGATGTACATAGGGTGTATACCCTAGGTGAGTTTATTTTCATATGAGTGCCTAAACTGATGTCTTATAAAAGAACCTTGATGTGTACTTCTCCTAGCCAGTCTAGGTGAGTTTCAGTGGTGGTTAACCATTCAAGAACACATTTATCTCTTGTTGATGGTAACCAGGGGCCTTATTTTGGTTCATTCTTTCTGACCTAATCCTTCTTAGATGGGCAAAACCATGTGCACTGCAGGTGTGGCAGGTGTTACATGTGAAGAGAGAATTAGATTTGGGTGGGGTTTTACTTCAAAGTGAGATCTATATTGCAGTGTAAAAATAAAGCAGTCAGTATTTTACCTGCACAGAAACAAAATTACTCACCCAAATCTAATTCTCTCTGCACATGTTACATCTGCCCCCCCTGCAGTGCACATGGTTTTGTCCATCTAATAAGGATTTTGTCAGAAAGAATGAACCAAAATAAGGCCCCAAGAGACTTTCTTCTTTCCCCTGTGGCCTGAATACCCTGGATGTTAATGGTCGAATAAGAGAAACAATAAGAAAAATCCTGTGAATAACGCTGTGGTGATCCACTTCTTTATGTATCGCAGAGGGTTCTTATTCACTTTGTGCAGATGGGATTGGTTTGCAATCCCGGCTGTCTGAATCGCAGCGGTCAAAATCCCGGCCGCCGAAATCCCAACAGGGGGGGGTGGATCGCCACGCAGTGGGCCCATTGCCTCGCTACGCTCGGCACACTAATTTATTCTCCCTCTATGGGTGTCGTGGACACCCACAGAGGGACAAAGTGTCGGAATTTCGGCAGTCAGGATTTTAACTGCATCCCGTGCAGATGAAAGGTCTTCCAGAAAGAGTGGTCTTTCCCATGTTCCAGGTTTATGGGAAAAGAAGCGATCTGATTGGTCAGGTAACACTGGTTATGTGGAACATAATCGCCGTCGTTTACACTCTTCCCCATTCTTTGTTTCTCAGCTCATTCCTCCGAATCTTCCCACTGACTGTCTTTGGCAGTTGTTCCACAAATTCAATCTGTTGAAATTCAGAAGAAAAATAATAAACAATCAATTGGTTCTTACACAATATTTGGCTTCTATTTTAACAATGTTTTGGTCTTTTAGTTATACTAAAACTATAGTGGCTAGAGGCACAGGTGGAAGTAAATTGTGTGTATTGCTGAAAAATGGATATTTGTTCACATCTGTAACCACATCTTCTAGCCCATCTATACTGCTTTGCAAAAAAAAAAAAAAAGGTTTACAGACTTCTTAAACTTGCACCCAAATCGCAATATCCCAATTTACTTGAATATGCACTCGCTGAACTCTACCCACATAAAAATACATATAGCAACCCAGTTTTGGGTCTTAGGTCAAAGCATTGATGTAATCATTATTTATTATTATATAAATACATTTATAAGGTCTGGTGCTGGAACATCGAAGGATTGAGCTGCTGATGCCGGAATACTGATAGCCGGCATCCTGCTCAGGAAGTATGCGAGGAGGGCTAGTGAAGGTGGTTAGGTTGAGGCTCTAGTGGGGGGGGGGGGGGGGGGGAGACTTGGGTTCAGGCTCCTAGAAGTGGGAGTTAAGCTTAGGCAGGGGGGTTTGGGGGAGGAAGGTTAGGGATAGGCTTGAGGCACAGAAGTGGGGGGGGGGGCAAGGACAAGAGGGTGCTTACTTCGGGCTGCTGGTGTCAGTATTCGGACCGCTTGTCATCCATATGAATCCCAAGTGAACAGTTTGAGTTGCTGAAGGGAGTAGCACATGGGAGTGGAGCATTGGTGAAATAGTGCCTGGTAAGAACAAGAGGGTGGAGTGCTATGCTCATAAAAACTCCCTAGAGCTGGGTACACACTGGAGCGATGGGAATTGGACTGACATTGAAATGAATCCCTGTTTGGCCAGATTGCCTGTATACACTGTAGCTATATTAATGAAGGATAGAACAATAGTGTTATGTCTTCCATTAGCATAGTACACCATTCTAGTGATTTGGGGGTTATTCAGACCTGATTGCTTCTTGGCTAATTTTCCAGCAATCAGATTGCCGCCAACCTGTCAGTGAATTCTAGCCATGTACAAGGCTGCGAAAATATTGCTGATCGCCATATAGCTGCAAATCGCTCACGATCTAATGATGTTCCCAGTGTGCACAGTCTGTGCATACCCTAGAACCTACTCGGCCAGTGCTAGTAACAAGCTGATCGGGGCTGGATCTGACGTCGCACATCCTCCCTGAAAACACCTGGGTATGCCTGCGTTTTCCCTGGCACTCCCAGAAAATAGCCAGTGATCACTCCTCAAACACCGGTTTCCTGTCATTTGACTTACAAATGGCGTGCGATTAGAAAAGTCTCTTGACTTGTTCGCAGACTGGCCTTGATCATTTTTTACGATCTGTATTCATGCACAGTGGATTGATAATCGCAGCACAGTGATCAGGTCTGAATAACCCCGATCAGTTTGCAGCACAATCTGTCAACGTTGCATTTAACCATGGGAAGTAGTTGATGTTTTGGTCTGATTGGACAATATATTGCTCAGTGTATACCCAGCTTTAGTAAGTGTTTGATCAGTTGGTTCTGTGATCTGGGAAGGGTAGAGCAATGTTGAGCTATCTGGAAGGCTGGTATAATTTAATAAAGTGCATATTTATAGCGCACTTAAAGCTGGAAGACTCCATACAAAGTCAATCTAGGTGAAGGGGGGGGGGGGGAGTTCCATAGGATACGGAGGAGGTACCAAGAGAGAAATCTTGGCGGGCAGCGTGAAGTGACCAGTGTTGAGTAGAGGCATTTGTCAGAGGGGGAGTGGGATTGTAGAGAAAGATATGAGGAGGGGAGAGTGGCGTTCAGCTTTTTAAGGGAGAATAACTTGAATTGATTTCTAAGTGAAATTGGGATCTGGTGATTCATGTAACAAAGGAGGAGACGTGCTGTATAACAGGAGCGAAAGCTGCAGGATGTGGCGCTGGCTGTTGCAGGCATCTTAACGCCATGGTATCTCGCATCCTTCACATGTAATTAGATTGATCTCCATGCTGGAAATTATGAGAGTGAAGGAAAGTTTTTGTGGCATCAGGGATATGGCAGGGCTGAATTCTGGTGCTGTTCTGGAGCTGAAAGTGGGAAGACTGAGAGATTGCCATTAATGTGGGAAGTAAAAGAGAGCAGGGATGCAGAAATCCTCAAGGAAGAGGACAAAAGAATGGGGGATGGTATCAACTGAGCTGGGAGAAGAATCGGATTAAGCTTCACGAATTGCTTCAACATCCAGGAGGAGATGGCAGCCGGAGACTGTATTTGTGCCACCCATTTCTCATGTACCTTCAGCTACATCAGCCCCTCTGTTACCAAAGGAAGATGAAACTAAAAATATATTAATGTTTATACACTACTAGTAAGCCCGCTCGAAGCAAATGCTGCGAAAGCTAGTAGATGTAGTTTCACTCGCTGCCAACAGATGGCAGTGTTTCGCCATCACACACTAGACCTATATATAGATGATGTTCTCCCACTGAATACCCATGGCTGCAGTTATTAGTCACTAGATAAGCTGCTCACCTTTCTTGGGTACTTGTAGGAGGCTGTTACGGTTCTTACATGTTCTTGTAGTTCTGCTGTAAGTTTCTCTAGGTCATGGGCATTGTATGCAGGAGACAGGACAACAAAGGCTTTCACAACCTACACAGTAAACACAATTCTAAGATTTGAAAGAAAAATACAAAAACATAGAGCTCTATGCACAGATGCAGCGCCTCTCCGCCAGCTCAGGGAATCGCCAGCGAGTGCTAGTAGAGAGCCACTACATCTGACACGCATGCTTGTCCCCTTCACACGGAGGCAGGAGCGGAATACCTGCCGGTCTCAGCTTCAGGGAGACTGGCAGCAGCAGAGGGCTCCGTCAGAACGGGCAGCATGAAAGTCCCCTTCTGCCGGATGGCGAGCAGCGGCGATGGCATTGCCAGGAGCAGCTTCTATGAGAGCTGCTCCATCTGTACACGCTATAAAACTGCTGTAACTCGCAGCAGCCAATATGACAATTGTGAGTACAGGGCGATCAACTGATTGCTGTTAGTTACAACCCCTATTAACATTATACCCCGTTATGGAAAACGGTGTATTGTTCACAGGAAAATAATCCAATATTTATCAACATCTTTCCTCATGGAACCATAAAGCCATGTACTCCACAGGACTCTGTCCCGGTGATTTCGGCTGAGCTCCGTGTGTATGAAGATGTAGTAAAGACATCGGATAGTCGGCTAACTACATTCTGCCAGCCTCAGTACTGACTATTTGGCCAGGCGATAGCTACGCTGCAGTTCCGTGCTTCACTATCGCCCTCTGTGTGCACATGGGGTAATTCGGGCAAACCTAACCGATTTGATGATGTAGTCAAAACCACTTACAAGCATGCCCCATGTGTACACCATTTTACAATGTGTTTTTAAGGTATCTTCAAGAATAATTAGTACCTCCCATTTATTATTGGATTGCATATACAATGCGATCTTTGTGAGATCTACCGCCCAGGATCGCATTGTTGTATGCGACAGAATGCATCATCCTGCAGCTGCAGGGACATTTAGGGAATACTTAATATTTGCAGCTGACCCCCAAAAACTGGTGTTTTCAGGGAATTAGCCCCAAATATTAAATAGTAAATTGGCCTTATTGTGTAAGCCAAGTAACACAACTGTGCTCCAGTTAGATGATCTGGAGAACATGCACTGTTATGCTGGGTACACACCAGAACGATTTGGGCTCAATTCCCCCCATTTTGACGCATCGTACGCCCGATGTAAAACTAGCAGAATCTGACCTGTTTTCAGTACGATTCCGATCCAATCCACGCCCCAGCCGTATGATTGACAAATTTTAACTGCAGCAGATCTAATTTCCAATCTACCTTCGAGTGGGTACCAATCGTTTGCAGATCGTGTGTGTTTGTATGCGCCATCCACCATAAGACCATCATGCGATTTCACTATCGTCAGTCAATCATGGTCCTTCTGGTGTGTACCCTACATAAGGTTCACCAGGTTTGAGAAACACAAATCTGCTAACATCTTTATTCACCTAGCAATATTGAGGGATGTGGCCACTAGGCCTACAAGCATTAGGCTGACAGTCACAAGGTTGACATGTGAAAGGTCAACATGGACATTTAATCGACACAAGCATTAGGTCGACATGAAAAAGTTTTCTGTGTTTTTCTGGGGGGGGTTTAAAAAAAGATGGTTTTTCATACTTTTCTATCCAAGTTATGGCAGGGGTTCAACGTGTTTCAATGTGTTCACATGTCTCCTCCCTCCCCTCGTTTGCACCCCTGAAAATACCAGACTGCTTCGATCTGCCACTCCGGACCAGTTTTTCATTCCAAGAGGACCAATCAATATCAGACTTGCATGCAGCCACAAAGCCAGGTGTATATTTATACCATCAAGACTGCCCTTCATATGCCGATATCTGAGTCAATAAAGATACATCATCCATCTCCATCATAAGGAATTTTCCCCCATATTCCTGCACTCACCACCTTCAGGGGGGAATTCAATGTGTAGGTCACAGTGGTCAAGCTTGCTCGACCGCCATGACCCTGTCCCGTTCTCGGTCAGATCGACTAAGAACATGTAGGCGGGATTCGATGTCCCACCTGCAGTGGGACGATAAGGGGGCGTGGCCGTGAGTTGCGGCCAGGAAGAGGCGAGCTGCAGCCGGCAGCTCATCATTTCCCGGCCGTTCTCGGCAGAACGAGCCAGACTGCTTGTGAAGTCGGGCTTATTCTGCCGAGAAACCCTGCTCAATGCTGTCGGGGAAGACAGCATTGAATAGGGCCCGGAGGCCATCTCCCCCCGTGGGGAGTAGATCGCCGGCGATTGAATACCCCCCTCAGTCTGGTAACTATCCACATCCAGGTGCATTGAACTATTGCATTTTTTTTTTATTAATTTTTTCCTTCATAGTGGAGCAATATGCTAGCAATTTTTACAATGTCTTTTCCCATGAAGAATTAATTCTCAATTTTAATAGTTATATTCATATATTCACATGTTTATGTTATTATTGTTCAATAAATGTGTATCATTTTATTCATGTACTAGTCTTGTTCGTTTAGTCAAACCCGAGAGCTGTATACTTGTTTACTTTATTTAATTATACTATTGGGAGTTTTACACCCTCCCCATACAGCAGCTGTAGCTATACTTGTGGTTCTATTATTTCTTTACCTTTTTGTTTTATTTCTGCTTTGAAAATTACATACAGAGTTTTACAACTTGCCCCTCAAAGTTGTGAAATAGATAACATAATTGTAAGTGTAATGGTCGTGAGCGCTGGATAATTAAACTGGAATATTGTAATGTTGGGTGAATACAGACATAGCTGATTGTTACCTCTCCTCTAATTGGGTCTGGGCTGCTGACCACTGCTGATTCTGCAACCGCCGGGTGTTCTATTAGAGCGCTCTCTACTTCAAATGGACCAATACGGTATCTAAAGATATGAGGAAAAATAATTCACCCCTGGGTTCTAGGAGCAGAGTTAACATTTAACTGATTCTATCATATTTACAGACAAACCATCAGGTCATGTTTCTGCTTGGCTGACAGTCTTAACCACACTTCTATAATCATTTATACTATAGGATGGTAATTACAGGATAAGTTTAAGAAATTCATTTAAATAGTTTTTGGATTGAATAGCATGGGCTATGATAAATAGACTATGGGACCATTTATCTACACTTGGCTATAACCAGCCCTGGGGACAAAGAACCGGTCCTGGTTTTAGAAATTCAGGGGCGAAAAAAAGTTAGGATTCCCTGGTATTTCTAAAATCAGCACCAGACTCAAGAGTTGGTCGTGGTGCCCAAGATACGGGGGGCAAAATCAATAGGGGGTCCCCCATATTTTGGCAACCAGCACTGGGCCCAAACAGCCAGCAGGGTAATGCCACAGCCGGAGGATTATTTTTTATAGAAGGTTCCCCTGCCAAAGCATTAACCCCCCAGACTGGTCAGCCAAGCCAGGTCCACCCCCTCCACAATAACCCCAGCCTGGGGCTGTCCCTAGTGCTCCTGGGCGGTGGGCATCGGGTTGTTGATTTGTGTAAAAATATAGTATTAAAACTATTGTGTTTTTTGGTAGAATTAAAAGTCCCATCAACCCTGCTCTGCATGCAGAGACTTAGAGAACCACAAGTCCCAGCATGCGGGGCATTAAAGGGCTAGTAGTTGTAGTTCTACAACAGAATAAATAGTGAAATAAAAGACACACACATAAGAGTAATAAAACTTTAATACACACTACATTCATTCATACCATAATCAACTATGGATTCCGACGTTGGCCCGTCCTCTTCTCCAGTAGAAATGTCTGTGGAAGGAAATTATACTTACCAAGGCCTCTGGCGTTGTTCAGTCCTCTTGGGTCCGTAGTAGGCATCCTGGGGGTTAAAAAAACAAACAAACAGCACACACGTACCCATTTTACGGGAGTCACCGTAAGTGGATGTTACCATTTATAGCTCCTCCCCTGAACTGGGGGATTGGCTGTCCCCCAGCCAATCAGGAGTGGCCTCCAGGGGAACAGATGCCTCACTTTGTATGGGCAGATCTCATTATGGTTCCAAACTGCAGCATCAACATTTTAACCCTGACTATATCCTCTAGTACAGGGGTAGCCAACTCCAGTCCACGAGAGCTACCAACAGTTTTCATTTTCCAGCTCGCATCACAGGTGCGCTCATTATTGACTTATACATTTTAAAAGATCCACAGGTGGGGCTAAATACTTCACTTGTGATTCTGTGAGGAGACAAGGAAAAAGGTTAACTTCTGGTAGCTCTCGAGGACTGGAGTTGGCTACCTTTGCTCTAGTGTGCATGGGGCTTAACAACAAATATTGCTGATTGCTCACAAGATTTGGCATGTGGTAGTCTTTTTTTTTTTTCGCTTAATAAACTAGGCCAGATATATAATGGATAATATAATTCTACTCCAAGGCCCATTAATAATGTTCTGCTATGACTGTCTTTGTGCATGAAATATGCAACTTACCCTGCAGATAAGATAACGTCATCAGACCTCCCAACAAACCAGAAGTAGCCATCTTTATCTTTGATTGCTCTGTCTCCTGTCAAGTAGAAGTCTCCTTTTCGTGTTGAGGCTGTTTTCTCGGGGTCACCCTATTGGCACAGGGTATCGTACAAAAGTCAGAATTATTATTATTACACAATCATTTGCCTTATTTATTTGGAAACAAAAAAATAATAATTGTTCACATATCTCCAAGATCAGTAAAAAACAACTTTACTTAAAAATATTTATTACATCTTGTGCTGCTTAGGAGAACAAACCCTTTGGGGTAAATGTAATAGGGTCTGAGTTGTATAACCTGCAGGACTTTGGCAATAATGCCCTTATCTTTAAAGCGGCAATCATCTACAAGGCAAAACCAACCCGGAATATCATTGGTACAGGAGTTGCTGTAATACAAGTGAACAAACATGATGCACTACAGAAGGGTTCTCTGGTAACTTGTACCACTTTTGTTAGGAAAATATAGTGAACGGATATCATTATTCTTGAATTTTTTTTTAAGGCGGTCTTCAGTGCCTACAAAGTACACAGAGAAACAAAGCAAGACAAAAAAAAGACTTCTAGAATGAAACATTGCAGAACAATGACAAGGTTTATAGATATTGCTTCTTCAGCAGCATAAGACTCAAATAAGCACTGGGCCGCCAAAGGTAAGGTGCCATTGTTGGCAGTGTTTAGGAGCTGATCATATGAGTTAGGGAAGGAAAAGACCATGAGGAAAGAGGGTCCTGCTCTTGAGAGCTTACACTCAAAAGGGGAAATAAATGAACTTACCGTGTATTGCGAGAAAAGGAAAAATGGCTTTATGGGTGACATCCGGATTGAAATATCACCTTCTTGATCTGGGCCTAAGATATTGCCATCATTATCAGTTACCTAAAATAATAATAAGGATAATGAAACAATGAACACGGTTAAGGATCTAAGACACACTTATCATATGTTCATTATTCAACTAAGCAATTCCTACATAAATCAGATTACAGTAAAACGTACATGACAGTCCTTGAATGATAGTTATTTACCTTGGTGGCACATGGATCAGTACTGGCACAGAGTCCTTACATAAAGACACATTGGGGCAGATGTATTAAGCCTGGAGAAGAGATAAAGTGGAGATAGGGTTAAAGGAGATAAAGCACCAGCCAATCAACTCCCAATTGTCATTTTCAAACACAGTTCATTGGCTGGTGCTTTATTGACTTTCACTTTATCTCCAGTTTATCTCTTTATTCAGACCTGAATCCTGGGATTGGCTTCCTTACTAAAGGCCGCCATACACTATGCGATTTGGGCCCGATTTGGCCCGATTCGGGGGAATCGGGCCGTGAAATCGGGCCAAATCGCATGTGTAGACATCCCATCCGACCCGATGTGCGGTCCTGTGCGCATCGGGTCGGATTCGAGAGGTCGGATGTGCTGCACATAAGATTTGTTAAATCTTATGTGCAGCCCAAGGCGGGCAGGGGACGCTGCGTATAGTACGTGCGGTGGAGGGAGCCGAGCGGGGGACTGTAAGCAGGGAGCCGAGCTAGAGAGGCAGTGGGCGCACTATCCTGGGCGTGGTGGAATGCCGCAAATAGATACTTCCAGGCGGTGAACGCCGCAAGGGGATCAGAGACAGAGACCGGGTAGCGTAGGGGAAGCCGGGCACATAGAAATTAATGGACAGCCAGTAATTGGTTGAGAGCTCTCAGCCAATCACTGACTGTTAATTCATTTCTATGTCCGCCCGCTGCTGCCCGGCTTCCCCTACGCTACCCGGTCTCTGCTCTCTGGTCCCCTCGCGGAGTTCATCGCCTGGACCAGTGCGCCCACTGCCTCCCCTGCCTGCAGTCCCCCGCTCGGCATCTGGCTCCCTCCACCGCAGGTACTACAGGCTGCGTCCGCTGCCTGCTTGCAGCCCCCATGCCCTGCTCAGCTCCCGCTGACAGCAGCTCCCCGGGGGGACTGCATGTGATAAATCGCATGCGATTTATCACATGCAAAACCTGGCACATCAAGTGCCAAATCGTATGTGACCCCCCCAGGGGAGTTGTCAGTAGATTAGGTCCGACTTGTCCTTCGGACAAGTCGGCCTAATGTATGGGGGCCTTAAGGGCATAAATCAGAGTTATCAGATTCTGTCCATCATGTTCTTGTATGCAATAGAGAAATGATTGGGGTAGATTTACTAAAATGGGAGTTCTATTTCAGATTATCTTCTAGAAGGTGCTAAATAAATAAGTAGATTCTGATTGGCTGCTCATAGCAACATCCCATCTAAAATAAAACTCCTACCATAGTGCATTTACCCCACACAATGGCCCTTATTCTGGTTGGTGCGGTAATGTCCGCGTGCGGTCGGTCCGCCGATGTTTTGTGTCTGCGCATGTGCGAACGGGACGCACGTCCAAATTCCGCATGAAATGTGTACACTACGAACAGGGGGTGGAGAGGGGTGTGAAGGGCTGTTTGGGCTCATTACCATATGCATACGCCCCGCGTTTCATGGGCGTTCCCATGCAAACGCTGGGCGTACGTATGGTAATGCGGCCGTGACGCACGTGTAGGGGGAGGACATATGACATCGCCGGATGTCAGCTGCCCGCCCAGATCCCTGCTTTTGCACGGAGAAATGCCCGTGTGGTCTGAGGTTGCGGGAGCTGCCTGACCACTCGGTCCTGCATTCGATGGTCTGCGACCATCGAATGATGGGGGAGGTTCCCTGAGATGGAGGAGGTGTATTCATGAGAAATACACTTGCGGTCCGTTCGGACAGCTTCTTACCGCGTACGGACGGAGTTGGCGATCCGTAAGAAAGGCGGGGTTTAGGATGCACGGTCCTGGCCGCATATTCGGCTCCGTCCGCACCGACCAGAATAAGGCCCAATCTGATTAGTTGCTATGGGCAACATCACAGCTTTTCATTTTTACAAGCATTGGTAAATTTACCTCCTGTGTGTTCATATTTGTGTACATTTTCCCCTAAAATACCTGAACGTCATAGGCTGGAGAAGGCTTTCCCATGGATCCCGGCTTACACTTCATCCCTTTAAATGTTCCACAGATCAGAACCTGGACAAGAATGAATGTGGTTAGCTGGCTTCATTCGCACTAGAATGTAATGTTAAGCTTGTCTAACGTCACACCAGTACACTGCAGTGTGTTCTGAATAATAATACACAAGTGCATCTATGAAATGTATTTTTATACTTAGGGTGTATTCAATCTTTCCCGGATTTTACAGACAGGGAAAAGATCGTCACTTACCTAGTCAATGCTGTTGTTAACGACAACATTGAAGGGTGTCAAATCCAACAAAAAGTCGGATCTGTTTTGTCGGAAACAGCAGCAGATTGTCGTATTCACGGACGGTTTTCGCCAATCCGCATCCATTTTCACCAATCCGTGGACTTTCCAACACTCTACAGCCAGAACATTGAATTTCGGCTGTGGCGTTACAGTCGGAAAAAAACAAAACAGACCTGGGATTCTGACTGCCGGGAATCCCGGATTGAATAGCCCCCTAAATCTGTGACTTTATACAAATTCCTTGCAACAAGTACTAATCTAGTGCTGGGCCTTATTCTAGTTCACTCTTAGAGGCAAATTCATTCTCAAATGGACAAAACCATGTGCACTGCAGGGGGGCAGATGTAACGTGCAGATAGAATTAGATTTGGGTGGGGGGTTTCTTCAAAGTGAGATCTATATTGCAGTGTAAAAATAAAGCAGTCAGTCTTTTCCCTGCACAGAAACAAAATAACTCACCCAAATCTAATTCTATCTGCACCTGTTACATCTGCCCCCCTGCAGTGCACATGGTTTTGTCCATCTGAGAAGGATTTTGTCAGAAAGAGTGAACTAGAATAACCCCCCCTAAGGCCCTTTATGTGCAACTATTATGTGACTACAACATAAAATTCAGGAAAAAAGACAAATAATTACCCATGGCAAATTGCTCCATATGGATAAAAAAAATGAAGGAACTTTACTTAAATACCAAGTAGTTCTCACACCGACATAATATATTATTAGTAAAAAACATTACAGTTTCAGAAAATCTAATGATAATCTGTGCTTGGATAATAGCAGCTTGAAAAAGTCTACAGCCATGGATAAAACGCCTTGCTGTCTTTAGTATAGGACGTACTCAATGTGCACAGCCTCTTACATTAAAGAGAACCCCCCCCTGGAATCACTCTGGCTCTAACAGGGATCATCCGCTACTGCTGCAGAGTTGTTGTTGCTGTGACTCTGGACCTGTGGGTCTCTCCCTCTCTGGGAATTGTACAGCTGGCTGACTGTGATTAGCTTACCCCCTTTAGGCAAGATAAATAAAATGTATACACAGTGGCATAACTAGAAAATTGGTGATGGCACCGTATCCCAGTAAACCAACAGGCTGCAGTCTCGTGGACACCACTTTAGCACTTGCAGCGGCTGCCACCACTAGAAATGACAAGCGCAAGTTAAACCAAACCCGCATTGCTTTTTGCTTGGGGGATTGCACACAAGTTACTTGAAGGAGAAAGAGAAGAATTTGCACAATGGATGCACACCAAAGAAAAAAATATGTTTTTAAAACTTAGACTGTTATTAATTTGTTAGAATAAAAAGAAAAGAGGACACTGTCCTGTGCAAACTTTGAACATATAGGATCGCACAGGATGACCTCACTTTGCGGCTTGTGACATTTTTTAAAGAGGTTAAAAAGATTTGAGACATACATACACACAACATTTAATGTGAGGTGCAATGCACTAAATAAATAAATTGTGTTGATAGGGTTTTAAAAGAGTTTCCCTTGGACTTGTTACTGTTTTTTTGGGCTGTAACTAATACCCCTTTTACACCAAAATCCCTGGTCGGACCCTGGTTTTTGAACATGGGAGTTTCCAGGGTTGGACCCAGATTCATACCCCATTTACACATATGTTTTTAAAGTCTGTTTTCTCTAGAACTTACTGTTTCAGTTTGACCATAACCTTCATATATATCTAGACCAGTGCCAGTTTTCCATTGCTCCATTACTTGTGGGTTTAAGGGCTCCCCGGCACTCACACAATGTGTCAGGCTCTTGAATTTGTAGCTTTAGAGTCAAAACAGAAATAATTCAAGTTGGTAATATAACATTGATAGCAACACTGGTTATCCCCATGTAAAACTATTCATGAATTAAGCAAGATGCATTAACCAGAAAACAACTGTTTTATTATAACTTTTGATTCAATTACTTAAGTCAGTGGTTCCCAAACTGTATGCTGTGGCACCCTGCGGTGCCTCAGAGCACTTGCAGGGGTGCCTTGTGTTGGTGGTGCAGGACCAATTCAAATTATTTATGGTCAATGTAACAGGCAAAACCAGAGCTTGTGGCTTCCAATCCTAAAATTTGTGGATAAAACGAACGGAACCCAATCCCTCACCACATAACTGGGCATAAAGGATGACTTATGAGCACTTTTCAGTAACAAACTTTTGGCCTAGGGGTGCCATGAAAAATATTCTGATACTCTAGGGTCCCGTGATAGAAAAAAGTTTGGGAACCACTGATTTAAGTTATCTAATTTCTACTGATTTGTATACATGGTGTAACGAGATGTAACTAGATGTTTGTGGGCCCCATAGCAAAAGTAAAAGTGCTGCTATGTACCGCCACATGGTGAAAAATGTATCTGGCATATGTAACTTTCACAGGGAAGGTGGGCCCCTTTCTGCTGTGGGCCCCATAGCAGCTGAACTCCCTAAACCAGGCATGTCCAAACTTTGGCCCTCCAGCTTTTGTGAAACTACAATTCACATCCTGCCTTGCCAAAGTTTTGCTATTAGGGAATGCTAAAACTATTGCAAGGCATGCTGTGATGTGTAGTTTCACAACAGCTGGAGGGACACAGTTTGGACATGCCTGCCCTAAACCTATGGTAGCTATACTTGTATATGGTAGCTATACAAATATGAAGAATGGCTTTGATTTAAAGCAGTGGTTCCCAACCTCGGTCCTCAGGGCCCCACCAACAGTTCACATTATCCAGGTCTCCACACAGAATCGCAAGTGAAGTAATTAGCTCCACCTGTGGATCTTTTAAAATGTGTCAGTGAATGAGTGCACCTGTGTACCTGCCGGGTGACCTGGAAAACGTGAACTGTTGGGGGTCCTGAGGACCGAGGTTGATAACCACTGATTTAAAGGCAAATACAAATACAATCAGGAAAGAGTAATATACATATGTATTTACAAGTTCAGGTTCTTACTTGGTTCCTGTAGTGTAGATAATATATATTGCTCTTCTATTCTTTTAAACTATTTCTTTTGAATAAATTCCAGCTAATATTGCTTTAAAGCAATGTATTATAATAAATAGCATATTATTCTTGCCATAAAGTTAGAACAGAAACATTAGGTTTCAGTTAGTGAAATGATAAGTGTGACCTGTATTTACCTGGCCAGGTTGTGTAGCACCATCATACGATAGGCAGTTGGAGCACAGCAGAATGCTGTTACAGGGTAGTTGGACAATGTCTGCATTAAAACAATGAATACTTGTCCTAGTTAGTCATTAACACTTTAGTATGGGTCTAAATGTTATTCTCTTTATAAAGTATAGCTAGATTTTACAATAGAAATATTTGAGATTGGACAACCACGACGGTATTGAAGTCACTGAATTTCTTTATCAGCAAAAATCTGTATTCCAAACAAAGTGCATGAATACATTGGCACATGCTGTTGAAAAGCATTATACTCCATCACAATCTGCGAGGACAGAATCTCGGAAATATCATTTTCAAAAAAGGTTCTTCCCTTTTGTAGAAGTGCTTTGAAGAAAATAGTTTTATATGTCAACTTACTTTCAAGATGGCCACTGGGTCAAACCGAGGCATACCGTGGGCAAACACACACGAGCCCTGAATCCAGGGAGCGAATACGCTGCTCCATGCTGATTTTGCCCAGCCCGTATCTGATGTGTTCCAGAACACATCTGAAGGAGTCAGATCCAGCCAATACCTGTATTGAGAAAAAAAGTGAAAGTATCTCACCCTATAATTGTGTTTGCTTTGCATTTGTTTGATGGCAGCAGTGAATAATATTATGTTCTTACTTATTGTACAGTATATGAAAGTGTTATTATGTCTGCTTGCACTGCTTACCAAGTAGTCGAGGGGTTCCAGTTGATAAATCTACAGTGTCTCTAGGTCTACCCAAAAAGGTTTTTCTCTAGGTCTACCCAAAAAGGTTTTTCGTGATTTTTTTTTTTTTTTTTTACCAGCTTCACCATCCATGTCAGCTTAAAGGAAGAATATAATAGTGCCAATTTATTTATATAAATTAAAACAAGGGTGTGCACATATCAATATATGCACTATACACCAGTGATGTGCTGTTAGGGGAGGCAGTGCCTCCCTGTCATTAATGATTAACATAATACAAAGAAGATACTTTTGACACATAATCTGTGTCATAAGTATCTTATTTATATTAAATAATCTAATGATTTTAAATTTTTCATAGTGTTTAAGTTGACTTTGGAGGCACCGAAAGCGGTGCCTCCAGTTGCCCATTACAAATATCTGGAAGCAGGGGGCGGGGACAAGCAGAGGGTTTTAAAAGCCCATTAAAAAAACGAATGTACTGTAAGCGTCACTTTTACAAGTGCCTCAGTCACAGGGGATGTGCTTTCAGCCAATATGAAAGTCTGCCCTTGTCACCTGAAGCCGATGTAATTGGGCACTGGGCAGCAGATTCAGCACTGGCAGTAAATGAATCTGGCTTTATAGGGAAACAGAGCAGCGGTGCCAGTTTGCAGGGGTGTCAGAAGGGGGGGCAGCTCGCCAGCCCAAAAACATTCTGACACCCCTGCCAGTGAAGGAGCTCGACAGCAGGAGGAGAGGCGTTCCATCCGACAGGGACACTCAAGCGTCTCACACGCACATGCATCCCCATCAACACAGCAGAGGGGGTCGCTTTCAGGGAGACGGGCAGGGATCGGGGGGAGTTGGGGGCAGCTGCTTGGGGGAGTGGCAGCGGGTGCTGGAGGGCTCCATCAGAATGTTGTCGCGCGAGCGTCTCGTGCGCGCGCGCCCCTTTCCGGCAAATGGCGGCGGTTGGCAATTCGATCGCCAGCAGCGGCTCCGACGGGAGCTGCTCCATCTGTATATAGTAATAGATGGAGTTACTGCTTAATGTCTGGGATAAATGTCCAGAATAGATCTTAATCATTGACATTTATTCTGGACATTAAGCAGTAACTCCATCTATAAGTATATATGTTAGTGTATGGTGTATAGATAATTATACACCCTTGTTTTCATTTGTATAAATAAATTGTATTGTTGATTACAACCACATGTGTACATAGACCCTCCTCACCATACGGATTCCTCCCTATTAAACACACAGACTAAGGGCACCATACAATACATACTGTATAAGGTGCACAGAGCACAGTTCTAACCTCTCTCTTCCATTATTAAGTACAAGGTGAACCACCTAGACTCAGAGATACTAGCAGCACGTCCTGCACAAGTAATGACACGCTCAGTGTGCAGGTAACCACCTACTCTATATTTATGCGTAAGTGGCAGGTGTGCCATAACAGGCAGCAGTTATGGCCAGGGTCAGAGAGCAGAGACAGAGGTGGCAATCCCTAAATGTGATCATAGTCTGCACAAATAGGGGAAAACTTTCTAAGTAAAATTATGCCATTTTTGGAAGGTGCCATTATGACGGCAATAGTTTGATAATGACAGTCCAGATGGAAAAACAGTAAAATGTAAGATTGTTTCTTGCCCCTTGGATTGTGGGGTTGGCTTTGTTCCATTACGCTCCTGCAACTTTAAAGAATTGAACTTTGACAATTCTTTGAACAGTGACAATTCTTAGCCCATATCATTGTCCTTGCACTATAATCTCAACAATGCACGATATTTCTAACAGTGCCTAGGCTAAGTGATAAATGCTTCTGATACATATGTTATACAGTAGTTTTTATATTATCCATCTATTGCAAGACTTGAGGAACAGTGAGAACTATCTTTCTCTCTCTCTCTCTCTCTCTCTCTCTCTCTCTCTCTCTCTCTCTCTCTCTCTCTCTCTCTCACATTTATAGTTCAGTAATGTGGTGATGGTGCCACAGTTGTCCTAAGCATCCCTGACAGATTTTATAGTGAAGAGAACACAAAAGATATTGTAGACTAAATACAAATCTTCTATCCCTTCGGATCCCTTACTCCAAATTTGACACAATACTGCTTATTTTCAAGGAATCAAGTGGAAATATGGAAATTAAACTATCTGCATTTGCAGACGATGTTCTGATCTATATATCAGATCCCTCTGTGGCTCTAGGTCAGTAGTGGGGAACCTCAGGCCTGGAGGCCGTATGCGGCCCCCGTAGCCGGTTTGAGTGGCCCACCCACTTTGCCGGGAATCAAGTACAGGGGTATTCTCGCAAGATTCATCTTAATCAACAGCAGCCGGAGACTGTCAGTCCTATTCAGTGCCAGCCGCCGGAGCATGGGACGGCTGCAGCAGGACAGTTTTTAAGATAAATTTTTACATATGGCCTCCGAAGGATTTTTTTACCCATACAAGTGGCCCTTGGCACAAAAAATGTTCCCCACCCCTGCCGGGCCGTAACTAGGGGTGGGCTGGGGGGGGGGCACGTGCATCGAGCGCTGGAGGGGGGGGGGGGCGCTGCCAGGTCCGGGGACAGCCAGCGGAGGTCTGATGACAGGCAGCGGGGTTCCGGGTAGCCGCTGTAGCAGCAGCTTGACTCGAATTCAGCCAATCAGCGTCCGGCAAGTCTTTTCAAAGTCATCACCAGCGCTTCCCGCCGCCACGCTAGTAGGAGAGAGTAGAGACGGACAGAGTCTCAGTCAAGCTGCCGCTACAGCGGCCACCCGGAACCCCGCTGCCTGTCACCGGACCCCGCTGGCTGCACACAGGAGGTAATTTATGTTGTCAGCGGGCGGTGAATGGAGGTGGGGTCTCCGGCGCCAGGGCCAAGGCGGTCATTTGGTCGTGTGTGTCCCCCCCCCCCCGTCCTTCCGTCCTGTCCCGTCAGGGGGGGCACCAAATGACTGCCTTGGCCCGGGCGCCGGAAACCCTAGTTTCGGCCCTGGGTCATGTATTATAAAATAAAGGGTTACAATGATTTCAAACGCTGAAAATGAACCAATATTATATATTCTATAAATGTTTCACCAACCGTGCTGAATTATAAACCAACCTTTAACAACATAGACACTGTCTAACTAGTTATGCAATAAATATAAGTTAAAAACTAGCAGATCTCACATCAGAACAAAATTCAGTACTGCTCTATAGTGTTTTAAAGGTTCTCTCAAACCAAAATGAATATTTTTCAAAATGAACCATTGTTCTGAATAACTTAAATTAGCTCCCAGACAGAAAGCCGCAACTCCTCCACATTAGAACAGTGTTGATTGCAGGTTAGTAAGCTGAGTCTACAGTCGATTGAGGTGCTGTAACATTAATGGTTCTGCCTTGTATATGATACCCCTTTCACATTGCAGCTAATTACCGGGTACAAGCAGGTATCTTGCCTGTTTGACACTGTTATCAGTGCGATGTGAAAGGGGTTATCGGTTACAGCTAACCGGTAGCAACACGGCTATCCGAACCGGGTAAAAAGAAGAGTTCTTACCAGTTTGTTGCCGTGTTGCTGTGCAGTGTGAACGGGTTAAACGGGTTGAGCGCTTAGAGGAGGCAGCTCTAAGCGCTGCCTCCTCACCTGATGAAGCGCTGATGCTCCGCCACGCCCTCACATGACGTCAGCGAACCATCAATATTGCCTGTTCCCTGCTTCGATCTGAACAGACCGCACATGCAGGGTCGCATGGGGACTGAACCGTTTAAAAGTCCCAGTGCGACCCTGCATTGGTGATCTAAAAGCAGTATGATGAGTCTACCAATCAGAATAGTCTGCACTTTTTAAAATATATTTGGCTGAAAACTGTGTTTTCAATCACATAAATATTCATTATTTCTATTCTTCCTCTATGAAGAAGTAACGTACCTTCCATTCACAGCCAGCCCAAGCCCATAGCTGCAGTGACTATGCTCTGTCATTTTTGGAGAACCAGTTGTCCCACTAGTGAAAAAGATGGTCATTGGATCTGTACTCTTTGTTCTCACACATGTGTTCTTGTCATTAGCTGCCCTAAAATCAGTTCAAATAAATATCATTATTACAGTTCCATTGGTTGCAGTAGAACATGCCTATTACAAGGAACCTACTGAAAGAGCTCTTGGAAATTCAGCCATCCTTCTCTCCTTCCGGAGATGGACATTTTTGTTTCTAGAAGCGGAGCTTGTGCTGAAACAGCATCAATAATTGGTAAGTGGGCATCACTAGCAATAACGCACTTTGCCTCTGATGCTTGTAGCCTGTGCAAAATATCCTTTGCTGTAAGTTGTGTAGTCCCAGGAATTAATACCAAACCTGTAAAATAAAGAATGAATACTTTAAATAATAACCGCTGTAGTAATATGGGTCTCCATGTTTTGCTTTTAAATAGGTTAAAGTCCACCATTATCACCTTTAAACAAGCTGTTACTTATTAGGCCAAAACAATCACAATTCCCAACATGCAGGCTGATTCAGACCTGATCACGGGGCTGCAAATTTTTGCAGCCCAGCAATCAGTTAACCCCCTCCCTGCCAGAGTGAAATCCCACCCATGTGCACAATTGCTAATGGCTTCGCAGTCGTGTGAAGAGAAGGAAATCCTTTCACTGACCATCAAAAGTATTCCTCCCACCCCCATGTGCAGCACTGCCTAAGTCTAGACTTACTTGTCGCTGCAATGATGTTAGTGGCCCTCCCTCCCAATGCCTAGGCCCACTTGTGTTTTATCGCCTCACTCCCAGAACACACTGGGGTGCCACCCACAAATACCGGCCTGCTGTCAATCAGCCAAAGTACGGCCTGTGGCCACACAGAGGGCTTGCGCATGCACACAGTGAACCGTGTTTTATGCTGGGCCATCAGATAATCGGGGTCGGGTTCTGAATCGTCACAATGGTCCCTGCCTTCTGGGGATAAGATTGCTTTGGGTTAACAAGCATAGTTTTAAGAGCCTGCTCTTGATTGACGGGCAGGTCCGTTCTGAATCTTGTGCAGATTCAGAACGGCGGGGGCGCGCATGCAAATCGCTGTGTGGGCTATACACACAGCGATTTACATGCATTTTCAGGCATTTTCTGAGTGATTTAGTAAAATCGCTCAGAAAATGCCTGAAAATTGTGCTGTGTGTGGGGCCCATTAGCCTGGATGATGACAGTACAGATGAGTGACAGATAGAACAATGAATGATTGTACAAGCAGTTCTCTACCACAGTTATTGCACCCAATAGTGTAATGTGACTGCTTGCTGCCTTCCCCTAACTGATATTCCTTTTGAAAGGATGCAAAGCAAAGTAAACATTACCGAGTATTCCAAATAGTTCAAAAACTGGGATAAAAGTTGCTGATATTTTTTCAAATGGAATTACCCCTTGCCTCCCTAAAATAAACACCTGCACAAAGTAAGCTGCATCCAATCCCCCTTTGGAACCACTTCAGTCATATAAACGGTCAGAGATTTAATCTGGGCTGGGAAGTCTTGCTATTGAAATGTTCCCACCTGCTCTTATACAAGCAACGTTGAACAACCACCACTCTGGCAACCGGGGCAGGAGCACAATAACTCTGTCTCCTGGTTTCAAGTCGCAAGCATCAGAAAGTATGTTTGCCACTTTCCTTGAGTGGAACCCAAGCTCATCGAAGCTCCATTTGATCTCTTTCCCTTGACCATCTATCCACCATAGAGCAGGATTAGAACTTCTGCTGCCATCCTGGGAAAATAACATCATTATTATTAGCCTTCCTATAGCACCAATATATTCCATTGCACACTATAGAGAACGGTATACAAGCACATACTTTGCAAAGTATACAGTCTAATTCCTATACAACAGCAAAGACAGTTAAGTTAGAATTTAATTAGCCTAGCAGTGGACCATGGTAGTTGTTTTTTTCCCAGTAGACCATGGGACGAACCAACAGCAGCAAGGAGAAACCCACCAGAACCTGTGGAGAACATATAACTTCCATGTTATCACCCTGAATTGAGCCAAAGGCCCCACTGTGAGAGGCTGCAATATATCTTGCTGCACTTAGGCTTGACGATTGTCAATAGATGCCAGTTTTTGTATATTTATCTCAGGCTACCTCTAATATACCCTCCCATGCTTTATTAATGCGCTGGTCTGCTTGTTGACTGTTGTGGGAAGATTAGGTTCAATGGATGCGTTAAGTTGATTTTGAAGCCAACGGTCTCTGGACAATATATTTTTGAGGTCACTATTGACCTTCCTTGCTCCCAGCCATGGGAAATGAGGAACAATAGATTTAATTTCTACTCCATTTTATGGAGTGATTTAATCATATGCGAGCAGATGTATTAAGCTAGAAAAGTGGAAGGTGAAATCGCACCAGCGATAACTTTTTTTTTTTAACATTCGATTTTTATTCAAATTTTTGGTTTACGTAAAACAAAAGAGAAAAAGGTAGAAAGGTATAGGATTATGCAAACAATTATGATATAGGTAATGTACTTGTACATGTCAGGTATAAGATTTTATAAATGTAAGCTCACAACATACACGGAAAGGTAGCGGGTATGGTCATTAA
This sequence comes from Crinia signifera, assembly GCF_055691185.1. Classification (NCBI taxonomy): domain Eukaryota; kingdom Metazoa; phylum Chordata; class Amphibia; order Anura; family Myobatrachidae; genus Crinia; species Crinia signifera. Next base: position 64,154,794 of record NC_139223.1, on the reverse strand, counting down.
CAGTTGTCAATCCTCAAGGGGGAACTGGGGAGTGTAATACAGATAGATCTATGGAGTTAGTACTGGTACATGTGTATGGGTGACCTGATTTTTCCCTGTAGGTGCTCCAGCCAAACCATTTAATATGTATAGATGTTGCAGAAGAGGAGTAGCTCACATCTGCTGTCTCGAATAGGAAATGTTTATGGATCTTATTTTCAATCATTTGTAGATTCGGGATATCAGATGACTTCCAAAATTGGGCTATAGATGCTTTAGCAGCTATCAAAATATGGCCAATAAGGTATCTCTCACTAATAGACAATGCGCCTGGGGAGTAGTGGAAGAGAGCAAGAAGTGGGTCTAACGGGATGTCTCGACCCGTTACTTTGGTGATAAGGAGGGAGATCTCTTTCCACAGTGGGCGAAGAACCGGGCATGACCAGAAAACATGTAGGATATTACCTACCATTCCGCATTTCCTCAAGCATTGTGAGGAGACAGCGATAACTTTAACACTTGATTGGCTGGTGCCTTGATCACCTTCCACTTGATCACCACTTCATCACTTTACCAGGCTTAATACATCTGCTCCATTGTTCTGAACAGGTTTGTGTACAGAAGAAGTACTGTAGGTGGTTACAAGGGGTGAGCTGAGGAGCTGGTCAGCAGTAGATATAAGAGTTTGTGAGAGAGATTATCATAAAATGAGGTGTCAGCGGTATGAATTGGTGGGGTTGATGGGGGCTGTGAAGGTATGGGTGAGCATGAATTTGATTCTGGTGTATATAAGCAGACATTGTAACCATTTATACATAACTGTAAAGTAAACTGCAGGTAAATGTGGAAGATCAGGATCGGAGTTGGGAATGATGTTTCAAGGGAATACCATATAAAGTCCTCTGTCAGCTTGTGGGTAATCGCTTGGCATAAGCACACGCATCATGGCAGCGATTACCAGCAGCCTGTCACAATTAACCGCAGCCTGCATACACTTCATGCTTTCCTATGGAAGCAGGAGTGCATGCAGATGTCTGTGGATATTTATGGCACACTGTTCACGCCAAACAATTCACGTTTACCGCCACTTGTTTGCAAGCTGACAGAGGACGCAACTGTAGAATTCGGACACAATGCCGATGCTCATGCAAATGGTCTACTGTATGTTTTTCATCTGCACATCCAGCTAAGTAGCTAAAAAGTCACAAGGTGCTTTTTGCTCCAAAGGCAGAGTAGCGACTGAGACACACAGTCTCGGAAATGCATTGGATAATGGGCTTTTCTGGACAGTGACCGGGAAGTGGTATCTCAGATGTACGGACATTCCTCATCTGATGGGCATTTCGTATAACAGTTTGTGAACTCAGATGCTTATACGCTTTTATTAGAGGCCATAATCCGATGTTGGATTAGCGCATATCTTTGGTCAGATGCATCCAATGGTTGTGACTGAAGATGCACCAAACAGGTTTTGTTGCATCTGAAGACACAAAAAGCTGGCATCCGATCCTTTGCACAGTAAGATGCATGTCTGTACACCAGGAGAAGGGCTTATACCAGCATCAGCATAGAGACACAATTTAAGCAAAAGATTAACGATTGCAGCAGAATTATAACAATCTGTCTAAGAATTAGCCCCTTTTTGGATCTGAAGGGTATTTTTAAGATGGAGACAGCAAGATTGGTAGAGCTGCTGAATGTGAGGAACACAGCAAAGAGCAGTCAGTACTGATAGTAAAGCTGCATAATTGTGGTATTCCTGAAGATGAGGGACACTGAGGTGAGGTGACAGAGAAGGGGGGATAATAAACTCTGTTTGTATGCTTTAGGTCAGTGGTCAGGAACTCGGTCCTCATTACCCCACGCAGTGCATGCTTTGCAGGTCTCCTCACAGAATCACAAGTGAAATAATTAACTCCACCTGCAGACCTTATAAAAATGTGTCTGAGTAATTAGTACACCTGTGCACCTGCTGGGTTACCAGCAAAACATGCACTGTGTGGGGTAATGAGGACCGAGTTCCCTGACCACTGCTTTAGGTAGTGATAGGACATCTATGGAGATCTCTGGTTGCAGACACTGGGGCAGATGTATCATAGCAGCGCTTATCGCGCCGCTATGATACTTCCTGCTTCGCCTCAATAGCGAGGCGAAGCAGGAAGGGACATCGACAAGATGTATTAACATCTTGTCTGCCGAAGCGGGGGAGTGTTAACTCCCCCCTTCGGCGATGTCCCTTTCTGGAGATAGCGCATCAGTTAATACTGATGCGCTATCTCCTGTCCCCCGGCCGGCCGCACTGGGCATGCGCGAGATCTCGCAAAAACCGCGAGATCTCCAGCGCAGCCCAAGCCAGACGCAGGGCTAGCGTTGTCCCCATAGTGGGGGATAGGACAACGCTAGCCCTGAGCTAGCGAAGCGGCCGGGGCGAATTAACGCCTTGAAGGCTGTTAATACATCGCCCCGGCCGTTAATCCCTGGGGGGGATTGCAGGGACAGCCCCGCCGAGCGTAACTCGTTAGGTGCGCTAGTAATACATTAGGGACAGACGTAATCCCCCCCAGTTAACCAGCGTTAAGTGCATTTTTGCACTTAACGCTGGTTAATACATCTGCCCCACTGTTGGTTACATGATAAAGTACAGAAGGGGAGAGGTCTTAGCAAATTTGAAACCAAATTACCTTCTCAGCAGCAGACCACTTGTCTAAGACGTCACTGGCAAAGTTGAAATATTCTGGCACTTCGGGTTTGTAGTTCTGTTTAATGCTCTCGTAATCTGAAAAATTCTGTGGGGTAAAACACTTCTGGTGCTGGCTGATGAATCTGGATCCCACTCTTGAGGTACAGAATGTGGTGAAACCTTTGACTTTAAGAAGAATTTTCATAGTGGACAGATTGTGCACCTGTACAAATACATTGCATATAATGAGCAAATGGTTGCTGATTTTCAAACCTTGTTTTTTTTTTTTTTATCAAAGCTGCAAGAGTAATGTATTTAGGGTAGCCAATCCCGGGAGCGGGATCAGCGGGATCAGCGGGATCCTTAGATTTGGCCCCAAATTTTCTCGGATTTCGGGATTACACTGTGCATGCATCCCAGGATTGAAAAAAATGCCCCGGGATTGGCCTCCATAAACGTATTCTACCATCCTGTGTTTTACTGTCATATGCAAAAAGTTGGATTTACTTGTTTTTAAGTATCAATGTGCACAGGCATCTTAACTATGCAACGAATAGATTGGAGAACAACATATGTGCTTGGCAGAACAGAAATCATACACCATACATCACGGCTATTCAACAGGAATATACATCCCAGAATGCCCTGCCACAGTTGTGGCATGCCCTAATAACAGACATCATGCAGGTCATGCTGGGATGTGTAGTTCTATTGCTGCTGGAGGGTTGCACGATGAATACCATTGCAATAATGCTAAGCAGTGAACATACCTCATAGAGTGAAAATATTAGAATGAAAAAAAGAAAATATTAAAATCACAAATGATAATGCAGCAGCGAATACAATCACCCACGTTTGCTATATGGTCTGTTGGAAGAACAAATTAATAAGAAAACTGAAAATTTTTAAAGGGTATTCCTTTCTGTGCAGAAGGGCAAATGGTCACTTACTCCCCAAAAAGGGAATTTGATTTTGCAACATGCAGGGTATACATTCAAATGTCAACATGTAGAATGTTGACATTGACAGAATATCATCATGACATAATATCTACATTGTGAATGTGGACAGCAGAAGAGATGTTGATTTTAGGTTGAGGCTGCAATGATGGTTAGTATGAGCAATAATCACCACCGCTTCGGACATCCACACACTCTGTATTGTGAATACTGACCTCCCGCCCATGTCCTCATTCTGAATGTCAACATATTGTACCACACCTGCTAGCTGAGTGACAACTACATAACTGATAAATGGGTGGCTATGTATATTAGAGAGTAGGTAATGTTTTTGTTTTTTTTTATTATACTAGATACCAGCCCGTCCATATAACAGAGCATGAGACCATTCTATTCATATAACGGAATGTCAGCTCTGTATGTGTCCGAACAGAGCAAAACCTGAATCGCTCCTTTGGACGCCATCTAGTGACCAGTGGCACGCAAAACACTTGACTCCCCCCATAGAGGTGAGGAGCAATATTTAGCCTTTTATTACATAGGCTATGTACAATGCTGATCATACTGCAGCTTGTGTACAGAGACTCGCTTAGATTTATTAGAGTAGAACAAGCTCCTATAGGGAAAATAATGAAACTGGCCACAAAAAAAAACATTTGTCATTTGATACTATCAAACAGAGATTTCTGGGATAGCGTTTAGGATGAAGCGTCTTGCTGCAGGGACTGCGCACTAAGTAACATTTATCAGTTTTATACACATGTTGATTGTACACTCATAAAATCAGCTCCTTCCTGAATGAAATAAGGTTTAATCTCCCACTGTACTGACAGGTACTAGTGATGACATAGTGCAGCATGTTTACACAGCAAGCAACATACGAGCTGTCCAGTTATGTAACATCAGCCAACACACTTACTTTAGCAATACTCACAGAGTGAAAGTGCCTATAGATCTGATGGTACTTCCGCCTCTGACTTTCGCTGTAAGTACTGCAGGAAAATGTTCTGGAATGTCAAAGTACAGAAGTCAGAGGAAGAAGGCTGCTGCTGCTGCAGAAGTCATGAGCTGGGGGGCGGAGCTAGAACTGCTATTATTAACAAGTGTTCTTGTGTAAACTTAAAGGAACCCTTGTTATTTGCAGTATCTGTGTGTTCTGCTATACATAGTATTGTATGTATCTATTAAGGACCATACATGTATATATGCCCATATTTTAGTCCGTTTGCATGGACCAGTTCAATCACACGGGGCCAATGTTTTGCTTCTGCATATGTGCAGACACAGGGTGCACCTGGCTGTTCGCCGGTTGCACGCACCCAAGGCTGCGGGGGGGGAGGGGGGGGGCAGCGGATAGTCCCACCCCTGGGAATACCCAGCATATTTCATGGGCGTTCCCATGGTAATGGGGCCGTGATGTCAGTGCTGGGCAGCTGATATCACCGGATCTCAGCTGCCCGCCCACTTCCTCTCGAGGGTGCACGCAAATCTAAGTGACCTGAGAGTCACTTACAAATGCGTGCACATTGCACATCAGTGTCCATCGAATGATGTGGGTGTTCACTCACAGGCTGCGAAGGGATGTCTATTTTAAACCACCATTCACCGCCCCTGCGTGCGAACACACGCTGCGAGGGGGGTGGGGGGTGGGCGGCCCAGCATACGCCGGGCAGGGTTTGGTGGAATTAGCCAGAATAACCCCCATAGTACACCTTTACATATTATTTACATATTATATGAGTACGTGATCAAAACAGCCCGTCCCTGAATATTACTTTGTGCTTTACAATTTCAAGACGAAGGCTCCAAAAAGCAAGAAAGAGGTGGGGAGACATGGTTATCCTGCGGACAGTAGTGCACGGTGGTAAATAATACATCTAATGATATAGTAGTATACTAGTCTACATCCGTAGATATATCTAGTGTGGTATTATTTTGTTTGTTCTAAATCTAATCAGGTGCCTGTCTTAAGGGGTGTACACATGGAGCAATTTTTGCTAGGGAGCGATTTTGATTAAGCAATTTCGACTAAGCGATTTTACTAGATACAACAGCGATTTTGACTAAGAGATTTTGTCTATGGGCGATTTTGACTATACTAGAAATAACATACAGTACTTGGTTGGCAGATCGCCTAGTTAATGTCTCCCTCAGCAGTGAACACCAGCGATTTTGTCTAGACAGCCAGCAATCTACTCAAAATATTCATGCCTGGCAACTCTTTTTTACTAGGCGATATTATAGGGCGATTTGTCTAACTTTAACAGCAATCTTTACTAACCTTCTAAGCAATTTTGACTATGTAGTCAAAATCGCTTAGAAGGATTGCTCTGTGTGTACACCCCTTAAATCCTATTGTTCCAGCACAAATCTGTTTACTTATTGATTTTGTTATCCTGTGTGTTTACCAGATTGGGTGATCTAATGATTATGTTATTATATAATCTAAACACCAGCTATTTTACTCCTTTTGTTCCAGTATAGGTCTGTTAAATTGTTGACTTTAATAATCCTAATGGTCTCTCTACCTATTGGATTATATTGGTCTCATGGGGCCTTGTGTCTTTATGACAAAATCCTTTTTAGATGGACAAAACCATGTGCACTGCAGGGGGGTAGATGTAACATGTGCAGAGAGAATTAGATTTGGGTGAGTCCTTTTGTTTCTGTGCAGGGTAAATACTGGCTGCTTTATTTTTTACACTGCAATATAGATCTCACTTTGAAGTAAAACCCCACCCAAATCTAATTCTCTCTGCACAAGTTACATCTGCCCCACCTGCAGTGCACATGGTTTTGTCCATCTAAGAAGGATTTTGTCAGAAAGAGTGAACTAGAATAAGGGCCTTGGTTATTTTCATTATTATTTTTTCCCTTCAATAGATTTAACTTCACTATCTAGGTAAGTCCTCGTGGGATCACTGGCGCCACCCATTCGCAGCGCCATTTGCTGGCAGGGCATCCACACAGTAACAGCCATTCTCAGGCCGGGGGGGGATGCCCACATCTTTCGATAGTCACCGACCATTGAAAGATGCGGTGCTTGCACGCATATAAAAGTGATTTTCAAGTCACTTACTTATGCATGCACGCTGGGAAGGAAATCACCGGATGTCAGCTGCCTGCCCCCAGCACCTGCGTCATGGCCTCATTACCATGAAAACGCGCAGCATTCTCATGGGAACGCCCATGAAATACTGGGTGTTCCCATATGCTAATGGGGCTGCCGCCGCCCCCTGCCTGCTGTCCTGGGTGTGTGCACCCGGCAAAGTCTGTTCGCCATGGGTGCACACATCCTGCGTATGTGCATGTGCAGAAATACGCAGAACAAAAACATTGGTCCCCATGTGTACAAATCAGAATAACCCCCTATACACGTACCATCTGCATCACCTGCTGTACACATGGTTTTGTCCATTAAAGTAGGAGTTTAATTTTGCAAACCAACATGAATTAGGCCCTTTGTGTTTATGATTTGTCTCTATCCAAGCTTTAATAAAGATCAACCTATTTTATAGCATTGTTGACCATAGACTGTTTTTACACACTGTACTTGATCATATTTTTCAATCAAAAATCACCATCACACCAAACACATGAGAGGAACCCGGTGAATTATCATCATCACTAACATTGGAAACAGTCTCACTTCAGGCCACTCTCTAGCAAGGTCTTCTGTGATGGAGTTGTCGAAATTGATTAGAGAAATTTTTTTATTCTCATGTTTTACATTTCCATGTAGACAATGTATGCATTGAGCAACATTCTAGAGAGTACATTGAATACAACTTTCTTCGGAAATGTTAGGGTTCTTCTTTCTTCCAGGTATACAGTATGTAAAGCATCATATCAGAAGTGTCTATGGCTCCCCATGTATCAGTTGTATACCTACATCATGTCTGGTTTGAAAACTGGTCTCGGATTTCTACATTGTGGGCCTTATTCAGATCTGAGCTCAGTACACATTTGTTTGGAAAATGGGCAAAACCATGTGCACTGCAGGTGGGGCAGATGTATCATATATAGAGAGAGTTAAATTTGGGTGGGGTGTGCTGAAACATTTTCCAAACAAATGTGTACTGAGCTCAGATCTGAATAAGGCTCTGTATGCGCAGAAGAAGTGGTTAGGAGTAACACCTGCTTTTTTTTGGAGGAGGAGGGAAGGTGGTGGTGGTGGTGGGGGGGGGGGGGGGGACGTCAACTTATTTTCCTTAAATATAAACACAGTGAAGGAATTGCATTTCTAAAAAACTAACCTCTCAAACATTACGTTTTGGGGGAACCTGCAGAAATATACAAATTAAACGTTCATGTACTGTAATATAGGTTTCAATTGACTAAAAATATTTAGCCAGAGCAATTGAATAAAAATACGTGGTAACGTTTATTGATATAATTTCCCATAGTATGCAATTTTGTGACCACGGTGTAAGCCAAACCATTTTTTCTTTACATGTTCATTTTCTCTGTTACTTGTTGCTCCAAAGTAAGCATAGTTTGAGACTGTGTCAAACATCATCCAAAAGTTTACTCCCAAACGATGGTGGTGTTTATTTGGTCAGTACTGCAATAATCTACTGTGACTTTTAGTACCAACTAAACTCTATTACTCTAATACTCAAGATTCTGGGGTGGAGTATAATCGGGTTTAAACAGACATATGGTTGACATGATCAGCTATCAGTTGAAATTTGGAACTTGGGTCATATGATGGATCCCCAGTAGGGGGTTGTTTGGAATTATCTAGAAGGTGAAGAAACGAGCAGTAGCTGAAATCTGTTACCATAGAACATGTGTAGCTGTACATGTTCGGTTTAGTAATAATTCCATCTTCATTATGCAAACTATAAAGGCTTTCATTTATATACAGGTTGTTGGTTTCCACATTCTCACTGTAAAATTTGGGGATAGTTTTTTCTTTGACTGGAGGTACTGTTCTGCATATCTGTTTGGTGACCATCAGCTTCAGCTATGTTTTTGTAAAAAAAAGCTGAAAAAATATATATTTTATAGTTTATGCTGCATACATGGTGAGATTTTGTGTTAGATTTAGACTATATATTCAAAATCGAATGGTCAAACTGTTTTCAGCCTCATTCGATGCCAAGTCAATCCCGATGCACACTCCGGTTTAGTGTAAATCGAATAGTGGAATAAACTGTGCAGGCAAGACTACCTAATAAAAGATCTGTATTATACAGTCCAAACTGAATGCGTTTTACATGCTGTTCGATTCGATCCCCATTGAATAGAGATAGAATCGCAAACATCGCACCGTGTGTACACGGCATTAGAATCATGTGGTGGGGCATGCTTCAAACCTGGAATTTCTGCAAGCTGTTGCTGATGTTTTGGAGCATTGTCTTGTCCATCAATATGCCTCTCTACCCATTCACTGGTCGCTTTCAGAGGATGGTGAATCATTTTAATTTACACTAACTTCATCCTCATATGCTCTGTGTTCAAAACCTTGAAAACCAAATCACTTGATTCCTCGCTAAGCATTTTACACTTTTCTTTTCCATACAACCTTTCCTTCCTCTTCATTGGAGAACTCAGGGCCAGATTCTCTAAGCTTCAAAAGTGATAAAATAGACAGTGATAACCAGCTAGCCAATCAGCTCCTGCCTGACATTTTTCAAACACAGTCTGTCACATGGCAGGTAGGAGCTGATTGGCTGGCTGTTTATCACTCTCCATTTTCTCACTTTTGAAGCTTAGAGAATCTGGCCCTCAATCTCTAATATTCAGTCAGCGATCCTCCCAATATAAAGCAACACTGGTACTACAATGAAATAGCTGCCACCTAAATCCTCATCACTTCTCAGCAATAAGTAAAATGATTTATATTCCAAAACTCCGACCCTCGAAAACATTTGTGGCAATGCAGCTAAAGAGAATATCTCTCCCATGGAGAAAAGGAGTAAATCAGAAGCTGAAGCTCTGACAGACCATTCCAGCGGTGCGAAAACAGAAGCATGTAACGCTCTGCTTGCAAAACTGTCCCGCGAAAAATAAAAGGATTCTCAATATCACTTTCCGCAAACTAGAACACAAACTAATGTCATACCTCAAGAAGAATAAATAATAAACTTATTATCAATAAAATCAAATACAACCAAGTCAATAAAGTTTAGTTAAATATTGTGACTTGAACCCTCTATAGTTACACACCTGAGCACTGTGTATCACATTACTACAGCAGGAAACCTACTAAAGGGCTCTATTTACTAAGGTCGAGTACACACTGGAGTGATGTGTACCCAGCCGATATGTTGGCCTGACGGGCCAACATATTGGAACCTTCGTACACAAGTGATGTACTGAAGGCCGCACATACAGCGGTCCCAAGTGTAATCGCTAGGTTTGTGGTGTAGCACATCTAACCTAGCAACGTTGCTAGTGAACATGGGCACCTGCAAATTGCTGGTACACACTGAGTGATCAGGCTGGCATGGGTCAAAACAACATGTGTGCCCAATATCACTCCAATGTGTAACAATCTTAAGCCTTGGTGAGTAATTAATTGGAGAGAGAAAAAGCTCTATGCACTTTATCTCTATTCAATGCCTAATAAAGACCCCTTAATAATTAACAGACCCCCATATTATTTACAGTTTCTTATATAGTGCAGCATATTCCGTTGCACTTTACAATTGGAAACAACAGTGATAAAACAAACTGGGTAGCTACAGACCGATAAAGGGGGGTAGGAGGGCCCTGCTCACAAGCTTACAATCTATAGATAATTAAAGATTGCCAAATACATGGGCCCATTTATCAACTGGTTCTAAAATAGTTGTGAAAGATAAAAAGTTGTTGTGTATGATCAATGGGTTTCCAGCAAATCAGCTCCCAAATGTCATTTTTAAAACACATTGCAAGAGCTGTTTGGATAGAGAACCATTTATCACATGCAATGTTTTTTTTATCACTTGTTGATAAATGAATCCTATAGTATTTAGTCTGAAGGTGCCCATACATGGTATAATTGCCATGTGCGATGATATGCGTGCTCCCACACACATCCCATCGCACAGCTCAAAAAATGTGCTGCACATACTTAATGAACAAAATAAACAAATGAAGTATATTCATCTTTATAACACATCAGGACAAAACAAATCTACAAACTTTTTTGAGATTTAATATATTTTATTCAATATATTTTATATATGCATTTATTACAAATATGTTTTTATATACATAATATTTATTAGCTTATAAAGGCCTGGCAGTATTTATCTTTGGAATGTAACAAAACAGAACTATTTTTTTTTTTTATATTAACTGGATATTTTTTAGCATCTTATGTAGCAAAGGTAAGTAACAAAGTGCATAAAGTCAGCCATTCAGCTGCTGCCAGTTCCATATTTGTAATCAGAGTCTGTAATAATATCTTCTGGTGACCTTGTTGGACACTAGACGGGGGAAAGGAAACACCAGCGATAACTTTACATCACTTTGCAAAACAAGGCACAGCTTTGGTATAGGACATTTTATGTACTGAAGTATAAAACACTCGCTGGTATTCAATTAGCAGCTGTAATTTACCTCAGTGAATGAATTCGCCAGGGTCTATTCAATTAGCCCCGATGCTTGGCACTTATCAGGGGTTAAGCTTTGGGTGCCTCTGCCACACAAAGTATAATCCCCAATATCATACATGGGATCCAGATACCTATTTCAGATCCCAATATTATCGCAAAGTGGGCCATTCTTCTCTGTCACCCCCAAAATACTCTGAGCTTTAATTTGATAGCCCGATAATGACCATCCGTCAAAAATCAGCCTGCAAAAAATTGCTCGGGGATAATTGAATACTGGCCATAATGTATATATTTTATTTTATACATTATATTATGCATTATATTATATTTTATTATTATACAATATACTCCCTGATATTACTTAAGACTTTTAAAATGGGACATCTTAGATATTTACAAACACCCAGTCAGTTTTAGATCTAAAAAAAAAAAAAAAAGATTATAAAAAAAAATAGCAATGTACGGAAAAAGTCGCAAAGAGTTAAACCAGTTGCAAACAATGGAATGGCTGCTTCCTATAGCGTTAATGTGTCTGGGTTTCTATATAGTCTTGTTATCTGGCTGAATGCACAGTCTGCCTCCTGTAATCTTACATAACAGCTTCCATCTGTGTTATTAACAGGATGGCAGACAAAAATGCCCCCACATACAATAACAGCTTTACAGTACCCCCACGCACATACAACAAGTCAGCATATTTTTGTTTCATATAGCAATGAACATTGATGGAATTTTGCTTATATAATCAAATTTATATTTAAGATTATATAGTATATACACAGTTATTTTGCCATGTGTTTATCTTCAACATCTTCATACATGAGGTGATTCAGGTTGGTTTGCACAGAACATTTAGTTTGCTAATGGACAAAAACCATGTGCACTGCAGGTGGGGCAGATGTAACCTGCAGAGGCAAGTTATTTTGTTTCTGTGCAAATACTGGCTTCTGTATTTTTACACTGCAATATAGATATCAGTTTGGAGTACACACCCAACCCAAATCTAACTCTCTCTGCACATGTTACACCAGTCCCCCCTGCAGTGCACATGGTTTCGTCCATTTAAGAAGGAATATGCCAAGAGTGAACCAAAATAAGGCCCATGGTTTTGTTCATTAGCAAAGGAAATGTCCAGTGCAAACCAACCTGAATGTGTGTAATGATAATTGTTTAGGGTTTCAGATCATCTCATAACGTGTCAGTTTTACAACAAGGCACAATCCAGTTTATAAATTTCTGACCATGTTTGTGCAGGATAGGCTTATAATACAATAAAGCACAGTAGAAGAATTAATCGGGATTTTAGTGAGATTAATGAGGAAACACAGGATGTCCATAAAGAACAAAAAAAAAATATATATATATATTTTTTTTTTCATGTGGCCTCACATCTGTCTCCACTGTGTATGTTAACATTTAAATGTAGCACAGAAAAAAAAAAATATTTCCATGCACATACTTAAACATAGAATCTAGTAATACTGATGCAACAAGTAATACTGAATATAGTTATACTTAACCTATTACTAACAAGCATTCCTTACAGCAATAAAGCTGTTTCATATTTTGCAACGGTTGCAGGATTACTTCTAGAATAGTCAACTGCTGGAACTATCCTAATCATGTATATCATTGCTCAGAAGCAATACTGCATAATACAAAAGGGTATATCAGGAATTAAATTACAGTACAGTTTTTAGCATAGAAATAAAGGGTGAAATGTAAAAGGGTGAGAATCAGAAATTGAGAGATTTTGAAAAAAAAATCTCCAGTTTTTTTTTTTTTTTAAGCGGCAATCATTTACACGGAAAAATCAAACTAGTTTTGCCATGTAAATGATTGCCGATTTAAAAAATAAAATAAAACAAATCCTGGAGATTTCTTAACAAATCTCTCAACTTCTGATTCTCTCACCCTATTACATTACACCCAAAGTGCTTTTGGCTGTTTAGAATACTAAAGGCTAAGGCGACCTGTTTCAACTCCAAGCATCCTTCACTTATAGGGATTTAAGGCACGTTTCATTTATTGGAAAGTTCCTGGCATCAGATTGTCAATAATGAAAAGCAAAGTGCTGCAAATACTGTACACAATAAACTCTACCAAGCAACAGAGCTGCATTAGGGAACACAAGAACCAACAGCCCTAAAGAAGGGTGCTGTGATGCCAAGCTGCCACCTAAAAAGGGATGGTCAGTCCCCCAACAATGTGTAAAACAAAATAAAAAAGGAAAAAGTGGCGCTGAAAACCCAATGAATTGTAATACATTTGAATACAATAAAACCATATTTATTTGGTATAATAAAAACAAGAAAAGTAACAATAACAACATTAAGGTGCTATAAATGAAGTGGACCTGTGACTATGTTATTACTGTTTAGAGTACAGCTTTACCTTTGATAAAGCAGTACTCTAAACAGCGAAATGCGTCGGTGAAACCAGTGGACCCAAACCTCACCTTCTTTTGTCAATGCACTCCTGAAACCGCTTGCCATTGGAGCACCAGTGGATTACAATTGTGCCAGACACAGCACCATCTTGCACCACACCCTATGAGAATTATTACTGCATTGCTATCCGAACAGGATCAATTTCTCTAGTGGCCTGATACTAGGAACACCCTTACCATTGGAGTTATTACCCAACCAACTCTCCAGTTGTTTTCATCACGACCTATCAAGAGCAGCATAATAGGAGCGGGACACCACCAGTTAATTTTGGTCACAAGTCCACTTCATTTATAGCACCGTATCATTGTTATTATTGTGATTATTATACCAAATATGTATGGCTTAATTGTATCAAAATTTATTACAATTAATTGGGTTTTCAGTGCCACTTTTTCTGTTTTACAGACTAGGAGATCACCAGTGACATCTTTGAGGCAGCTGCCATGGCGGAGGGCTTTGACAAATCCTAAAGGAGACCCACCACATTACAAGGAAGGATCCCCTGCTATCAGGGATTTTTTTAATGGTCACTTATTTCCAGCAAAAACTATATTTTTAGATGAATGTCTTGTGTACAAAGCAAAGATATAGTGGACCAAGTTCTTTGGTGTTATTCAGTCTGTATTGACTGCCACCAATTACATAATAGCAGAAAAGCAAGTATAAACCCAACCTCAAGTTCTACACCATATAGATGGGTTTAAATGTCCAATGCTAAATAATAATGCAGTTTATTTTTTTCTTTAAAAAGACTCCGTGTCCTATAGTGAAACATTTATTGTGGAAAATCTGTTCCTAATATTTAGCCTACTATAGTGCAAAGAAATGTATCATTTTTAAATACACAACTACCACTGGTAATAGAACGTGCCCTAGATGAGTGATAGACAAAAGTGTGTTTTTCTTGGGCCCACCAAGGGGCAGCACAATACAGTTGTGAAGATCCAAATACTGTATTATGCAATAGGATCAATAGCAATAGAAAAGTAACCTATAGCTGATCAAGCTGGAGAAAAGACATCAATGGTCACAGACTGACCTAAGAGTACTCATGACGAAGATCAAAGAGGCAAAATACGTTTGGTCAGTTGGGCTGCAGCTAGCCCATTTGAGGACAACATGTGATGCCCGAGCAAGCAGTAGCCATCACTGTCACAGATGCTGAGAGGTGCTCAGAATCCATAAAACAGAAGAAGAAATACTATACAGTAAGGAAATAGACATAGCAGTGCAAGTCAGTGTAAGTAGTGAGTCTTCCGTCATTAGTGTTTATTCTAGCACCCGCCATCTTCGAAACCCCATGTAGTTCCTCTTCCCTGCCTGGGGTGTCGCTGTCTGCTGTGGTGTTTCTAGCACAGGTCTTGTTTGCATATCAGTGCTGATATACAGACCACACTGTGCTAGAAGAACTACAGCAGACAACGACACCCCAGGCAGGGAAGAGGAACTGCATGGGTTTTCAGAGATGGCGGGTGCTAGAATGACACAAATCATTATGAAATCACTAAGAGCATGGTAAAGCCCACAGGCATAATCCATGTGTCCAGTATAAGGAATAACAATACATGTCTGGTACACAAGGGTCATTCATTAGTGTTTAAGAAGCTGATTCTCTGACACAAATGAAATCTAAACATCTGTAACATGCACAGATCTATGCAAACATTCCTACACCATACAAAACGTAAAATAGTTCTGATATCTCTTGCTTAACTCTGAAACATTTGCAGATAGATTTGTGACCATTTTATTAGGTCTTTCATGTAAAGGGCCAGATGTAATGAGCCTTGTAGAGAGAAAAGGTGGAGAAATAAAGTATCAGCCAATTAGCTCCTGTCATTTTTTCAAACCCAGTAACATGGCAGTTAGGAGCTGATTGGCTGGTACTTTGTCTATCTTCGTGGCTTAGTACATCAACGCCAAAACATCTTGAATTCCATTTTTGTTTCATATTGGATTTTGCCAATGACTTATCCTTTTGTTTCATTGTTTCATTGTTTCCCCCCCAAACAATAAGAAGCAGCATTATCTAATACAGGTATGTTTGAAATATCAGAAGCAGCATAATAAACCAATATATGTAAATAACTTGTGGTCACATAACACCATAACAAAGGCAGACATGCAAGCGTTCCAGTGCTCCTGTCACCTACACAGTGGAGTTTGGTAGAACAGATGTTACTGATACTTTAGAACCAATAACATCATGAAGATTGGTTCCACTTCATGGCTCGGCGATGTCACTGGTTCTCAGTGAATGAACAGGAGTGATTAACAGAAGTATCAGTTCAGCTCTTCCTGTGTGTGAGCAATGTTGGCACTAATAGACCAAGTCGACATTATTTGCAGTTTTTCCCACAACTTAAGTAATCCAGAAGGAGTGTCCAAGGCCATGCAATCTGCTCTATTTGTATCCCATAGTATAATTAATACTAGCGGGAGAAAAAGTGCCGTTCCTCTGGGGACAGAGGTGGAGTGGACAGGCTGGAGGAACCCACAAAGAGACAATTCAGCTTCGGCTTCAGATCATTCCAGACTTGGTTCATCTGGAAAACAAAACACACGAAATCATCCAATGTTCAGTCCTTATGTGCAATGGAAATATTTTAGGGGAGTTGTATCAAATATTGGCTAGATTGCCACAAGACATGGGCTTAGGGGTCTGCAAGAAGTGACATGGGACCCTGCCAGTAAGCAATGGGTAATTCTTGAATCTGTGTCTTCAGGACTTTGCCTACACTGTAACACCTGGCTCTCTGATATTGGGAGATTGACACATACACTGGTGACCCTACTCTTTGGAAGAAAATAAAGGTTGTAGTTGGGCCTAGGGGGTATTACCAGAACATGCCACGTGACACACACATTTTCCTGAAATTGTTTGAGCAACTTTCTGGGGTATCTGGGCTACTTACAGTAGGTTTGATTTTTGGTTCTATGCAGCTACGTCACTATATCCTATCATTAGGGGGCCTTTGGACTGGGGTAGGCCATTCACCACCTTTGAAAAGGTGTGCTCTCAACCCTCATACCCCACTCACATCATCTCTAACTTAAACCAAATTCTATTAAAGAAAGCCCTTCTGTCCCCTGCTCCTACATACCAAGAAACAAGGGAGAGAGACTGTTCTGCTAAGGGGTCAACTGTGAAATGGGCCAAGATCTACCAGACAACTAGTGTATGCTCACACAGGGCCTTCTAGTTCACTCTTAGAGGCAAATTCCTTCTTAGATGGACAAAACCATGTGCACTGCAGGTGGGGCAGATGTTACTTGTGCAGAGAGAATTAGATTTGGGTGGAGATTTACTTCAAAGTGAGATCTATATTGCAGTGTAAAAATAAAGCAGTCCGTATTTTCCCTGCACAGAAACAAAATAACTTACACAAAGCTAAATCTCTGTGCACGTTACATCTGCCCCACCTGCACTGCACATGGTTTTGTCCAGCTAAGAAGGAATTTGCCTCTAAGAGTGAACTAGAATAAGGCCCATAGTATGGAAGTAGGAGAGATGCAATGTAATTCAAATTATTATCCAGATGGTATAGATAGGCAAGGGTCATTGGGCGACCAAATTAAAGTTGACCACTGATGGTCAACAGGGCATATGTGGACACATGAAAAAGGTGGACATGCCTAAAGTCAACAGGGTCAAAAGGTCGACAAGCATTAGGGCAACGTGATACGGTACCAGGGCCGGCGCAAGGCACCGGAGCGCCCCAGGCGAGTCGGGGTGGGGGCGCCCCGGTGCCGGGGGAGGTGGGGGAGGTGTGTGGGGGGGTACCTGTCCTGTCCTGCGGCGCTCTGTAGTTAAAGCTGGCGGCGGCGGCAGCGGGGGATCCCTGTCGTCAATAAGAAGAAATAACCAGCGCTATCCGCTATGCGGAAGCGCTTCTGTTGTGAAAACACTGCCCGCACAGCCAATCAGCGTGCGGACAGGGATAGCGCTGGTTATTTCTTCTTATTGACGGCAGGGACTCCCCGCTGCCGCCGCCAGCTTTAACTACACAGCGCCGCAGGACAGTCAGGTACCCCCGCGGCAGGGACTCCCCGCTGCTGCCGCCGCCAGCTTTAACTACACAGCGCCGCAGGACAGTCAGGTACCCCCGCGGCAGGGACTCCCCGCTGCCGCCGCCGCCAGCTATAACTACACAGCGCCACAGGACAGTCAGGTACCCCCGCGGCAGGGACTCCCCGCTGCCGCCGCCAGCTTTAACTACACAGCGCCGCAGGACAGTCAGGTACCCCCGCGGCAAAATGCCGCCCTCCAGTGGCCGGCGCCCTAGGCAAATGCCTAGATTTGCCTAGTGGTGGCGCCGGCCCTGTACGGTACATATACCATATAGATGGCCTACTTCCCGACACAAAGTTTATCCAGGAGTTTCCTCTCTGCCAGAGATATAATCGTGCTCAGGCTTCACATATGTTGGGACTGCCCATTGATAACCTAATGCTGGGACAGTATTAGAAAGCAAACTATGGATATTTAAGGCTCACCTGGCCCAGAGGCTCCTGATTTTTGGTTGTTGTCTCACTCTTACATTCCTATATATCAGGCATGTCCAAACTGTGGCCCTCCAGCTGTTGTGAAACTACACATCCCAGCATGCCTTGCCATTGTTTTAGCTTTGCCTAATAGCAAAACTATGGCAAGGCATAATGGGGCTTGTAGTTTCACAACAGCTGGAGGGCCATAGTTCGGACATGCCTGCTATATATAAATATAAACACTCCCTGCTTAGGCACTTTAGCAATGCGGCTAGGGCAGTCCTCGGGGTGAGACGGAGATCACATTCTCCACCTACGGTATTAGAGTGATGTCAGCGTTCGGACTTCTATATGGCAATGGATGACATTTACTAGTCCATCCCTGAAAAACAATCTGTTTCAAGGTACTGTATGTGGTTTGGCTGGATAGTATTTAAAAAGTTCCCTACTTAAAAGGCTTTGGTCCCTACTGTTCTGTCATGACCTGGATATACCCCTGAAGAAGCTTGACCCTTTTGACTTGCCGCATCTATAGATTTTAGGGACTGTAAAAAGATTTTCACCTATACCCCCTTTTTTCTACTCTTCCACCCTCTTTCCATTTGTCCCACTTCTGCTTTACTTGTATGTGTTCCTCTTTTTCTTAGGATTACATAACATTACCATTGTCTCAAAGAGGGTAGTCAATATATGGATACTGTTTGCGATAATAGGTAGAATTTACATTCAGCCTATTTAATATATCCAACTCTCTGAAATTTTCCGATGTAGCCTGCAGATTTGCAAATAAATGACCGTGAATTTAGCGTCCATTTTCCTTAAATTCAGCTTTTAAAAAACCTCAAATCTGCATTGACGAAAACAGCCACTAAATTGTCGAATTCATGGCCGTTTTTTCGCCGATCCGCGGCGCATTTAATAGGTGTGTGCCGATATTTCCGACTGTCAGAAGAGTATTGTTACATATATATTGTTCCATATTAATATATATATATATATATATATATATATATATATATATATATATATATATATATATATATATATATATATATATATATATATATATATATATACCAGGCTTTTATGATTATTTGTTTGACACTTAAATTAACATGGTAATTGAAAATAAAGAATTCATAAAAAAAAAAAAAGGCTAGTTCTTTACTATGGTACTAACCTCTTTGTGTCCCTGAATCTGTGAATTCACAAATGCCCCAAGTATGTGGGAGGTGAGGGGTAAGTAGATGTGGATAAGTTGTGTTTCTTGATGCAAACAAAACAAGGAGAAGTAATTCCTCAGCTCCATGACGATGATTGCATTTTCTTGCTAAAAGTAAAACAGAAGTTCCTGAAAAAGCCCCTTAATTTACGAAGCAGAAATGAAAAAAAGTGTTTTGCTAAAAAAAAAAAAATTATTCAAAACTAAAAAAAGAAACAAAATGACAATGAAGGCATCTGGAAAACAAAGGGCAATCTGCAATAAGGTTAATTAATAGGGTGATTCTAAAATTCAAAAAAGATGTGAGAAATGTTTTCGATCTGAAGAACAGGCCACGGAGGAAGTTTATTTGATCTCTTTGAGTGCCAAGGGAATTTGTCAAAATAGATGTGAAAATTGCCAAGCAAACCGTTTTACTAAACCCTTTGGGGAAAATTACCAAGATGGGAGTTTTCACATGGGATAGGCACCCAATCAGATACTATCAACTATCTTCTAGAAGGTGCTAAATAAAGGAGTAGATTCTGATTGGTTGCCCATAGCAACATCCCATGTGACATAGAACTCCCATTTTAGTAAATCCCCCTCCTTTGATTGCCAACGTTGCTGTGAGAGATCCTCAAAATATCTGTTAAAAATGCCAGCGTCCCTCGCAGTTCTTTTTTTGGGTGCAATATTTAACTAAACTTCAATTAATTGACTTGGCTGTATTTGTATTTATTTATATTAAAAGTACAGTCGCTGTGAGCGATGCCGGCATTTTTAGTGGATATTTTTAGGATTGGTTTCAGCAACGTTGACACAATGGGTAAAAGGCCAGATAAATATGTGAACTTTATAGTTGAAGCTTGTATTGGTCTAGTATTTTTGTTGGGGGGTGAACTTGCCTCAACAATGCGAGACTCCAGCTGCTCCACAGACTCCGTCTCCTTATTCTGCACGGTGGCGCTGATCATTTGCTTCTTCATAAGACTGTATTTATGTAAGGCTTTTTGGTGCTTGTGCAGTACCCCTTTCTCATGGCGCTCGCAAAGGTCCTGTATGGGGCACAAAAGTCTTATTGTGAGTGGTACAAGCAAAAATCCTCTATTAAGCATGCAGGACTTGTAGCCGCATAAGGATTAATGGAAAAGTGTTTTATACCCCGTTCTCACTGCAGCCAAATTCCCGGGTCTAGCATGTAGACCCGGGAATTTTCCTTTTAACACGGGATTTTTGGCAGTGTGAACGGGTCACATACCCGGATCTCAGACACAGGTAAAACCCTTCTTTTTACCCGTGTCTGAGATCCGGGTGTGCAGACACGGGTCGACCCGTTCACACTGCCGAAAAACCCGTGTTAAAAGGCAAATTTCCGGGTAGAACTTCTTCACCCGGGAATTTGCCTTGCAGTGAGAACGGGGGTCCAGCGCAGTGAGAACACGGCATAAGTGCCACCTAAATATCTCTCCTGCTCGCTACCTACTGTAGATCTGCCACTAGATTCCAAAGCTGACACATGGGGAAGTCTTCAGAAACTTCATAAGTTTTTCAAAATAGAACCTAAACCTAATTGAATCAGTTATTTACTGTAAACTCCACAATGATCTGCTTTAAGTGGAGCAGTTTAAAAACCTGGTCTTACTAAAAGGTGCGCACACACACAAGGTGAGATTTTGGCTATGTACGATTTTGACTATGCAATATATATTTGAACTCCCCAGAGCCATGCAATCTTGACTACAGTATATTTCCTTGAGATTATAACTATATTTAGTTGAGCACAATTTTGACTATACTAGAACACTAGACTGTCTACAATATAGCCAAAAATTGGCTTGCTTGCACAGTTACTTGCTTTCTCACAATGCTGATCCCATGGGGCTGTGCATTGCAAGCTATATAAACACACAATGAGCTATTTGTGCTAACTTCCTTTCCGATTTTGACTATATAGTCAAAATCAGCTCAAACTGTACCTTGTGTATGCACCTTTACTCATATATTACTTATGAACACAAAGATAGCATATTTTATTAGGTGTATATGATAAAGAAAGTCTCAATTAACGCTTCGGGTTGGCGTTGATCGTGGGGTGGCGTTAAAAATTTGGGGGGACATTTAAGGGTTAATGGGCTCTGTAGCCCATTTAACATTGATTCCTATGGCCAAATCGGGTGGATTGAGGCATTTAACACTAAAATCGGGTCCATCGCGGCTTTTAACATTGCTTCCTATGGGAAATCGGGAGCATCGCGTCGCGGGCATCGCGGGTACGTTTATGGCCGGCCGCGACGCGACCGACGCGATTTTTCAGGTTTAACATGGTTTTCAATGGGAAAATCGCGGGCATCGCGTCGGTCGCGTCGCGGGCAGGCATAAATGTACCCGCGATGCCCGCGACGGGCGCCGTTCTAGGTAAAGAGTACCAAAATGTCATACTAAAATATACTTGAAAACATTTTCTTAAAACATGAAAAAAAAAAAGAAACACAAGAAAAATATTCATTAGTTTTTATGTAAATGCTGCCTATTGTTCATTGGCTAACTCCCCTGATTACAAATAATCCATATTTCAGGTGATATCTAAGTAAATGATTGCTTTGATGTAATTTCTGCTCATGGAATAACAGACGTGGTAGAGCCATCCCTCGCGGTCTTCTGAAGACACACATACTGTAACCTGGACTAGCCATAAACCATAGATGCCATGTAACATCATACAGACATTATTCTATGCGATAGGCCCAGCGCAGCAATATTAAACCTCAGCTTTACTTAAACAGAGTGACTTTAAAAAGGTACTTCTAACTTGTTGGGAGTAATAATGACCACATTTGGAAAGTTTTCCTTTTGTTATCTACTGACTGCTCCAGAACCAAGACAATGAACACTGACAGTATAAAACAAAACTATAATGTGATGCCACTTACTTTATATGACTGAAGGAGATCCAAGAAAAGATTTAACTTCTCTACCACATCAATTTCTTCAAGTCTACCCTATAAACGATTAGGACCAAAATAGAAAGAAATTAGCATATATACCATCAAACACATGTCAGTACTACTTTCTGGTTCTAAACATAGAGAGTAAACATAGAGAGTAAACATAGAGAGTAAACCCATTGTTTGTATTAAAGACAGATGTATAGAGACTACTGCATCTCCGTTTGTCATGTCGAATACACTGCACGGTGTAATGGTTAGCTGCACTACCTTACAGCACTGAGATCATGGATACAATTCCCACCATGGCCCTAACTGTGTGGAGTTTGTATATTCTCCTGGTGCTTGCGTTGTGTTTCCTCAGGGTACTCCGGTTTCCTCCCACAATCCAAAAATATACTGGTAGGTTAATTGGCTCCCTACAAAAATGAGCCCTAGTCTGTAAGCGAATGTGTACATGGGCCAAGTGGTTCTTATCTGCTGTGAAATTCTAGGTCTCTATGCTGCCAAATGTACAGAAAATATATATATATATTTAGCAAATCTAGAACTGGCCTGAAGAAAAAAAATCAGGAGATCTGCAACAGTGGAGGAGTATGATGTGCGGTAAGTATCACATACCTGCTGTGCAGCTTTGTCAGCAAGCAGAGCAAATTCAACAGACAACCCCTTAAGTGCCTGTTTCAATGCACCCCAAGAGCTGTGCGTGCGTGAGGCCCAGGAGGGCAGTGGAGTAGTGTCAGAACCCAAGGCACTAAACAAGAAGAAGTAGCAGATGGAATGGTCAATTACGTCATTGTGCATAAACGCCAAGCATATGTTCCAAGCTAAAATAGGGGCTCACTCAGGCACCACAGACCCAAGCCATTTATATTCATATCTTACATCTGTTTTTACCTTTTCAGAGGATGAGAACAGAATATTTTGCACATCTCTCATTGCAACATTGGCACTCAAACGGTTAATGATGCTAAATATTTTATGGGCATGATGGCTTTACCTTAGTTCCTTGCCAAAGCCTAGAAGGTCAGTGGCGTTATCAATGGCTCGTGCAGCCATTCTTTCAGCTCGATCCCGCAACTTGTAAAAGCTGTTGAAGATGTTCCTGATCAACTCTCTGCTGGCTGCAAACTGAACTTGGATATCAGCCGGGAGGAAATCCTGACAGGACAGCAGCAAAAAGACAGGATGTCAGGAAAATTCCAGCTCAAAATGTGCAAATCATGGAAAAGAAATACTGAAATATATATATATATATAGACAAAGAAATTCTGCGCAACACTTTAAATATCAAATGGCTTCACGTCTGCAACACCAATAAATCAGTGTATATGCAGTGCAGCTCACTCCAAAAGAGGCTAGTCGGACCTCAGGTATAATGGAAATGTGGACACAGGGAAGAAGGAGCGCACACATGAGCTAGATATAAAATATTTACTAGAGAGAAATAAACATGTAAGCTCAAAGCATATAAAAGTAGATAAAGCCAGCATGAGAATAGCCACCGACAGTATAGCATGCTGAAAGGTACGGGATCTGGGGACTCCAGGCAATTCCGACCACGATGTAACCAGCAGCAAAAGTTCTCACATATATGGGATGTTAATGGCACGGGATCTGGGGACTCCAGCAACTTCCGACCAATGATGGACAAATGGGTGACACAGCTCAAGGCAAGGCACGCTGAAAGACCGGGACCTGGGGACTCCAGACTCTCCGACCACGATGAAGCAGCGGCAGCGGCGGCGTTCTCAGCACGGCATACAACAGACGGACACAAGACAGCAGCGGTGATAGGATACGTCAGGATACGTCAGGAAAGGCACGCCCCAACGCGTTTCGTCCTGGGACTTCGTCAGGAGGCGTGTCTAAGGTAAGTATGGTCTAGGTTTAAATAGCCAGCTAATTAACGTCAATATCAAACAGCCTATGCTCGTTCACAAATTTGACAGGCTAAATCACACTATATAAAGAATACAGAGAATACAGAGACTCAGAGGATTTTTAACAAATTACAACCAACGGAATAAACATCGCAGGTTGAAGTTACAGCATAAATATATAGAAATAAAAATAAAAAAAACACTCTAATCTCAGTGAGATTATATTTTAATGAAGAATACAAATATGAATGCATAAAAAAGACTATAAAAGCCATATCTAAATTTAACTACATATAGCAGTATAATTAAATCATTAATTTATTAATTCCATACAGCTAATTATTAGTATTGATAAATAACCATGTGGTATACCACTTTACTAATATCTGTGAGATGAGAAAGAAAAATCGGGAACAAGAAGAGAAAATACATATTAGAAAACATGAATGAATAACTAAAATATCACATTATGTAAAGTATAAACATGTCAATAAATATATCATAAAAATCAGATAAATGAATGAATATAAGGAGAATGGACATTGAACTACACAATGGCCCAGCAAGAGCATGACCACTATAGTGCACTTTCCCTATAGTGGTCATGCTCTTGCTGGGCCATTGTGTAGTTCAATGTCCATTCTCCTTATATTCATTCATTTATCTGATTTTTATGATATATTTATTGACATGTTTATACTTTACATAATGTGATATTTTAGTTATTCATTCATGTTTTCTAATATGTATTTTCTCTTCTTGTTCCCGATTTTTCTTTCTCATCTCACAGATATTAGTAAAGTGGTATACCACATGGTTATTTATCAATACTAATAATTAGCTGTATGGAATTAATAAATTAATGATTTAATTATACTGCTATATGTAGTTAAATTTAGATATGGCTTTTATAGTCTTTTTTATGCATTCATATTTGTATTCTTCATTAAAATATAATCTCACTGAGATTAGAGTGTTTTTTTTATTTTTATTTCTATATATTTATGCTGTAACTTCAACCTGCGATGTTTATTCCGTTGGTTGTAATTTGTTAAAAATCCTCTGAGTCTCTGTATTCTTTATATAGTGTGATTTAGCCTGTCAAATTTGTGAACGAGCATAGGCTGTTTGATATTGACGTTAATTAGCTGGCTATTTAAACCTAGACCATACTTACCTTAGACACGCCTCCTGACGAAGTCCCAGGACGAAACGCGTTGGGGCCTGCCTTTCCTGACGTATCCTGACGTATCCTATCACCGCTGCTGTCTTGTGTCCGTCTGTTGTATGCCGTGCTGAGAACGCCGCCGCTGCCGCTGCTTCATCGTGGTCGGAGAGTCTGGAGTCCCCAGGTCCCGGTCTTTCAGCGTGCCTTGCCTTGAGCTGTGTCACCCATTTGTCCATCATTGGTCGGAAGTTGCTGGAGTCCCCAGATCCCGTGCCATTAACATCCCATATATGTGAGAACTTTTGCTGCTGGTTACATCGTGGTCGGAATTGCCTGGAGTCCCCAGATCCCGTACCTTTCAGCATGCTATACTGTCGGTGACTATTCTCATGCTGGCTTTATCTACTTTTATATGCTTTGAGCTTACATGTTTATTTCTCTCTAGTAAATATTTTATATCTAGCTCATGTGTGCGCTCCTTCTTCCCTGTGTCTATATATATATATATATATATATATATATATATATATATATATATATATATATATATACACACACACACACACACACACACACACACACACATATACACACACACAATTATAATAAAATGATGACAAGTCACTAGGGCTACCACCTCAGTTCTGTGGCTGGCTGACTTCAAAACTCCATTTCCCCTGGAACCTGTGTAATTAATATGTGTCCGGAATTAAAGGGATGAGGTGGTAACCCTACATGTCACCACAAGATATCCACAATACCTCACAGTTCATATACAGAAACGGTATGTACAAACAAGAATAAAAGGGTTTTACAGTACAAAACATTGCAGGTTTATAAACATTGCTGTGTCAGCAGTTATAACCCCCAACAAGAAGGGCAGCCAGGTTTAGTGATGATGTTGACAGTGAGGAGATTATGTATAAATCAGGAATGCACAAACTTGGTACTCAAGGCACTAACAGCCCAGGTGACTTAATTAGTACTGCAAAGTGGAAAATAAATAATGCTAAATAAATGTTAGGGTGTGCCACCCCCGAAAGCAACTCAGCCACACCAACCCAAGGGGACTTGAAACATAGAAACATAGAATTTGACGGCAGATAAGAACCACTTGGCCCATCTAGTCTGCCCCTTTTTTAAACATGTTACCTCAAACCATATTTGATCCTTATTTTTTTGTAAGGATATCAATATGCTTATCCCAAGCATGTTCACCAACCCAAGGAATTGGTTGGACCTTGGGTTGGTGTGGCTGAGTTGCCTTCAGGGTGGCACACCCTAACATTTATTTAGCACTATTTATTTTCCACTAACATTATACTTTCTAGCACTTCGGTTTTTAACCTCTAGCTTCTGCTTCTTTCTTATTAATACACTTATAGCTTAGTTTTTCACTTGTGTGCTGCCCTGAGGTGACTGGCTTATGCCGGCCTTTTTGGGGTTCCACATCCCAGATTCAAGCTTAGTACCAGAAATGAGGTCACCGTGAAGCTGGTTGGTGGGCAAATATTTCTTGGCCAATGAATATACCAAGAACCTCTATTATTGATTAATAATATGGAGTGTGCATCTGCACCATGTGTTTTTCTTTGCAGAACTACAAGTCCCAGCATGATAGCGCCTCATGTAAATAGAGTGTGCATTCTAAGATCCCCCCCATAGGCTTAATTAGTACCTCAGTTATTTTGATTTAACCATCTGTGCCGAAGCCTGGATATCACTAAAACCTGCAGAGTTAGTGTGCCTTGAGGACCAAGGTTGGGAATGCCTGGTTTAAGTGATGGAAAGAAATGAAAGCATGAGGGAAGAAAGCACTCTTCATGAGACTTTACAGTGTATAATACTCAAGCAGAGGAGCCCAGTGCCCTTCTAGTGTACGGAACAATAGACTGGTCAGCTATAGACTGTTGGTGAAACAGCCATTTACTTAGCATGGCTTCTGATTGCAGCCATGTACAACAGGTAAAATAATATTCATTAATCTGCAGAGAAAATTCTATACTGTGCGGAAAGTCTGAGTCTCATGTCAGGGATACAATTATCTAAACTTATCATTATCCTACACATAAATGATACATACCTTGGCTTGTGCAGCAAGATTAGACGTTAAGTATTCATCTCCTACCCCACGGATAGATTCACGCATTTTATTCTGTATATCCTAAACCAAAAGAAAAAACAAAGACAACTCTGTAAGATAGCCATATATTGCCTTGAGCAAACATGAGCATCACACAGATGTTTCAGAATATCACACTTTCAGATGCATCAAACCTTCAATAGAGAACATACGGATGCCCATATTTAGATTCTGGATATTTTGTAGTACATTCTATAACATCCTCTTTAGAAAGTCTGATACAGTGCATCTGTCTTTTTCTGATGCAGAGGAAGATATTCCAGTGTTCCAGTGCCTCAGTGCAGTGGAACCTTCAGAACGTGATGTGTGTGATTTACATTGCACACAAGCTGTCATATGCCTGCATTCAGAATCACAGGTTATACGGTTTTCTGTAGGCCTCATGTATCCTCACTAAGACATATGGGATGATTAATGTTGGCTCGCAAAGCACATTTGGTTTGCTAATGGACAAAACCATGTGTACTGCAGGTGGGGCAGATGTAACATGTGCAGAGAGTTAGATTTGGGTGATTTATTTTGTTTCTGTGCAGGATAAATACTGGCAGCTTTATTTTAACACTGCAATATATAGTTTGAAGTACACACCCCACCCAAATCTAACTCTCTCTGCACATGTTTTATCAGCCCCACCTGCAGTGCACATGGTTTTGTCCATTAGCAAACCAAATGTGCTTTGCAAACCAATCAGAATCACCACCATAATTTCTTTTTACAAACCTGCCCTGGTTATCAAATGGACAGTGACAACAAAAAAAATGGCTCCACAGTTCAATATCATACTGACTGAAAAATGTAGAACAAAGTTACACACTTAATATTGGCGATACTCCTAGAAGGTCAAATACTTTACGGGAGTAAAACCCTTTAGGAAGGGTTTTACTGTAGATCAAAACTTTAAGGTTGAAGCTAGAACGATGGGGCAGATTTATGAAACAGCGATATATGCATTAGCTGCACTACTGCTATTTAAATGTATTATATTTACAGAACTCTCGAGCCACGTTTATACATCTGCCCCTTTATCCTAAATCCCCTCCTATGGGGCTAATTCAGCATAGATCGCTAATCAGAGAATTTGAAAATTGAACGATTATTGAACGACTGCGCATGCATACCGTACGCATTGCGGGAGGGGAAATACTGTAGCCACTGAAAATGATTATGGATCGTAAAAGCAATGTGGGTGGAGTTTGACTGACAGGAAACCGGCATTTGGGGGGTGGAAACCTGAAATTTTTCTGGGAGGGTCTGAAAAAAACACACAGGCATTTTCTAGGAGGGTCTGTGATGTCTGGGCTGACCATTCCACCCTGTCTCAGTCGCAGATTAGTGGAAGCCTCAGACCTACTCACAATTGCACAGATGGCAAAAAACAATATATTCACAATTCTCTTGCACATTAGTGATCCGTGCTGAACTAGCACCTAGGTGTTGAATAACACATTTTCTGCTTTCAATCTTGTGGTCTTTCTTATTAAAGGACAAGCACTGCAGGAGTACATCACTGTAGGAAGGATGGGGAATCTTTCCCAATGCTACATCAGGCTTCATAATGAATGTTATTTGCTAGTCTATACTCACCTGCCCATTATACGACAGGAACATATTCACAAGCACGTCATCCCAGAAAGAAGGGTGCCTAGACACCAGATTAATAAACCTCTTCAGCGCCCGTCTGCGGGATTCTATAAACTCGCGGTCAGCTAGTGAAATATACAGAGAAAGAGATAGAATATGCCTTTTACGGTTTATCATTTCAGGCTCTGCAGCAGTACGTGGCAATTAACTATTTAATAGGTGGGGATTCAATCCCGGATTCCGACTGCCTGGACGTCTCGAAAGTTGGAATCTGGGACTTTTTTTGTTCCTTCCAAAAGGAACTGGACAATCAGTATTCAATGTACTGAGAGTCGGTAATTCGTCTGGAACAACTACGGATTGTCGAAAAACAGCCGTGAATTCAACAACGCGCAGCCATTTCCGTCAACACAGATTCAACTTGTTTTAAAGTTAAATCTGTTCTATCGGAATCTGCCTTCAATGCCGTCGATAACAGCAGCATTTAATAGGCACCAGCCGCTAATTCCCCCGACAGAAATAGCATCCGGGATTGAATACCACCCATAAAGTTCATTATAAGAGTATACAAAGTAATTTTTTTTTTTTTATTTACCAGCCCCTCCATTTAACTAGCAGAACTGTAGATGTCCCAGAACAAGGACCCCAATTATTCATACGTACTCCCTCCCACAGCTGAATCACATGATCTTTCCTTGTCAACCACAGAACAAATATAAATAATAAACCCAACTGAATGCAATCAGCAACTGATTGGTACAAACGTCCTCCCATGCCAGTAGAGGATCTGCTATTGCACTGCTCAGTACCCCCACACCATAGAGTCACAGTTCTGATAGCTGGGGAACAGTGACGTGCGGTGAGGTGAGAGACTGGTGAGGCTCTGTGGCCCCATTTTTGAAATGGGATTGAGTCCCACCGCCAAAGCCTGATACAGCAACTCCAGCGACAGTATCCCCACAATGCCCAATTGTGATAGCTTTGATGACTACCCCCTAAGTATGTAAGATACAGGGTATATATTATATAGAAGCAGTGATGATATGGACTGCATATATATTATAATTATATATATATATATATATATATAAATAATATACACATACACATTGTATTTTATATTCAGATGGTGTGATAGACCAAAGAAAATGCCCCAAACCCCCCCCCCCCCCTAATCTGTGAGTGATGGCTGCATGAAGGATTCACTAATATTATATTCACAGATACTGTATCTCCCTCTGGAACCCATTTCTTCTGCCCCAACACACAGACCTCAGATCATAGCATAGCTAGCCCCATCAATCATTATATACTTTATGGGTGAACGATCCTAGAAATGCTGCTGAGGTTGTAGAGATAAGGGACGGGGTAGGGGCTGACCTTGTCCTGTTTAGTTCAGTCAGATGCAGGGAGTATCGCCACAGACAGACTGTGCTACTGACCAGTCTTAACGGAGCAGGACACAGCTGAAATACTTTGCTTGCTGGAGCCAAGGCTGGCTCACAGAAGAGGGGGAAAGCCAGTGCACGGAGAGAGAAGAGCAGGCGGGGGCAGAGTGGATTTTATTAGCCGGGACTCGGGAGAGCTCTCCTACCTCTGAACAAGTGCACTGTGCTGCTGTCTCACTCCTGTCTGTCTGACCCAGCGGTGACTTCACTGTTGTGGGAGGGATTGTTTCAGATTACTGGACTCCGACTTCGGCACACCGAGGCAGCACATGGTACTTAGGAGCTGTAGTATGTATCAGAGGTGATCTTCTTAACCCGCCCCTGCCGGCAACCATGACAGCGGATATAGGCTGTCAGTGTGTAACAGCCTAATCCGCTGTCCTATCACATCTGTCGGTGACAGGGGTGTGCCTTGTGTATGGGGTACATCCCTGTCACTGATGCAGATGTCTAGGTGCAACTTCCCCATTGTTTTTCAATGGGTTTTTCAGTCTCTTCTTCGGCCCGTGATTAGCCCCGCCCCCCGCTGCTGAGAGTTTGCAATTGTCAGCGGGAGGCACAGCTCCCGCAGCCTCCCACCCTCACAACAGTGTACCACCTAATACTTTATAGAAAAAAAATACAAATAAGATATTTATTACACAGTGTATGCGTTATAAATATCTTTGTATTTTTGTTCCTCAATTATGACAGGTGATGCACTGCCTCCCCTGCCTCCCCTGACTGCACGTCCCTGCTGGGGAAGGGATCAGAAAACATCCCTTGTGGGTGGGTATATCCTTTACAAAGAATACAATGGCAGATGCTGGTGTAAATATGCCCATACAACTTAGTAAAATGTCTCATATTAATTGTGCATTAATAATGCATTTGACATGTAGCGGTTATTAATACATACATTGTTGACATCAACCACGCTTCCCAAATACATGAAGTTGCATCATACACAGCTGAATAGAGCAAGTAATGCTCTCAAGGTGAGTGTGCATAGGAGCAATGGGAACACTGGGCTCTAGTATCAGAATAAATAATGACCCCAGGGGTCCTCAAACTATTTTGCTCTGGGACCCCATCAGACAGTGAATATAATTACAGGACCCCAGCAAGTTGCTGCAGAAGGTCATCACATCACGTGTGTAGTCAGCAGACAGCACATACATGGCAGCATTGTGGAGGCATAGAGTGATGTGAGGAGTCTAAATAGACAATTTAACAGATTTTCAGACTCCTTGAATCACTGACTGAGTTTAGAAAAGTCATCAGCCTGATGGTCAGCAACATGGAGCGGCGACCCCATACTGAGAAGGTCGGGACCCACTTTGGGGTCAGGACCCACAGTTTGAGATCTGCTGGCTTACAGTATTACTGTAACAGAATGTAATCTCTAAGTTTACTTGGTACTACTGAAATAAAATGTATCGCATGGAATGGGAATCTTTTCAGACAGATGCCAATTTAAAATGTAGACTTAGCAAAACCATGTTTTCACAAAAGACCCGAATCTGAAGGAAGTTTAATAATGATGCAGGAACATGTTAAACAGCATTTCAGACAATTAGGGTTGTGTGATCCTCAGAAAAAGGACAGTATGTGGCTTCCTCCCTTGATCTGCTGATAAATAAACGGTTATTTCTTCTCAGGCCATTTCTGTCTTAATTTAATCTTGCAGTATACAACTATCTGCTCACACATCAGCCCTGATCAAAGAGGGAGAAGCAGTAACTGTGGCACTCCTATCACTGACTGTGGCACTCCCATCACTGCTCAGTCTCATTATACCATCTTCATATCCTTCCTAACAAATCTATTCTAGGTAAAAATAACCAATGTACATCCCAAAGGTCACATCAGAGCCGGCCTTAGGCATAGGCAAACTAGGCAATTGCCTAGAGCATTTGGAATGCCAAGGGGCATCAGCAGCTTCTGCTGATTAAAATGATATGCAGCATGCCTATATTCTGTGTGAGTGAGGCTGTATCTGCATATGAAATCGTGTATTCATGGAAATCACTGTAACATATCATTTTAATCATCGGAAGCTCCCTGTGTGTCCTGGTCACATAACAATGCAAATAAGACGAATTATCAGCAAAAAATGCACCCAACGTTAGCAGAACTGGCCAGGAGCTGCATGGCCTATTGAGGCAAGATGTATGAGGAAACATCTGTATCCAAGCAGAGGCAGAGGTCACAGTGTTAGCAGCTGTGCGAGTGCTGTCTGCAGGTGAGTTGGTTGTGCAATAGTGTTCGGCATATGTGTAAGGGGCATTATGTGTGTCATGTATAAATGCATTAATAATGTGCGACATGTGTAACAGGCATTATGTGTGTCGTGTATAAGGGCATTAATAATGTGCAACATATGTGTAAGGGGCATTATGTGTGTCATTATGCATCTCTAAGGACATTAATAATGGGTGTCATGTGTAAGGGGCATTACTGTGTGGTATTATCAGGGGTGCCGAGAGAAGTACAAATTACCAAGGCGAAAGTCTGATGGAAAGGCCTTGAGGGGGCCCCGGGCCCCCTCCCCTTAAGTGACAGCAGCAGCTGCAGCTCTTCTCCTCTGCCCAGCACACACTGCTTTGTGCTGGGTTGCAGTGTGGCCATGGAGGGTGCTTAAAATACAATATTTTCTATGGATTTTTTTTCTAAGGGTATAATGTGAGGAGTAATGTACATAAGGTAAAGTGGTACTACTGTGTGATGTAACGTGAATAAGGGACACCATCGCATGATATAATGTGAAAAAAGTGGCACTACTGTGTGGCATAATTTGAATTGGAGGGAGCAGGGTCAGTGGCGGTGCTAGGGGGCACCAGCCAAAATCTTGCCTAGGGCATCATTTAGGCTAGGGCCAGCTCTGGGTCACATCTCACTGACAGAAACACGGATCTACACAGCTCTGACGCCATGTGACTGCTGGTTCTGCTGAAACGGAAGGGGGGGGGGTTATTTAAATTGCCAAATTCTCATCGATTTTTTACCAGGAAGGTTTTCATTATGAAAACCAGGATATTATTAGCTATTATGCATGGCAAAGTTTCTGACACAGAGATTCTTTGTATACTTTTGTTCAACTTACAAAAAAAAAAGACATGACAGCACTTAGTTTTGTGAAAATATTCCTATAGTCTGCCTTGTAGATACAGACTAACTTTCACTCTGGTTTTATAGTCCAATATACAGTATATATATATATATATATATATATATATATATATATATATATATATATATATATATATATATTATCTTTTGTGTTGTTCGGCACTCCGGACGATGTAGTCACTTACCGCGGTGCCCTTAATATCGTTTGATACAGGGTGCAATCCCCGTCCTGGGATCAGGCACAGGGGAAGGAAAACGGCACTCGCGGATTTTTGTAATTATATTTTATAAATTTATGGTGACATCAGATACAGCATACCGACGTTTCAAGGCTTGTCAGCCTTTTCTTCAGGATGCGCTGTAAATTCCACTGCACTAGCACTATATGCACTTTACAGCGCATCCTGAAGAAAAGGCTGACAAGCCTTGAAACGTCGGTATGCTGTATCTGATGTCACCATAAATTTATAAAATATAATTACAAAAATCCGCGAGTGCCGTTTTCCTTCCCCTGTGCCTGATCCCAGGACGGGGATTGCACTAATATATATATATATATATATATATATGTGTGTGTGTGTGTGTAAATCGGTGGTGGTGGCACTTAGAAAGAAAAGACTAGGGCTGTGCAATATGCCTTCACTGACATGGTGCATGGTTGGGGATCCAGAATAATATAAAATAGAATATAATATATATATTCATTCTATGGAGGCCAACACTGGCTTAGTCACCGACTGTACTGTGCTATTCTGGACTGTAGCACCTGAAGAAGTAGTTACAGGCTTTTAATCAGTTTATCTTTGTGTGACGGAAGGCTCAGTGCAACACATTCAGATATTCATGAACGCAAGGCTCAGCACAAACTACATATGTGGGGATGAAAGTAGCCCAGAGTAACACATTATACATATAAACATATGTGAGGGCAGTGAGACATCTATAAATGTGGGGAGAAGCATAATACAAGACATACAAACAAAGGATCACAAAAATGAGTTCATCATGTTTGCGTGGTGATCTTATCAGGATTGGAACACGTGCATGTCATACGTAACAGCATGTCCCCAGCTCTCAGTGAGAAGGCCATGCACAGTAAGTGTTATAAGTACACATGAGCTGCAGGCAAGGGACAGAAGAGGACCGGGAACAGGGGGTATGAACAATGGGAAGGAAGAGGGCAGAGTGGCTAAGGTGACCTGACAGATGGCAATTCAATGTACTAGTAGAGATATATAATGGGACAGAAGATCAGGAGATCTCGGCCTAATCCCGTTTTCGCTGTCTTGCTATCAAAGTTCCTCTTTCTTGCTATCAATAAAAAAAAATAAGAAAACATTCAAATATCAATAGGATTATCATTTCAACACTAAGGTGGGTATTCGTTCTCCCGACGCTATTCCCAACAGGGGAAATATCGTTGGGGCCCTAGTCAATGCGGTCTTTCCCGACAGCACTAAACAAGTATTTCGGACTTTAGAAGCAGTGGGGCCCGTTCTGCCGTGAACGGCAGCGGATGGTCAAGCTCCCAGGCCACAGCTTGACGATCCACGGCTGTATCTCGGTGTTTGGCAGGCCAGACATTGAATCCCACCTGCGGATTGACCGTTGAGGCTGCTGAGAACAGGACAGGGTCACGGCTGCCGGACCACAGACCTCATTAAACACAATGGTTCCCTACCTCCAATCATTCTCTTTGGTGGAAGCGCTGGCACCATACGGTATGGATACTTCTGCAACAACATCTCCTGGAACATGACAAAGTCATTGTATCTTCTGTACACCGAAGACTTAAAGAACTGCAGTGACAAAAAAAAAACAAATATAATGAAAATAAAATGGATAACTTCTTTCCTAGAACAGATATACAGATTATTCCAGTTTATTCTGAAGCCAGGGACACACTATGAAATAATCGGGGAGATCAGCTAGTTATCCTGGAGTCGGTCTGATTAAAACATCTATACACAGCAGTGGTGGATTTTACCTATTGGCTGCCGGACTGCACCCCCCACCCCCCCCCCCCCTTCCTAGTAAGACCTGGCACCCCACGCAGTTCCTGTGAAGCCATATGTAGTCTGTGAGACTGCACTGGCTTCACTGTGACTGTCAGGGACTTCCTATTGGTCTTACCTGCCAGAATCAGGCTGCTCTGCTCTCCTCTCTTGCTTTTCTCCTCCCCTTCCCTACCTTTTCAGACCTTCCCATCCGGGAGCGGGCCGCAATCCCTACACCCTCTTGTGGCACCACTGGTTCCCTTACTGTGTGCTGTTAAATGGCCCCATAACAAAACACTGATAGTATATTTTCATCTTGTAAATATATAAGAAACTTTGGAGCAGATTTATTAAGCCTGGTGAAGTGATAAATTGCCGGTGATAATGCACCACGCAATCATCTACTAACTGTCAAGTTACAGACAGGGTTTGAAAAATGACAGTCAGGAGCTGATTGGCAGATGCGTTTCACCGGCCACATAAATCTGCCCTTTAATAACAATCTTTCCACAAATACAACAAGCTAGACTGCAGTTGAATAGAATACAAAATCAATCCAGTTATCTAGTGTCTGCTATAATCACAGCCCGAGAGACATCTCACCTGACTGGAAACCTCGTACTCCACATGCTTGAGGAACAAGCCTTTCTTCTCTGGGATGAGTTCTACCTGCACCGTATCATGACCCAGTAATTCCTGTAGTGTGAATGCCAGCATCAAAGGGCTCCCCTGGGTGACCTCCATCATTCCGCATTCAGAGCTGTTCAACAAACCTGTAAGGAGACATCATGTTGGCACAGATTATTACTGAGCTTACTACGTAACGCAGCCGGGGGCACGTCACAGGCCGGCAGCTTGGAACAGAAGTCAGGTAGATTTTTAACAGCAATATTAACCAAGCATAGAATATATACATACACAGAGATCAAAGTTTGTGTCTGTTCTCCAACACAGTGGTTTGTATATACTGAGTAGTACAAGTTATAAAATGACCTACATTAATCCATTACTGTAATTATACCGGGACCACTATAAGGCGGAATCATATGATGTGATACAATTAGAACTCCATATTGAACATAACTGCTGATGCGACCTGGCACATGTTCACAGTATAGGAAGAGCCAGTGCTAGGAGATGATCTCATCTCCAAGTGCTGTCTCGGAACCCGGTCGGGCCGGGCCACCAGACTGAAAGGGCCGGGCCACCAGCTGGGACGCACCCGGGAAGGACCTGTGGGTGACCCTGCTTTGCGACCTGAGAGGGATAAACACAACACATTTACAATAGAATTCCCTATCTGCCCCTGACTATATTCTGGCGATCTTAATTACTAGTTATGTTAATTATTGATCTCAGGAATGCTCTCTACTGGAAATATGGAATTGTGTAAATGAATTGTATCTTGTTGCACCTGCCTCCATAGTAAAGACAGAACACGAGCTAGGCCTATTGATAAAAAAAATGCTGATAAGTTTATTGAGAAACATTCATTTAAAAAAGATGATTGAACTTTGTGCCAAAACAAGAACTAGTGCTAATTAATGAAGTGGTTGGTCATTAAGTTATAAGGGGCAGTAAAATGATATGCTTACCAGCTTGTGCAATCCCATAACTCACCCAAAGTCTGCAAAGAACCTATTCAGATGTGGCTTAAACAGTGGAAAAACCGAGGCTATCTGTATATTAAATATCCTTTATTTATATTGTACTACAAAGGGGTCTGCAGCGCCTCACAAAGTACATAAACAGAATGAACAGTGACTAACAGTACGGCACGTGGCTTATAAACATCGCTGCAATATACAATTAGGTCCTGATTCTGGTTGACCTGTCTTTGGCCCGACTATCCGCTGTGAACAGCCTGGCTCCATTGTAAATTGGGCAAATATGTGGGCCCATCCACTGCGTCCAGGTGAACTTCATTAGATGGGTTCCTAACATTTCTAATACTAACACATTATATAAATGTATCTAGGTCTTACCTTAAAACAGAGCCCATATTAACATGTAGTCAGCAATGTAGGAACCTGTGCTAATGTGTTAGTATTAGAAATGTTAAGGACCCATCTAATGAAGTTCACCTGGACGCGGCGGATGGGCCCACATATTTGCGCAAATGTGTGCTAAGAACTTCAATTATACTCCATGTCGATTGTAAGTATTTATCAAAATTATTTTTAGTGTTCTCAGCACCTAGAGTGTGCTTCAGTATTGTTCTTTTTTTCCCGACATTGTAAATCACCAAGGCATTTCGCAGTTGGGGTTTGCGTCTGTACAGAAATGCGCATGTGCAAACCCCGACCATCAGCGCAAGGGTCGAATTTGGTTCACTGAGAATGAATGGGAGTTGGTCCCTTAGTACGAAGATTTTTCGAAAGCAAAAAAAAAAAAAAAAAGTGTTTTCTTTTTTAGTGTGTGATTTTTTTAGGGCCTGAGGGAGGCGCAACCAAATCCCAGATAAGCACTGGCATCAGGGCTAATAGGAAGTGCATGGTTAAATCTATATCAGTAAATTACCGCTGCTCGTTGGGTATCCACCAGAATACTAAAACAAGGAGTGGGGCAGCAGAACCCAAGGTTTTGGTACAATGTAATTAAAGGCAGCAGAGAGAATGATGATTTAAGTGAGGGAAGGAAAAGCACATGAGGAAAGAGGGTCCTGCTACTGGGAGCTTACATGTTGGGGTGACAGAGATGGAGGAGTCAGTATGCAAGAAGAACCTTAGAGGCAGGTGTAGAATGAAGTAATCAGTTGGTAGAAGAGGTGTCATTCACTTGTGGAGCAAAGTTATACCCCTTTTACACCCAAATCCCGGACCAGACCCGGTATTTGGAACACTGTTCCAAGCCAGGTCGGATCCGGGATTTGCACCTTTTACACTGCGGTGCTTGGAGATGACACCAAACGACTTTGAAAGGTGTAACTGGAAAACAACACTGATGGCACTTGACTGTGTAGTGTTTGATGGTGAACAATTGAGGTGTTGTTAATATAGAATAAAAATAAAAGAATAAAATGTGTCAGATTCTTAAAAGTGAATAAATGATGTGAATGAAGGGGAGAGTACAGTAGGTGAAGTCATACCAAACTCACAAATTAAATTGTGAGAACCCCTGCATAAAGGTTTCTTTTATAGGGACACCTTCTATGCCAAACACTAGGGGGTGTAGATAGACAGCGTACCGTACACACAAAAGGTGGGTCTTTATACTCTCATAACGGTTTCTTTATATCCAGAATAGCTGTTAAGAACTCCATTGGGATGGGTCCATATATCATTATTTCATAACAAAGAAGAAAATAAGCATGTGTACATTTGGTGATTATGGAATGTCCAATTAATAAGGGTGCATAGTGAACCTGTATGGCATACCAAACTCACAAGAAGCCATAACACCGTGTTCATAAAGGTTTCTTTATAGGATATCACCATACGTGAGAAGTCCTGAAAAGCAAAGCTGCGTACCGTACTAACAGCATGACTTGCAACTGCATACTCATAAAGGTTTCTTTAATGGTGGTTATCACTTAACCTCCTAAATAGATAGTTTCACACGTGGGGTGGTATGAAAATAAAACGTGAAAGGTACTGAATGTGTAGTTTGAAAGAGATGTAGGAGTCCAGGAGAACCCCAAGACAGTGCACTTGTGAGCTAGGTAATGAGATGGAGGGGGGAGATGCATGAGAGTGGGAAGATGATCAAA
This sequence comes from Crinia signifera, assembly GCF_055691185.1. Classification (NCBI taxonomy): domain Eukaryota; kingdom Metazoa; phylum Chordata; class Amphibia; order Anura; family Myobatrachidae; genus Crinia; species Crinia signifera. The sequence goes on along the minus strand of NC_139223.1, from coordinate 64,115,499 downwards.
TTAGTCTAGACATGTTAAACCTCAAAAGGCAGAAAATGGCTTTGCACGATTTCTTTTACAGCCCTGTGCTGTTTGTAACATTAACAGGGTGTGTCAGATTTAAGCTAAATTAGAATTATGAGTAATTTTCCAACAAACCCAACATTTGCTATGTTAATACCTAAATTTAAGGGCAATTTTTCAACATGTTCAGGAGATGGTGCATAAAAGGTACAGGAAAACGTAGCATAATCTGGGAGCAGACTGGAAAATGCAGGTGAGCCTGGGTTTCTCCGGAGGAGTGCAGCAACGGCGTGATATCACATTCAACCACTGTGACCCTGAACATGACAGGCCTGCTTCTGGCTTTGCAGCTAGCCTATGCATCCAGTGAGCAGTCGGTCACTGTGGAGTGAAACGCTCGCACTTAAGCTTTGTGCCCGCGATTTGGACAGAACCCATAATGCGAGGCAGTCTTGCCCTGTGCAGTTGAAAAATTTAGCAAAACTGTAACCAGCTCTAAATCAGGTTCCCTCCTGCAAAGCCAAGCCAGCCATTTTGTCATGCAGCCCGCCCCTCAAGCGCCCCATCACCGCTACTTAAACTGGGGTCAATGTAAGACCACAGTTTAAGTTCCTGCATGTGCATATGGGCATTTTACCAAAAATCGCGATCTTCTATTTTGTTTTGTTTTGAAAATACACCCTTGTGCTTCCTGTTTAGCACCAACTTTCCAAGCAATAACCTCAGCTTTTATTATAAAAACGTTTTTCCCAATCTGACACTTTAGAACATCAACACGAGATACAGTGTTGTCTATACTTCCTCTGCAAGTTCTTAGTCTTCCGGTTCATCTGATCTATGACCCCCATCTGCATGGTGTCACTTTCAGCTCACTATATTGCGATTTACTGATCCAGCTGACTGGAACAGGATGTGGAATAGCTGAAGAAGAAAAAGCAGCCAGCTCTGCAAACAGTATAGTAGCGTTATATAAAAGTACATTGTCACTTAAACTACCTAAAGAGAAACAGAAGCAATCACAGTGGTTCTCATACAGGGATGACAGGGCTGTAGTAGTGAGGACAGAAGGATATAAATGAAACATATTCCAGTTTAACTAGATCATCATTTCATCCAAGTTTAAATAGATCCTTACGAAAACTATGTTGGGTAACTGTCTACCTCAGAACATTAATTATTATTTACAAAGTCTGAAACTGTGATTTATTACTGAATCAGCATCTTGAGCCAAGTTATAATGAAACGTTTCTCAATCTCTATTTTGTGCAACAGTTTTGAGTCTACAATTTAGGGGCAGGAAGTATTATTTATTTACCAGTTATCAGTACAGGGGGTATGGAGGGTAGACAAGGGTAGAGAGCAGCTGGGGTAGTACTGGGGGGCCAAGGAGAAGGTTAAGGGCAGGCAGGTGGGATGGGTAAGTGTAGTTAGCAGCTGGGGCAGCACTGTGGGCAAAGTGGAAGATAGGGGTACGCAGTGCTTGGGGTAGGCAAATGTTAGATAACAGCTGGGGCAGCAAGTTGGAGGACAAGGGCAGGCAATTCTTTGGGTAGGCAAAGGGTAGGCTGCAGCTGGGGCAGCACAGGGAAAGGAAGAGGTTAGGAGCCAGCAGTGCTGTGGGTAGGCAAAGGGTAGGCTGCAGCTGGGGCAATAAGGAGGATAGGGGCGGGCAGTGCTTGAACTAGTAGTGGTAGTCCCACTTGGTCAACCCCCAGCACACCACACTGTGCTACATTGTTTTTGTTAGCCCCCGCTGTACTTTCATCCCCCCACCCTTCCTTCACACTATGGGGTTTATTCTAGTTCATTCTTTCTGACAAAATCCTTCTTAGATGGACAAAACCATGTGCACTGCAGGGGGGCAGATGTAACATGTGCAGATAGAATAAGATTTGGGTGAGTTATTTTGTTTCTGTGCAGGGAAAATACTGACTGCTTTATTTTACACTGCAATATAGATCTCACTTTGAAGAAAAACCCCACCCAAATCTAATTCTCTCTGCACAAGTTACATCTGCCCCACCCGCAGTGCACATGGTTTTGTCCATCTAAGAAGGATTTTGTCAGAAAGAATGAACTAGAATAACCCCAATATTATTAGCAGCACCCACTCCTGCTTCTGGATTGCAAATGAATCCTCAGGGAGTCATACGCCGTGTTTCCATCTCCACTGGCAGGGACAGAGTGGACACGTAAGGAGGTCTAAGATGCCTATTCCAGGAGGAGACTCTACTCATGGCGATTATGTAGACTGATGATTCCTATTTGCTGAGGTGCACAGGTCAGTGAGGGAGAGTGCAACCTGTTGGACCCACTTATTTTTCCAAAAACAGAGTTACTCACTTCCTGTATAGCGTAAAAACACACCATAGAATAATATAGGCAATCAATTATCAGTGCTATATAAGAATTTTCATCTTTTTTTACATATATGTTGAATGCAAATTGCTTTCTTTGATAAGACAATTTTCCTATCATTATGTACCAAGTAACAGCACAAAAGTAGGGTAATGTAGAGAGAGAATGCTGTTACCATACCTACCCCGTTATCTATATGTCCCTCTCTAAGTGAATAGTGGGGAGTTGAATTATGTACAGAACATTTCCGTCTGGTGCAGAGTAAAGCTGGGTACACATATGTACAATCGTCGGGCCGTTCTTCCAATCTGGGGGCAAACGGTCGTTCGATTGTATAGGTGTGTACGCTGTCCCAATTGCTGCTGTGCGATCGATAAACGGCCAAAAACGCTCTTGGCCGTCCACGGTCGGTCGGTCGAAGGTTCTTTGCTGCTTAATATTTCATCCGACAGGACGGCTCCATATCGGAACAAAAGTGAAGTGTGTACGCATGTTCGATCGATATGCTTGACAGTTTGACAAAGCACGGTGGTATGCTGCATTATGAGAGACCCTGTAACCCTTTGCCTGCTGTTTTAACTAATGTGTTTTTAATGCCTCACTGCCCAACACTTTAGAGGCATCACTTTAAGACATTAATCAATGTTGAAGTTTTAATAGAGTGTGCTGGAAGCTCTTTGCAGGGCACCATACACACTATTAAAACTTCAACATTGATTAATGTCTTAAAGTGATGCCTCTAAAGTGTTGGGCAGTGAGGCATTAAAAACACATTAGTTAAAACAGCAGGCAAAGGGTTACAGGGTCTCTCATATACTTCTTCTTGCGATTGTTTGGACGGGAGTACATCGGACGTCGCAAGTAAAATTGTACATATGTGTACGCGCAGAACGGTCGTATGTTTTGGACGGCCGAACGTGTATTCGGTCGATCGAACGGTCGCAAGAAAAATGAAATTGTACATATGTGTACCCAGCTTAACTTGTACAAAACAGAAGAGGACAGATCTAGAGTACAGTTCATCCTAATATAGGCTTTTTTTATGTGCAACATTCTCATAGGAACTGGATTACTCTTATCCCTGTTGATGTTGAGCAATCATTTTCAAATTCTAATTTCCTGTGCCTGCTCCGATCACAGGAATTAATATTGCTAAAAAACGTTTAACAGGTTATTTTCCTATTGAGTAGTCATTACGAGATCCCAGCATGCTACACATCTGGGTACAGCCCTTCCCTCAAGCCAAAAACAGCATCTGATCTTCAGCCATGAAAATAAAAGTGAAATAGGACGATAAAAGTAGTATTCACAGTTACTAATCCTACGTGTTAGCACACCTGTCATATTCTCAGCACAGGTACTTACAGCAGAGATACCACCAAGGGCGGAGGGCCCTTTGCAAACTCCTAAATATTTATACGGACTTTAAAGTCTTACTTTAACAAGGCTTCTTTTCATGGAGGCACGTCAGGGAAGAAATGAGAATCTGTGTTTATGGTTCTCAAAGTCAAGTTCCAAAAAAGTGGAAAAAAGAGGAGCCAGCAAGGGACTTACATGCTTGGAACGCAGACATTTCACATTAAGAGCAGGAACCCCGGCTGTGTGCATTTACATATAGCAAATACATACAGTCTGGAGGTATATGATTGAGTGTCTGAGTTTGCCATAGAGGCGGGAGACTATATAAAAATAATCCAATTATCGGTGAACACCCTGCCCTGCTGGAAAACTTGGATCATATAACATATACCCCTGGGTCTACTCGTCTGGACTAAATCATTTGACCAAAGTCATTTATTGCTCCTGGATGCGGGAGTGTTTTATTTATTTTGGTACTCATTTTTGCGGACACCGCTTACACTACGGAACTTACGTCCGCTCGCCACAACTTTACTGAAGGTAAATGATGGTGGCATGGAGGGTGAGCAGATTTGTTATGGTGTAGCGGTGGTCGCAAACATGAGGAAGTACTTTTATTGTTTATAGTGAATGAAATGTTAAATGCCATCAAGTGCTCCCGGCCATCAGATAACACAATATAGCTGAATAGATGCAACTGTAAAGTAAAATAACCCTCAGACATTGCAGAGAGTACAACAAAACTGCTCTCCTGGCTTAATATGCTGGGACATTTAGTTTCACAACACCCAGAGAAGTTACCAGGGACTTACAACTCTGCAATGGATGCAGTAACATGTTTACAGCACAAATCTGTTGTCAATAATTTATTCCAGAATATTTGTGTAATAAGAAAATAAACTTTTTGGAGCTTTATGATTGTAAGATAACTCTACGCGCAACCCCTCCCTCCACCCCAGCTGTCTGTGTACTCACACACAGGCGGCAGCGCAGATGTTAATTATGCAGTGACGTCACTCCCAGCGCCTCACCTGTGGTCACTCTCTCTCCTTGCCCGCTCTCATTCTCAGCCAGTCCAGCACTGAGTGACTGCATGCAGCAGCAGCACCACCACCTCTCTCCGGGCCCCCGGCATCATGTGACTAGCTCCCGCCCCCTGCCACGTGACTTCTTTCCCTTGGTAACGAGCCAAGCAAAAGTGGGAAGGCTGGCGGAAGCGTCCGCGGGCCAGGAGTTGCTGACGTCACCAGCGTGTGTTCGCGCGGTGCATGTGTGGGTACTAGTATCCAGTATATCAGTAATGAGGCAGAATACGACTACGTACAAACTGCGGGTATTCTGAACTTTTGGGGGAGCTACAGTTGCTACCGATTAAACATGGATTTTTAGTTACATATAAGGTGTTGATTATATGTGTGTAATAAATGGTAACGCTGCAGTAACGTTAGTAATGCTATCTGCAGCAATGCAGAGGTTAAGTGTGTGGCGAAGCCACTCGTTCTCGCTCTAGGACCCTGTGTTAGTTAGTGGGGCGCATACCGTTGACGTCATGTAAAGCGCCGGCGCGGAAGGAGACACGCGTGTGTCTTAAACTGTTTGAGTCTGTGGTTGGTCACTGCTGCTGTGTGTACCGGCTGCTGCAAGATGAGCTCCGAGGGGCAGAAAGGGAAGAAGAGGGGCAAGTCCGGGTACCGGGTCCCCTCCAAGCGGCATAAGGGCAGCCGGAAGCTGGAGGTGGGGATGCAGGGCGTCCTCATCACCTGCAATAGAACCGAGAAGCGCTGTGTGTCGGAAGCGTACAGCTTGCTGCAGGAGTACGGGGAGAGCCTGTACGGGGCGGAGCAGGTACATATTCGACAGGCGAACTGCTAGCCTGCTGCTGTGTCTTTATGTAATGATGGCTACACAGCACACTTAGCGGGGGCAGCAGGGGTGTTTCTGTCTGGTACTTATGTACTACACACACGGCGACATGAGTGATCCTATTGCATTGTGTTCAGTTCTGTATGCTCGGACTGGCCTCTCTTATAAAGGTGTCCATACACTGACTGGTGAGATGTATCCATTCTCATCAATTGTTTGCAATGTGGGCAGGACCTTCCCAGGGGTAGAGGATCGCATATGATACATTGTATGGGTACTTATGTAGTATCTGGGCTGCCGATTTTTTGATTGTATGCCTTAAGTTAAGGCATACAATCAGATGCGATGCGATGCGATATCGCATCGCATACGATGCGATGCGATGCGATGACCCGATTTTTCCATAGGATTCAATGTTAAAATGGACTGAGTCCATTTTAACATGAAATTCAATGGGAAAAAGGGGTCCTTTTCATACCCCTACTATCCAAGTGGGCATGGAGTTGGATATAAACCTGTGGCGAGCGTAGCGAGCCACCGAGCCCGAAGCGTGGCGAGCGAACGGTATTCTGTGTCCCCTCGCGGGGCTCGCTACGCTCGCCACGCTTCGGGCTCGGTGGCTCGCTACGCTCGCCACAGGTTTATATCCAACTCCATGCCCACTTGGATAGTAGGGGTATGAAAAGGACCCCTTTTTCCCATTGAATTCCATGTTAAAATGGACTCAGTCCATTTTAACATTGAATCCTATGGAAAAATCGGGTCCATCGCATCGCATCGCATCGCATGCGATTTGGTCGGGTGCGATGCGATGCGATGGACCCGATTTCAAAATCGGCAGCCCAGTTACTACATAAGTACCATTGTATGTGGTCATTTTGCATATAAAGTATCACATGCGATCCCAGCAGGGGCTACAGGCCGATATAGTCCCCACACACACACACACACCCACCCACCCACCGAGGTGAGGGCATTTTCTAAGCGACTTTGCCAAACTAAGCAAAATCGCTTAGAAAATGCCTTAATATTGGCATGTGTGTAGGCCGTATTAGACTAGAAGATTTAGCAAAAGATCTGCAGGAGCACACATCCCATCAAGACCGGCCGAATGGTCGGAAATCAGCCGATCAGCATAAAAATCGTTCTAATGTGTGGGCACCTTCACTGTGACGGGTGGGTAGGACGTCCAATAGGATGTACAGTCCCTCCCTCTGGGACTGCCAGTCCGAGCTGTGGTTAGCAGAGATCTGGCTTCTGGTAGCAAGCCACTGTCTAGCTGCGCATGCACAGTATTATCGCCGCTACTGCGCACATTCTGGTCCTGGCACCTATATTGTACAGGTGCTGGGACCCGGCTGGTAGCACGGCCAGTGGCAGCCACCTCCTACACCCTGCCGCTGGCTGCGATGCCAGCACCCTCGCTGCAGTGTTTCTGTCTCCTGCACAATGATGACATGCACAGGAAGTGGTGCATGTGCAGTACCGATCTCTGTACTGTGCATGCAGCCAGCTTCTATGGGCTGCTTCAGCAACAGCCCATAGAAGTGAAATCATGGTCCCGGCGCCTGTACAATACAGAGGACAGGCCCCTGGACCAGCACATAAGCAGTACTGATGTATGTGCTCAGACTCCTTATTTTATGAGCTGCCCATAGAGAAGCTTCCCAGAGGGAGGCAACACCTCCCAATGGGACTGCCTTGGTGACTGGCAGGTCGGACTTCCAATAGGTTGCAGCCCATAGGTAAAAACAAAATACTGTAGCAGAAAAATATTTGTTTTTAATAAATCATCCAATTAGAAGAAAATCATGGCTTGCAATAATCTACAGAATAGCACGTCTACTGCTGTACGTAGTACTATCTAGTTTGCCTTTTAGGGGCCCATTTACTAAGGATCGCATACACAATGCGATTATTGCCAGAATATTACCGCCCAGGTGCGATCCTATGGTCGGGATGTACTACCCTGCATACACAGGGACAGGGCTCTGAAAGGAGCCCGTTCCTGCGTTGCACTCAACCAGGTGACGGGGTGTCTGCGCATGCACGGTCATTGCTGACACCCAGCTGAATGCACTGTCCTGGCCCCAGTGCGGTCTGTAGCCCATAGCTTACAATGGGCTACCGCCATCTCTGAATGGCTGTAGCTCAGGGACCGAATTGATGCTGCCTGATATTGATACTAGGGTGGCCAATCCCGGGATCGGGATCCCGGGATTTGGCCCCTAAAACGCCGGGATTTCTATCCCGGGATTGGAGTTTCCAATCCCGGGATTTCGGGATTAGACTGCGCATGCGCAGTCTAATGCCGGGCAGCGTCTGAGCTAGTGCTCAGACGCTGCCCGGCTTCTCCCGTCCCAGGCAGCGTGGCTCTGCGCAGCGTGACGGCGTCAGAGGTCAGCCGCCTCATCCATGCGCACCACGCTGACCTCCAGCCGCCTTGATGATACCGCCCACCCACCCACCCAGGCTGCCTGCACTGGCCTCTTACTGGACCCCGAAGCATCGCCCGACGAACCAGCCAGTCACCCACCCAGGCTGCATCCTCCTCCATGCCCAGCTCCATCGCCGCCCGGCCGCACCGCAATTTTAAGTAAATATGCGGGCGGCCAAGGCGGGATTTTGTATAGGAAGCCAATCCCGGGATTGGGCATTTTTCAATCCCGAATCCCGGGATTGAAAAAATGCCCCGGGATTGGCTTCCCTAGTTGATACATTAGGCCGTTTCCTGCCACCCATTGTAACCTATGGCACGGCAGGAGGGATCGCAGCAGGGATCAGAGATTCCTTCTGTGGTTTCTCCTGATACATTCAGGTGATACTTAATACCTGTGGCTAACCCCCATTTCATGGATTTAGCCACAAATAATAAATGCCAAATGGCCCCCTTAATCTATCACTTTCACTTTACATTTCTGTAGTGTAGTAGGTACAGTATTATCTTGGAATCACTAGACAATCTCTACCAAAGGCTTTTTCGAGTCTCTCCCCAGGCTCTCTTCCTCCTAGAGCAGATGTTTCTCTTCCTCCTAGAGCAGATGTTTCCACATACATCTATCCTTCATACGCTACATATACTATGTGAGTTCTATGTGATTCAGTTGTGCCAAGCACCTTTGCATGGGGCTTCTTCCGTTAGTTTAATACTCCTAGAAAACATGAGGAATATTTATTAAATCTTCTAAAGAAGACAGGTAGAACCTAGCTGGTTTGATGTATTTAGCTTCTACGGCATAAATAATAACTTTAATCTTGATTGGTTGCTTTGGGCAATGTCTCTACTTGTCGTCTTTTTAACCCTTTGATGTCCGCACCACAAAAAAAGCAAAGGAAAAAAACATTTTCTTTGCATTTTTTATTCACTGAGGATATTAACAACAACCAACAACAATCAATAGTTTTTAAAATGAGACCCCACAATTTTTGAGATATAGGCCAAACGGATGAGAAATCCGTTTGATTAACTTTTATTTGGTGCGGACCTCCTTAAGGTTTGAAAAATCTACACCTGTGAGCTGTATGTTGGTATAAATGGGTGTAAACCATTGCTCTTAATCACAGATGTTAAGCAGATATTTAAGAGACTATTTTTCTGTCTGTTTCAAGCTATGTGAAAAGGATGATAATGAATCGTGCAGTGACGCGGAGGAAGATGATGACATTGAAGTTGCTCTGAAGAAAGAAGTTGATCAAATTCGCTCGTCGACAGAGAAGAATTTACGAAGATTTCAGTTAATGGATAGTGGAGCCAATAATGTGCTTTTCATTAGGACTCTCAATCTTGGTAAGATGATTGTGACATAGGTCCTAGAGATGTGTGCAAACACAATGGTTTTAATACATCTCCATTGTTTGTAGTGCTGTACATGTGCAGGACCACCCAAGCATTGCCTATTAAGCCACAGCATGTCAAGTCATCCTGCGGTTCAGGGGGCCAAGCGCATGCGCAGTACTACAGATATGGGAGATTTACAAAAACAGTTGGGTTTGCGGGGGAGGGGGCATGCTACCTCCATTTTCTATGCATTCCAAGACCAGTGTCTGCGTCTTACCACACAGCCTCTCTGGCAGTGTGAAACCGTCGGCCATCCCTTGTAACCAGAAGGTTTCTTGGATTACAACATATAAGAAGGATTGGATGATCTGCACTAATCATTGTAGTTTGAGTGTTTTGTGCTGCCTGTTATTATAGTAATCTCCCCTTTTATTGGTGGTGGTGCTCCCTGTCTCTTGATATCAACTGGATAGAATAAAAAGAAAGGTACTAGTTTCCTAGCAGGGCGCCCAGATTTCCTACGTACGCTCAGTAGTTAATTTAGTTAATTTATTCACTGCACCCTGAGTGAAATCGCATCGCATGGCCCTTTTTTGTGGCGTGAGATGTGAGATATGCGATCTCAGTAGTTCATATGGTAAAACACCACCACTCCCCACGTCACCCGAAGCGTGGCGAGCGCAGCGGAACGCGTCCTCCGTCCTTTTCATACCCCTACTATCCACGCCGGAGTTGTGTGGAGTTGATTTTATATAGTGTGGTGAGCCACCGAGCCCGAAGCGTGGCGAGCGCACGCAGAATACATGTAAAGTAATCCACGGGGCACGCTTCGGGCTCGGTGGCTCGCTGAGCTCACCACGCTATATTAAATCAACTCCGCACCAACGTGGATAGTGGGGATGCCACGCTTGGGGTGATGTGGAGAGTGGTGCTGTTTTAGGTGTTTTACAATATGAATTACATGCGATGCGATTTCACTCAGGGTGCAGTGAATAAATTAACTACTGAGATCACATCGCACAAAAAGCCATGCGATGTGCGATGTGATTTCACTACCCAGAATAGCCCACTAAGCAAATAGCTTAGTGGGCGCCCTGCTAGGAAACAAGTACCAAAAGAAGAGAGACTTGTATGGTGCACTCTTGGGTTCAGTGATGAGGCGCCACTTAATTGTTTTATGATCGCAATAGTAACGAAATGTAACTTTTAATGCAATTCACATAAAATTCACGTTACAAGAAGAAGAAAACAGCAGAGATTTAGTGACATTGTGCCAGATGCACCAAGCTTCAAGTAGAGAGTCAATGGGCTCCTTGCTAACAAGTTACCGTTTGAGTTTAAAAAAGACAAAGTGATTGGCCGGTTATTTATCACTTTCCACTTTATCACTTTTTAAAGCTTGGTGCATCTGGCCCCATTATATGATTTGGTACTTGTTTCCTAGCACGGCCACAATCGCGGGCATCGTGTGCCTTAACTTTAAGGCACACGATGCCCGCGATTTCCGTTGAAAAAACCACAACTGTGGTTCATCGCGTCGGTCGTGTTCCTTAAGAAGGCACACGACGCGACCCGACGCGATGCCCACGATTTTCCCATAGGCTTCAATGTTAAAATATTTTAACATTGAAGCCTATGCGCACCCGACGCGATGCCCCCGATTTCTCCATAGGCTTCAATGTTAAAATATTTTAACATAGGAAAAAATGGGAAAAGGCCCAATATGGGCCATTTCTCATTGGGTATGGCCCCGTCACGATTGACGCGAACCCGACTATCCACGTCGGCGTGGAGTTGAGAATAGATTAGTGTGGCGAGCGCAGCGAGCCACCGCGCCCGAAGCGTGGCGAGCGGACGCGGATACCTTCACAGGTATCCGCGTCCCCTCGCGGGCTTCACAGCTGTCCGCGTCCCCTCGCAGGGGCTCACTGCGCTCGTCACGCTTCGGGCTCGCTGCGCTCGCCACACTAATCTATTCTCAACTCCACGCCAACGTGGATAGTAGGGGAATGAAAAGGTCGGAGGACGCGCACCGCCGCCACTCGCAGGCTCGCTGCGCTCGCCACGCTTCGGGTTCGCGTCAATCGTGGGGGTGGCGGCCACAATGGGGGGACATTTTTTTTTTTTACACACTTGACGGGGCCATACCCAATGAGAAATGACTCATATTGGCCCTTTACCCATTTTTTTTATATGTTAAATGGACTCAGTTTCAATGTTAAAATAATTTAACATTGAAGCCTATGGACATGATGGACCCGATTTCTCCATAGGCTTCAATGTTAAATTATTTTAACATTGAAGCCTATAGAGAAATCGGGTACATCGCGTCGGTCGCGTCGTGTGCGTTTTGGTATGCACCCGACGCGACCGACACAATTTTTTCCGACACGACCACCACGATAGAAATCGTTGTGGCCGTGCTAGGAAACAAGTACCTATGATTTTGAGGCTGCTGTAAAAAGTACATGTGGCTGAAATTAAATTATTAAATGATTTTATTTGGGAGCTATTGCTCACTGTTAAATTCAGTGGATTACCATTACAATAATTCATTAACCTTTAATAATTCCTTTAGGATTGCATATATAAATGACCAAAATAGTATCTGTGTAATACAGGAATTTACACTATAAGTAATTGAATAAGTTTTCAATGTCCAAGCCACAAAAGCAGTTTGATTGCCAGGCGGCTCGATTTGTAAAGAGACAGAAACCACGGTAACTACAACCCATGCGATGATGGTGTCTCTCTCTTCTCTCTCTCTCTCTCTCTCTCTCTCTCCCTCCTCCTCTCCTCTCTCTCTCTCTCATCGTTGTCCATACCCGCTTAAGGTTTAGTACACGTCCCACTATGTATCTTAAACTTAGGCGTGAAGGAGGGTTAATTTAGCAACATTGTAACCGATGGTATCGATGTGTTGTGTTTTTAGAGCCTGAGAAATTAGTTCATCACATTTTAAAAGACCTTTACACTACAAAGAAGAAGAAGAGTCGAGTAATCTACCGTATGCTGCCAGTCACTGGGACCTGCAAAGCTTTCCCAGAGGACCTCAAGAAGTACGCAGAGACTTTCTTTCAGCCATGGTTCAAGGCTCCGAACAAAGGAACCTTCCAGGTTGTGTACAAGGCACGCAATAACAATCATATGAACAGAGAAGAGGTCATCAATTATCTGGCAGGTACAGTATGGTCGTTTGTGTGAGGAAAGGGGCTGCTAGACAAAGGGGGAGATGTATTATAGCAGCACCTATTATGCTGCTGCAGCAGCACTTCCTGCTTTGCCTTATTACTCAGGTAAATACAGGGTTATTCAGAAGTCACAGTACACCCTTTTGTTCCAGAAACTACAAGACATGGGAAGCATGCATACTCCAGTAATGCATCTTATTGTATCTTTTTCCCCATTGCCTATAATTGACCAGTGGTACCTCCATATTGTGTTAAAAAAAAAAAAAGTCCAGACTGCAAAACAACTTTTATGTGTATCTATTTACTGTATATAAAAGGGTAGAGATAATCTCCTCTGAGGTGAAGTACCACCAATGACCACTAGAGGCCACTCCAAATGACTCCTTAACTTATACCCCTTTCACACCAGCCTAAATTCCCGGGTTGGTTCCGGGAACAACCCGGGACTAGCTCTGGTGTGAAAGGTTCCAGGGACAAATTCCCTGGTTAATTTGCCAGCAATTCAACCCTGCTAGGTAGCAGGGTTGCTCCCGGGTCCTTCCAGGGTTACTGGCTGGTGTTAAAGGTGCAGGGACATGTCCCTGCTTCCCGTGTTGCCTCTGCTAGTGCTGATTTGCTAGCAGGGCAACTTCCTGTTGTGGTGGACACTCACAGACACGCCCAGAGACAGCATACAGCGTGCAGGGAGACACTGTGCATGTTCTGTGGCACCACAGACCCCAGAAGTTCATTTTAACCCCTGAATACCTGCAATTTGCCATGTCTTGGACAAATGAGGAGATGAGAGAGCTATTAATCATTAGAGGGGAAGATGCTTTCATATGCCTTTTAATTTGTTTTATACAAGTAAACAAAGACTGAAACCCTACAAATGTTTTGTGTCTTGATTATTAATAATCAATAATCTAATGTGAGCCTAAAAAAGGCCATTTTCAATGCTATCGTAATAGAAATGCAGGGTCATCCCGGGTTCAGTGAATGTGTGAATGGGTCCCAACCTGGGAATGTCCCTGCTTGTCCCTGGAATTTAATTCCCGGGTTTGTCTCTGCATTTCTGGTGTGAAAGGGCTATTAGTGGTTCCCAAGCTTTTTGCATCACGGCACACTAGATTAGCAGAATATTTGTCAAGGCACCCCTAGGTCCAAAGTTTGCTCCCGAGAATTTGCGAAAACAATATTAAATTAAATAAGTTGTGCTTATATGTTATCCTTAGGTCCAGTTATGTGGTGAGGGACAGATTTCCCTTCTGTTTATCCACATATTTAAAAACTGGAAGCCACCAGCACTGATTTTGCCTATTACATTGACCATAAATAATTTGAATTGGTTCTGGACAACCAAACCGAGGCACCTCTGCAAGTGCTCCGAGGCACCCCAGGGTGCCTAGGCGCACAGTTTGGGAACCACTGCCTTAACTGAAAGCAAAATGATCTGTTTCAAACGTGCAGATTATGGAGATAGGGAGCTGTGAAAACATAGACTGAAGGTGGAAGCATATACGGACTAAAGGTACGTACACACGGGCATTTATCGCTGGCAATATGATCGCTGAGCGACCATATTGCCAGCAATTGGAGTGTGCACCGGCGAGAAATCGGCCCCTAATGGTCGCTGGTCAGAGGAGCCTGCTCCTCCGACCAGCGACTTCCCCTGCCTCTTCTCCCGGCAGTGTGTCATTTTCATCAGCGACCATCTCTGGTCGCTGATGAAAATGAGACACTGAGCAATCTGATTGCTCCATGTGTATGCACCATAAGCCATCAATCTAACGATTATATATAGAATAAAGTAGTTATTGAAAATAAACATAAATGTTCAATGTGATTATTCTCCGTGCATGGCGAGCATTTTTTTTCACTCGCCGTGTTTTTGCGGAGATTCTCCATGTTTGGAGATTCTCCGTCACGGCACTTTATACACTATTCAATGTGACTGATACTCAGTATCAGCCAATCCGGCGTATGAGGTGACGTGGCAGGCAGGGAGATGGAAGTCTCCCTGCCTGCCCCCTGCACAGGCTGCCCCCCCCGCGCGCCCCGGGAGAGCCATCATGGGGCTGGGTATTCACTGCACCCGATCGTGCATATGTAATGATCGGGTGCAGTGAATATATGATTATCTAATGAGCGGCTCGGCTCCTGGCCCCCTGCTGGCTGCTTTGTGTAAAAAAAAAATTATATATATATATATATATATATATATATATATATATATATATATATATATATATATATATATATATATATATATATATATATATATATATATATATATATATATATATATATATATATATATATATATATATATATATATATATATATATATATATATATTTTTTTTTTAAATTAAATATATATTCATGTGCTATAAGGACATGAATAAAAATAGCATGCCCTTTCACAGATTAAAATTCCTGATTTTTTTTTTTTTTTTTTTTTACACCAAAATTAAAACAAAAAACTTTTATTTTAAAAGTTCACATTCCACTTTTCCATGAAAAGATGGAGAATTGCTACACGGAGAGACATGGCGAAAATCACTTAGAAAGACGGCGAGAAGTGCACGTTGAATAGGGTTGCTCGCTTTTTGAGAGCAAACGTCTCCGTCCAACGCGAGAAAAGCACAAACTCGCCATAAAACACAGCAAATTTTTCTCATTGAATACTGCCCATAATCATGACCAAAAACGAGGTCTGATTATACAGATCTATACTTCCGTTCCAGGAAGTAAAAGCATAATGAAACTGAGGCTTGGTAAAACATCCATGGAGCATGTGCCCAACTTTAATAGTAATGCTCAAGCCGGGTAAGCCAGATTAGGGTAATGAATACATGCCCATGTGGGAGGAGCAGATCCTTTTAAAACTCCAGATGGGAGATAATGAAATTATATCTGAGGAAGCCGCTGACTAAGAAGGAGGCAGGGAAACGCGTCATTAAAGATTCTTTAATACCCATGGCCACCACTGACCGGGAACCCCTGCACCAGAGCCTGAAGTTCCAGAGAAGGCTGTGTAAATAGGAAGCACCAACAGCCGAGAACCAGCCATTGGTGTGCCAGGTTTTAACCCATAAGTGGATTACAAACCCTATGATTCTGCAGTTCCAAAGCTTAAGTATAAAGCAGAGGAGTAGTCTGCAAGTCATCAGTGGTAGAAATGAATAGATGCACACCAGTGAGAAGAGATGCGGTTATAGATGGTAGGCGAGTCAGAGAGCTGTAATTGAAATGCAAGAAGAGGGCTGTGAGAACAGGAGGGAAGAAGGTCCCTGTTTAAAGGAACCTACCTATGTGTCCTCATACACTATTGCTTAAGTTGCACAAAACATTCCATCTGGGCATTCCAGGTTCTGCCCGACACTGCTTGAGCTGAGCATCCTTTTTTAGCTTTAATGTGCATCTTAATGAGATTCCGACCTTTTGGTGCACATATATACAAGTATTCCATATCAAATTAAACAATGCCGTCTCATAAAGCTTGTGGTAGGCCCCTTGCTCGTAGATGTTTTGAGGACACATCTGTACTGTGCAATCAACTAAGCATGCTGAATCATAGGTGTCCCACCCAAACCCTTCTGCAATTATCTGACCCGCCCTGGCACACTTGCGTTTAGCATCCCAGCAGACTGAATTCTGGCGCCTCTATTCTCATTGATGTTGATATTCTGACAACCGTCTCCTAGGCATAGTAGAGATGCCGACATTGGTATTATGAATGCCGGGATGCTAAATGCGTCACATTCTGTAGAATGCCTTGGTTACAGCTGTGATTATGACCTAGACCTATTTTGTAATAGTCACAAGAAAATTGTCCCAACAGCCTTCTGTCACGGAAATTGTATTTCTCTAATTTTGCCTAAAAGCAATTGGTTTTACACATGGCCTGTTATGCTTATCTTCTGCTACATTGTTACTATTAGTTGTGTATGTAAATTGTTATCAATTCATCCTGTGACTTTTCTGATATTTGAATCTGATTTGTGCCTTAGATATTGTTGTCGGCCAGAACCCAGAGAACAAGGTGGATCTGAGTAACCCAGAGTACACCATTGTGGTGGAGATCATTAAAACTGTCTGCTGCCTGAGTGTGGTGAAGGACTACACCTTGTATAGGAAGTACAACCTGCAGGAGGTGGCGAAGAGTGACCAAGAGGAAAAACCACAGGAGACGGCTAGTGATGACAAAAAGGAAGCACAAGAACAGAGCGGGAGTGACCCAGCACCTGCAGCCGACACCTAGGCATGCCGACGCCATCCAGCACATATATGGTGACTCGTGGTTCAGAGGTTTCCTACAAGCGTCAAATATAAGAACATTAGAACACTGCCACATTTCAATTTGTTTATTTTAAGGATTTTTAGTTGAACTTGCAATTCTGGTAACTCGTCTGTAACAAAAGATGTTTATGGGCTACATTAAAATAGCAGTTTACTATGCATTTCTGAATTCCAGCATGGTCTGCATCTTGCAGGCTATTGCACAAGCCCCATAATGTTTAGTGGGAACTGGTTGCCTATTTAATGGAGTTATTGTGTGTTGTGAGAAATGCATGCAATAGCTTTAAATGGGCTTGACATGACTACATGCTTATAGTGCCATCATGTGGTTATTGTGGGCGTTTTTTTTGTGTGTGTGGTAGCTAACTAATGCTAATTCAGTTAATGAATCGCATTGTTTGTGTTAGAAATGTGTTATTATGGTTTTGGGGCTGGTGGAGTGTACGTTTAGTATCTCGTCACACATTTTTGTAAATATATGCTTTTATTTAGTTCTTCGTTGTCAGGTGTGTATTTGTTTCAGACTGAATTTTATGAATGTACTTTGGCTTTAAATAATAACTAGAGTTTTAATAACACATTTGCCCCAGAGATGCATGCCACTCATCAATCTCTTTCATTTACAATAACCCTTTAAGTTAGGAAAAAAGCAAATAAAATTTTCCCATGATCTCAACTTTTATGTTCGGTAACTTAGCTTTGCAGTTGAAGCACTCTCAAAACTGTCTACCCACCCACATTACCCTACATACATTGTCCACTGATTGCCATTGGAGTAGTGTTTTAAGCAGCGATATATACAGTACATCACAGCACATTGCTGCTAATTGAAATGCCACCATAAGATAAAAAAAAAAAAATACAAGATTTAAAAAAACTGCAATAAGTTATATTCAATCTTTTTATTTGCTTTGAAACAATCTAAAAAATGTCTCACTACAGATCATCACCAACATGTGTGCGCACACACAAAAAAAATCATAATTAAAAAATATATATAGTTTTTCATATATACTCTATGGTTCTGGTGATCCCAAATTAAAAAGTCAACAGAACTTCCTAATAGTCTTCCAGGATAATTGAAGAACCATAAAGGAGTTAATCAGTCAAATACAACAGTTAAAAAATAAAAATAAAGTACATTAATTAAAATCAGAGTATATCAGCATATCTGACCTAATAAAGGTTAGTCTGGCATTGCATTATTAGGTATTTTATAGAATAGGCAGCCTCAAAACCAAACCTAAACTACAAAGGTGACAAGGCTCTGTCTGTGGCGTGAATAGCCACAAGTAGGCGCCGGCCACCGAAGTGACGAGAGTGGATGTAGGGAAGCTTGTTTCTGGATTCTATCGGAGTCCTCTTGCTGGTTCCAACGCGTTTCATGCGTCCTGTGCACTTTTTCAAGGAATAAAATTGTGTTCCCATCATTGTGTTTTTATAGCTCAAAACTTTATTGATAAAACCGGAAGTGATATCACGGAAATGGCTAAAAAGTGGTGGGAACCACATGTTTTCCTCAGCTTAGAAATCAACTCTTAGATTATATTGATTTGTAGCTAAAGAAAGTTAAGAGGGTATTTTGGAAAGATAATATTCGAAAGATCTTAATAAAGCGGAATAAAGTTTATTACGCTTCATTAAGATCTTTCGAATATTAAATAGATAGATAGAATCCAGAAACAAGCTTCCCTACATCCACTCTCGTCACTCCGGTGGCCGGGGCCGACTTCCGGTCGTTATCGCGGCACGCAGCGGGGCAGCGCTACAAACATCACAAACTGAAGTGACCGGTCTGTAACATCAAGGACCAAGCCGCGATCCTCCAGCTTGTGCGGCACGCAGCTAAGAACACCCTGACGGTCCTTCCGTCAGCTGCACTTCACAGTCACTTCCGCATCCCGGCTCCCGTGTTCACCACCGTGCCGGGCGATACATCAACTTCAGCCTGTCACAGCCCACGGAAACACCTCCAGCCACTGAAGAGAGCCACAGGATTTTAGGGTAAGCTAAGGACAGGATTCTGGAACCTCTATTCAACACCTATCCTCCCCAAAAGGGTGTAAACATTTTCTACTAACAAACAGCTTTTTTCCTTACAGGTACCACTCTTAAGTATATTTATATATTAACATATTTTTCAACATCACCTAGCGCTCTTTTCCAAACTATAAACTACCATAACCCATAAGAGCTGCTGAATTATAACACAATCTTCCATATATACCAAACCTTCGTGAATATCCGCAAAGTGTGTTAAAATAAATACCAATATTTATCTTATTGAAGTAATGTGTGGAACCTAATGTGTGGAACCTCTTCTGATGTGGATCAATGGGGCAGATGTATTAAGCCATAACAAGAGATAAATCCAAGGGTGGTAAGGAGAGATAAACGTCCAGCCAATCGCCTGCTAATTGTCATGGTACAGGCTGTGTTTGAAAAAAGTCAGTAAGGAGCTGATTGGCTGGACGTTTATCTCTCCTTATCACACTTGAATTTATATCTTGTTAAGGCTTAATACATCTGCCCCAATGATACTCCTCTGGAAGTTCTCTCAGAATAATCTACATTCAACTGTCTTTAAACCCCAATAATATTTCATAGGACAGAATGTGGAGAATGGGTGTTTCCTACTCACACTTGATCATATTCGAATACACATTTAGCAGTTTCTTTATCCCAAACTCGCAGCATAAAATCAAATAGACCAGGTCATAAAAGGTATCTTTAGATGATATGTGCAATTGCATACCCAAAATCACATTCTGTGAAGTAGTGTTAATCCCATAATTGTATATTTTTGGGACTATAGATGCAAATGCGTACCCCAACTCTCACACTTTTGGGCCACAGCAATTCTATCACGGTATCTTTATGTATTTTTTGTTTGTTAGACAACCAAAAACATGCAAATGCATGTCTACCATTTCCATGTCCATTTAGCCGGTCAACCTTTTGACTATCAACTATTAGTGGTTGAACATATGACTGTAGATAGTAGGGAATCGGGACATCTGTCAGAATGAACTTAGGTCTACAGTCATTAGGTCGACTGGCAGGAAGGTTGACCTGAGTTAAGATAGACATGGGCCAAGGTCGACATGACTTAAGGTCGAATTTGCATAAAGGTCGACTGGTCATAAGGTCGACATGGGTTTTTCACTGTTTTTTATTATCCGAATGTCGACACAGTCGACATGGGCACAGTTGGCAATGAGAATCGGACCCTCGCTTCGCTCGCAATGCTTCGGGCACGGTTCCTCGCTGCGCTCGGCACACTATTTTATTCTCCCACCACGCCCTAGTGGATGGTAGGGCATGAAATACCGCCTGTCGGCACATGTCGGCTCAAAAAACAGTGAAAAACCCATGTCGACCTTATGACCAGTCGACCTTCCTCATGTCGACCTTTATGCAAATTCGACCTTAAGTCATGTCGACCTTGGCCCATGTCGACCTTGTCAGGTCGACCTTCCTGCCAGTCGACCTAGTGGGGTCGACCTAATGACTGTAGACCTAAGTTCATTCTAATAGATGACCGCATCCCGATAGTAGATAATATACCATAACCATCTATATTCCCTACCACATACACACATTCATTCTAGTTTTAGTTTGGAGTCAACTACCTACTTGTATATTTTTGGATTGTGGGAGGAAAGCAGTGTAAACCCACGCAAGCACAGAGAGACTATACAAACTCCGCATAGTAAGGGCCATGGTGGGAATCGAATCCATGACCTTATGCTGTGAGGTTGTAATGCTAAACATTACACTGTCCATGCTGCCCTGGTTTATCACCATATTTATTAAAACATACTAGCATAAGTGCCTGCAAAGTGTGGTGTATAATTCAGTGTTTCTTTGATATCGAGCCAAGCAAAACAAGTTGTGGAGGCTGAAGAGGACATGTTTGAACAGGATGTGGGATCAGTTCTCTGGAACCACTGAGAGAATGGAGTTAACAGCTCTTGCTGCATTGATGGTAGGGTAATGATTTCTTAAATTGTGAGATGGGCATAAATATTAAATTGAGAAACCAGAGCCTTGGTGTGTCTGGGAGCAAGTGCTCAGTAAAATTTCTGAGATTTCTCAGACAGGTTTCTTAAAGTAGCTTAGCTTTGGCGACAGCCACCAATGGTTGGGTGGAATACCAGATGCCTGACCACATCTCCAGGAGAGGTCCGAGAGGCCTGGATACATCTGGTGGATATGTACAGGGCATTTACACCAGCAAGGTAATCTTTGTACTGTATCTCAAGCACTTATATTCAGGTGATGTCAGCTGGACGGCACCCACGTCACAGGATGATTTCCATGGGAACGCCCATGAAACGCTGGGCGTTCCCATGGGCACGACTAACCGCCGCCCCCCCCCCCCCCCCCCCCCACACACACACACACACACACCCCACACACACCCTACGGCCACAATGTTTGTCGTGGCCGCTCGCACACTGCACATGTGCAGAAATGTGCATGCGCAGTACAAAAACTGGACCAGAATAAGGTCCATAGATTCTCCGCCCTCAGTCTCCTTCTAGATAGCTCCTAGCATGACCAATGCCCCTGGAGGTTGGAGACACAGCCACCCACCATCACCATTAAACAACGCACCGTTGACTATCCTCACTGGGACAGTTATAAGAAAGGGTGGTTAACCAAACTTAGCGCTTCCCTTGTGCCGACACCAGGAGAGTAAAAGAAAAAAAGGTGTATTTTAATACTTCCTTTTTATGATCTGCTTTGTTTAGGATCCTTCAAAGATTGAATAGGTGATTCTCATGTAGTCGATATTTCAATATGCGGATATGAAAAATAAAATACAGCAATGTGTATATCTGTGGGTGTATCCCTTTTTTTTCTTTTTAAACAGTGGTGCATGAACAATAGTTGCGTACCTCACTTACACATATTAGATGCGTTCATACTTTTAACGGTTTCTTTACTTATAATGTGGGTAGCGTACCCGTACTCACGATGTTTTGAAGCGTTCTGCTCTCATAAAGGTGTCTTTGCAACTTCTCTTTGTAACAAAATCACGTTTATTCGCTAGAACAAGTGTTTTAAAATAACACAAATATAAAAAGGAGGATATGGTGGGGTTCTGAGGTGACTGTCGGTCCGCACACTTAGGTTTGATCCGGACAAACTCCAAGGTTTGAATCTATCAGCCACTCTTCAGCTCTTACCTTAAAACCTTCCTTGGGGTTGATAAAAGACAGTGACAGGCTCCTCAAATCGACATGTTTCGGGACATCAAGTCCCTTTTTCAAGATGGGATTTGTCACTGATCAGATCTGCTTAAATACCCTGTCCTCATGGTACTTCCGGTTCCGGAACAGGTACTTCCGGTGAGCGTCTGTGTGTACCCAATGCAACGCCTATAATGCTAAAAAGCTGCTTAATAAAACATCAATGAAAACATAGGTTGATGGGGATCCCCTCTGTCTATATCACATAAGTTAAAAGGGGCTGTGTGTGCGCTTCCTCTAGATGTTCCTAGCGTCTTCACTGAATGCCGGTACGGGTCACATAACTGGAAGTTCGGCTTTGGTGCATTGCGGAAGTGACTATCTTCCGTGTTTATGCGTTCCACTTGCCGGATATGAGGTAGCACAACTTCGGTTAATTCCTGATCCTCACCAGAGGGGATTCTGCCAGATGTAGATTGTATTCTCCATTCATTGGGCTGTATGTGTGTATCGCTCCTGACTTGAATGTATTCTTAAATAAAGCAGAGATTTGGACATAATATATTTTCAAATGTTGTATTCTTATCTTTTTCTAGTAAAGTGCTGCGTGCCAAATAGGGAAAAAGTAAATGATAGACAAAATGAAAAAAAAAAAAAAAAAAAAAACATATAAATAAAAATAAAAAACTTTTGCTTATTATATATTTATATGTATTTTATTATTATTATTTTTTTATTTATATGTTTGTTTGTTTTTTCTTATTGTCTATCATTTACTTTTTCCCTATTTGGCATGCAGCACTTTACTAGAAAAAGATAAGAATACAACATTTGAAAATTATATATTGTCCAAATCCCTCATCACCGACTTCAAAGACTCACTTGAAACCAAATTGGATAAAGCAGTTGCCTCCATTAAATCCGATATATCTTCTCTAGCAGCAAGAACCAATAGGCTAGAATCCCGTCAAGATGGTCTCCAGAAGTCTTTGAATGACACGGGCAGGGATATGGACCACTTCATCTCCGAACTAAATGACCTCCGCACCAAAAATGAGGATCTCGAGAACAGGGATCGTATGAAACAACATCCGCATAAGAAATATTCCCGAATCTGTTACTCAAGAAGCTTTAGAACCCTATCTCCACAGCCTCTTCTCCTTCCTGACCCCCGACATTGGATCCCGAAAGCTACCTTTGGAGAGAGCACATTGTGCGCTTCGACCAAAACCACGAGACAACGACCCACCCCGTGATGTAGTCATCCGCTTCTTGAGCTTCAAAGATAAGGAACTTGTCCTATTGGCAACCAGAGGGAAAACACCCATTATCTACGAATCTTCTAAACTCCAATTCTACCAAGATCTTGCTCCACTCACACTAGCCAAAAGGAGAGATTTCCGAGACCTCACTATGGCTCTCCGCGAAAAAGGCATCCGGTACCGCTGGGGATTCCCATTTAAACTCATTGTGGACCTCAATGGTAAGACTGTTCTCATTAGAGATATGCGAGAATGCAAAGACTTACTCTCACACTTGGAGGAGTCCACTCCCTCCCCTGAGAGCGCCTCTGCACCATGTTAAGAATAGATCTCCCTCATAATTTAGTTTTGCTCTGCCTTTTAGGGCTCTAATCTTGCTTAGAATTAATCATAAGTATTCGCTTCACATTTGGTTTACTATAGCATGTTTATGTAGTATGTTCAGATTTATGTTTATTACACCCAACATAGTACACATTATCTAGGATGTTTATGCTATATCTTGACAATGAGGTGACCCACGAGACGGCTGGAGCGGGCTGGGGCCGGGCGCCGGCACACTAGGTAGCTGGAGTCAAACTCCACCTTGCTTCTCGCCAGTCGCCTTAAACTCCTTGTACCCTTTATTGTCCTCAATACTAGTTGTTTCACTGTTTACTGTTTTTGCACTTCATACCCCCCTTCTGCACTCAGGGGCTGTGGCCACCCACCCACACTCCTTCGCACCCCCCTTTTACTTGCACTTCCCTTTCTCCTCCCATCCCTCCCCAGAGGTGACCCCACTTCACAAAGTCCTCACCTCTCTGGACATCCCTGTCCTAACTGCTGAGTACCCCCTCCCTTTACAGAGGATATGTACCCAGTCCTAACCTCCTCCCATCCCTACGTACCTAGTCTTACCTCTTAAACAACGCTATCCCACTCCCTGATACTTAATTGACCTATTCCTCCTGGCTCATCAAGACCCCCCCACACACACTCACGCTACCCCTTATCTTCTTCTCTCTCCACAAATCATTTTTTTTTTCTCTTTTATTTAATTTTCTTTAACTCTACTTTTCCATAGTTCCCTTTCCCCCCTCTTCCCCTCTCTAAGCACAGATGCCACTAACCATTGCCTCCATGAATGTGAGGGGCCTAAACACTCCTCGAAAACGGTCTCTCCTATTCCGTACTATTCAAACATTGAAGGCAGATGTAGGGTGAGATTTAATAGGATGAGAGATTCAGAAAGTGAGAGATTTGGTAAGCAATCTCCAGTTTTTTAAAGCGGCAATCATTTACACTTCAAAATAGAACTGGTTTCGCAGTGTAAATGATTGCCACTTTAAAAAAACTGGAGATTTCTGTACTTATGTAGTATCTGGGCGTCCGATTTTGTGATTGTATGCCTTACCTTAAGGCATACAATCAGATGCGATGCGATTCGATGCGATTTTGCATAGGATTCAATGTTAAGAAGGTCCTGTTCATTTCCCCACTATCCAAGTGGGCATAGAGTTGATTTTACATAGCGTGGCGAGCGCAGCGAGCCACCGAGCCCGAAGCGTGGCGAGCGAAGCGAGCCCCGCGAGGGGACACATATTTCTTAAAAAGTATTCTGTGTCCCCTCGCGGGGCTCGCTACGCTCGCCACGCTTCGGGCTCGGTGGCTCGCTACGCTCGCCACAGGTTTATATCCGTCTCCATGCCCACTTGGATAGTGGGGAAAGGAAAAGGACCCCTTTTTCCCATTGAATTCTATGTTAAAATGGACTCAGACCATTTTAACATTGAATCCTATGGAAAAATCTTGACCATCGCATCGCATACGATTTGGTCGCATGCGATGCGATGCGATCCGATCCGATTTCTAAATCGGACGCCCAGATACTACATAAGTACCGAGATTTCTTCCCAAATCTCTCACTTTCTGAATATCTCATCCTATTAAATCTCACCCCTAGTCTTAGTTCAGGAATCTCATTTCCGGGAACCTGCGCATCCCTCTCTGCACTCTAGACACTTCTCCACTGTGTTATATTACTCATGCACAACCAAACATAATGGAGTCGCTATTTTAATCCATAACAGACTGCCTTTTTCACTAAACTCCATGTTCAAGGACACGGACGGTAGATACATCATCGCAACTGGTCGACTGGGTCCCACGGAGGTTACTTTTGCTAATGTATACGCCCCCAACACAGGTCAACAGCGCTTTTTTAAATCTTTCTTTAAAAGATGGGCTACTTATTCCTGGGTGGTGATTTCAACTGTGTACTAGACCCAACTCTAGATAAATCCACTTCGCAACCCCATACCCGCCTGGACCCTCTCTCTCGCTCCCTAACAAAACACGTTAGGGAGACAAACCTCACTGATACCTGGCGTGTTCTAAATCCCTCCTATAGAGACTATACTCCCCCCCCCCCCCCGCATCGCTCCCACTCGAGAATTGATCTAATCTTCTGTGGCCCTTTGGCTTCTAACCATCTAGTCAACTCTACCATTATCCCCAACTCTTGGTCCGACCACTCCTTTCTTACTTCTTCCTTCAACCTTCTAGACACACCTGCATCTAGGCCGTCCTGGCGTATAAATGAAACTTTGCTGAAGATCCCAAGTTTCCAAACCAAGATAAAGGAGGCCCTGCAAGATTACCTCTCCCTTAACACTAATGACCACGGATGTACCCCTCTAGTCTGGGAAGCACATAAATCAGTTATCCGAGGTCGCATCATTAGCTATGCCTCCCATAGAAACAAAGAACAGAAGCAAAAATTCCAATCCCTCCTAGAACAGGTCTCCCATCTGGACGCACGTCATAAACGTTCTCCGACTGCTGAAAACTACAAGCAGTTAACTGCGGCAAAAACAGCCCTTAACGCAATTCTCGCAGAGAAAATTGATAAATCACTCCGCTGGTTAAATCAGCGCTTTTATTAAAAAAAAGTAACAAAGCCGACACCCTGCTAGCCAACCAACTAAAAGCCCGCTCGGCTATCTCCTCTCTTAAAAACCCAGCTGGTGCCACATGTTACCACCCTACTGACATCAACAAGATATTTAAAGAATTTTACAAACAACTATATAATTCTCCCTGCTCATCCCCCTCTACTTCCCCCACCTCGACAACACTACCTTACTATCTGTCTGCTAGCTCCCTCCCTGAGATTGACCCATCCACCTCCTCTACTTTATGTATCCCCATCTCCCCCGACGAGATCACAGCTGCTATTAAGTCCCAGAAACTCTCCAAAGCACCTGGCCCTGACAGATTTACCTTTTCCTACTACAAAACTTTCCAACATACCCTCATTACCCATCTCTCCTCTACCTTTAACCGAATTCTAGAAGGTGAATACTTTCACCCAGACACCACTAGAGCTGTAATTATCGTCATACCTAAACCTGGCAAAGACCCACAGCTGGTCTCAAATTATCGCCCAATTTCACTTTTAAACACAGACCTGAAACTTTTTGCCAAGATACTTGCCAACAGACTCAACCCCATTCTCCCTTCCCTCATCCACCCTGACCAAGTAGGTTTTGTCCCAACGCGGCAAGCACTAGACAACACCAGACGAACAGTAAATTTAATCCACCACGCTAATGTTCTTAAGCTCCCCTCCTTATTGCTGGCTTTAGATGCAGAAAAAGCCTTTGACCGGGTTTCCTGGCCTTTTCTGACTCACACCCTGCGCAAGTTTGGTTTCCAAGGACAATTCTTGCAGGGCATTCAAGCCCTGTACTATAACCCCTCCACAACAGTCTCAGCGGGAGGTATAACCTCAGAATCATTCAGTATAACAAACGGGACTAGACAGGGCTGCCCACTATCACCACTTATATTTGCTCTAGTCATCGAGCCTCTAGCCAGTCGGATAAGATCCAACCCAGACATTTCAGGCATCTCTGTCGGTAATTCCCAATACAAACTCTCCCTCTTCACTGACGATGTCCTCCTAACCCTAACCAACCCCCTCATATCCCTCCCTAACCTTTTCCAAGAACTCTCCCTTTACGGCCACTTCTCAGGTTATAAAATGAACCATGATAAATCTGAGGCGCTCCCCATCCACATCCCTAAACCTACTTTAGACCGACTCCAACTTAACTTCCCCTTTACATGGCGAAGAGACTCCATAAAATATCTGGGTATCCACCTGACAAAAACCTATGCTGGACTATACAAATCCAAATACCCTCCTCTCTTTCGGGCCATCGAACAGGACCTCACACGCTGGCGTAAACTTTTCATCTCCTGGATAGGCCGCATAAATGTCATAAAAATGTCCTTACTCCCAAAATTCCTCTATCTGTTCCAGACCCTTCCCATCGCCGTCCCGAGGGGAGGCCTCACCTCCTTACAAGCCTCCTACTGTAAATTTGTCTGGAATTCCAGAAAACCCTGTATTCGCCGAGAGATCCTATCCAAGAACCCATCCACGGGCGGCTTGGGCCTCCCTATGCTCTCTAAATACTACCACGCGTCCAGGCTCAGTCAAATGGTCGCATGTCACTCTCCCCGGAATGTAAAAAGATGGGTTGATATGGAATCTGATCTCGCTGATGTGCTCTCTATCTCCCATCTTCCCTGGGTCCCACGCCAACACAGACCAGCATCAGCTCTATCTGTGACCACAATATCCCTTACCCTCAACATCTGGGACATGCTTGTCACCAAGATCTCCTTTTACACTTATCCCTCTCCACAGACCCCTCTTTGGCAGCACCCCGCATTCCCCCCCCCAGACAATCCTTGCATATGGCCTCTACTTGGTCCGCAGCAGGCATAACTCGCTTCAGACATGTTCAGGACAAGAATGCACTGTCCTCCTTTGCCGAGCTCCAGGAGAAACACCACCTTCCTCACTCCCTTTTCTACCAGTTCCTCCAAATCCGGAGCTTTGTCACCTCCTCTCTCTCGGAATCTGGCCCTCTCAGAAACCCCACACCTATGGAAAGTCTATGCTCCCACAGACCTCTGGATAAAGGTATCATATCGCATCTATATCACTCTATTCTCACTTTGGATAGCCCCTCCTTAGAACCCCATGAAATTGCCTGGGAAACAGACCTGGGGACCTCTCTGGGAAAGGATACATGGGATACGATTCGTCTGACTATCTCTAAGTGTTCTATTAGCGTAGCTATTAAGGAAACCTCATACAAAATCTATACTAGGTGGTACCTAGTCCCTACTCGCCTACACACTATGTACCCCTCGTTCCCCAACTCGTGCTGGCGACTATGCGGTTGCGAAGGATCTTTCTTCCACATTTGGTGGACCTGTCCACGTATTAGGCCATTTTGGGTCATGGTCCAGTCTGTCATAAACTCAGCTCTACCAGATTGCCCCCCCCCCCCCTAAACACACCCACAATGCTCCTGTGCGCCCCAGTCGATCAAATACCCACTCCCTCTAACAAACTGATTCTCCACATCACCTGTGCTGCTAAACTCCAGGTCGCTAAGGCTTGGAAAAAGCCTGCTCCCCCATCCTATCAAGAATTACTAAATCTAATCTGGTATGTCTCCAAAATGGAATATATAACTAGCCTCCAAAATAACACAGTGGAGAGGTACCACAAAGTATGGGAACCATGGTATGCTTCAAGAAGCCTCCCTCTCCCTGGACTTGCTTGAGACTGACTGTATGTCCGTCTACTGCTATACATCTAGCTCCCCCCCAATCCTGGCCTTCCTCGCTCCCCTTAGGATCATTTTAAACCCATACTACCCAACCCCTACATCATATCTTCACCCCCTGCATCTCCCAACACTTCCCCCCTCTTCCCCCCTCTTCCTCCCCGTATAACCCATCTGACACTTTATATGTGTTCTTCCTCCTTTATCCTCCCTTTTTATTTTACTCCATGTACAAATCTCCCTTGGGCCGTACTCTCTGGATATCCTGCAACAATACCCCCAAAGAACCGCATGTTTGTTTGCTGCTCTTGTGACCTTTGTATTTGATATTGTATTGTTTCTCAACACTTTCAATAAAAATTTATGATTAAAAAAAAAAACAGGAGGATGAGTAAGGTTTGTTGGGGCGTGGGGGGCTAAATAAAAAATTGGGAGCCTCCCGCTGAATGCAGGAGGGTAGGCAAGCCTTATTTAGGGTGACGTGGAGTTTAAAGTGTCCTATCTTATCCGGCCAGCCAAGTCCGGACCGGACTTGCCCAAACAGAGGTTATAAATATAACCTCAAACATAAACATGGACATTCATACACTTGACAGAGCAGACAACTAGTCATGGAAAGCTGTTTTGGCTGGTTTAGCAGTTACAAAATGAATGATGAAAATTAAAATGATGAAAATCTTGAAATTTATACATCTGAGACCCAGCAGGAGGACACCAATTCAAAGTCCTTGCAGTAGGCTGATAGCCTGGAAACACTCTATGATACTGATAGTTTTCCAGATGAAACAGAGGACGGATTAAAGTTGGAGTCAGATGATGACTCAGAGTCAGAGGATAGTTATATGGAGGATGAAGTTCTGCCTTGTTTGTAAGAACTATCAGTCTTCTGCATAAAAACATGGACATTCATACACTTGACAGAGCAGATGACTAGTCATGGCAAGCTGTATTGGCTGGTTTAGCTGCTTTAAGTGGTTCAACAGTTCCAAATTGAATGATAACAATGAAAATGGTGAAAATGATACGCCTGAGCCCCTGCAGGAGGACACCAATCTAAAGTCCCTGCAGGAGTGGATTGGGATAGAAATCCAGCCCGGGAAACATCAGGAAGCAGCCCTCCTGGAGGCGGGGTCTGTTAAGAGGGTGAGGTCTATTGAAGTAGTGGGATCCCTCCTCATAGGTCCTGATTCTGAGTTTGGCACAGTTACAGCCGTACTTGTGTCTTTTCCTGCGGTTATGTCTGCAAATGTATGCTAATTCCACTACAATGCCTTTCCCTGGTGTCATGGGAAGATTGTTAATTTAAAGTGGCCATGGAAAAACATCAAAAAAGTGACCCCTTTAGATACCACATTGCCAGCCTTCTACCCCCTGCCACCAGTCTGTCACCCTCTAACCTCGTTTCAGCCAGCCAGTAATTTCCCTTGTGGGTTCTATTGCCAATAAACCCCTGCCTAATGTTGCCCGTATCATGGTCACACCCCCTTCTCCAATTGTCCCGTGTCTGGGTTTCCTTCCTCCCAGCTGCATCCTGCTCTATGATGGTCATTAATGTAAAGCACAAATGGCACCATCAATGTTAAATCTGTCATTAGCCATCTCTGCTGGAAGTGCTAACATTTGTACAGTTCAAATGACATAAAAAAGTGAAGTCCTTTAAATAGAGGAAACAAAAAGCTAAACAGACTATCAAGGCCATCAGTAGAAATCAGTCAAAGAGAGTCCCCAGTGTACATGACTGTGCCAACTATTCTTGGCAAATCTGTAATCAGTTAATGTGACGTGTGAAGGTGCCACCTGCTCTGCTGGAAAACTATTTTTCTGGTTCTCTAAGAATATTTACAGAAGCTGGAAGGACGCTTGTCATTTTCTCCTGCCGCAGCTTCCAGCCACCATGAATGTTGTGTACCTTGCATTGGGTGTTTTGTCTCTGGCAGCTCTCAGTCTAGCCAAGGATGGGAAACCAGGGAAGGGGTCTAAAGCAAAGCAACACAAAGCACCCAAAATCAAGGAGGAGGATGACGTTCTTGTCCTAACAAGTTCAAATTTTGCCCGGGCCCTCAATGAAAATAAATATTTATTGGTGAAATTCTGTAAGTACAATTTAATGGTTTACCATATTTACATGTATTTATTTTCAGAATTGGTGGGTTTTTGGGTAGTTTTGTTCTCTCACAAACATAAACAAAGTTTTTTGTGCCAGATGCTTTTTAGGTACAATAAAAGCATTATCTATAGGTTTTATCATTGTTTTAGGTTCTTGTATGTTTAATGCATTTTTATGAGCTGCGGGAGCAAACTAGACGCACGTGCATAGAATCGGGTTTGCACCAATTGCCACGGGAGTCGCACATGGTGATTGGCGTGGCAATGATGGTATGCAGGCACCATTGAAGTTAGGCTAGGGGAGTATTAGGATTAGGCATTTAGAAGGGGGTAGGTTTTGACAGCGGGGTATGAGGGGTTAGAGGCACTGATAGGGGGGGTTGGGGTTAAGGCTCTTGGGGGGTTTAGAGTTAAGCTGCGTGGAGGGAGGGTTCCTGGGGCAGGAGGAAAGTAAGTATATTTACCTGACCCCTGTCGGGATTTGCTCCTTAGAGATGCCGGCATTGGTATTCTTACCACAGGCATCCCCACCACTGGTCATACGTATGTATCCCCTCAACAAAAGAGCCAGATCACAATGTAGGTGACTCATTGAATTTTGTTGGCAGATAGCGGAACCGAGCCTTTGTTCCTTTATGTATGTCCTGGTATAACGTGGTCACCATGGCACCAGCCACCAGAACACTGCACCCCAGATCTGTTCCTTCCTTCCCATCCTCAGCTTCCCCACCCCTTTGTCCCCCCTCCTAGGTATCTGTATGCCTAGGAGGTTTGTGGATCATTTGTTTATTGAAATATTGATAAGAACATTTCTGCCATGTTGGTGTCTTATTTGAAAAGCCACACTGTACACATGGTACAATTCCATGGAAACACCTGTTTACGTGCTATTGAGAGTGCCTCTCTACTCACTTACTATATATATATATTTAAAATGGTAGAGCCAATTATGTAAATACTATCTCTTTATCTCTCATTCTCTCTCTCATTCTCTCTATACCATTTTAATTATACATATTCAATCATCACAACATAGTAAATATTAATTAATACATGAAGAGTAATTGCCAGATTGGGAAAAAGTGTTGCAGCTGTGTTTACTTTTAATTTAAATGTATTATAGTATTCCCACATGCAATGTTATACATACTGTATGTTCATTCATGATATCCTGCACCAATCCTATTCTTACACATATGACTAACAATACCTCCTATGCAAATATTTGCAAAGCTCTATTATATTATTTATCTGGCGTGTGATAAGGGCTATGTGACTGATAAAGCTTTGATGTATTCCCCTTGCATAACCTTGTATAAATTGATTGTATTAGTGGTGTGAGAGTTTGAACATGTTCATTGTATATTTAATGTTAGTAGATGAATTAACTATTAAATGGACTTAAGGTGTAATTCGGAGATGTACACATACGTCTGCGATTATGGGGTACCTGTGCAAGTGCATAACAAGCCCTGCACCATCCGGCACAGTGTTGATTGACAGGCTATGGACCAGATTCTCTAAGCTTCAAAAGTGATAAAATGGAGAGCCAGCCAATCAGCTCCTGTCTGACATTTTTCAAACACAGTCTGTGACATGGCAGGTAGGAGCTAATTGGCTGGCTGTTTATCACTCTCCATTTGATCTCTTTTGAAGTTTAGAGAATCTAGCTCTATGACTGTTAGGGGACAGGTTGTAGCCGGAGCTGGGCAGCATTCCCAACAATGGATGTGTATTGCCCCCATCTTATGGGAGTGCCAAGACCAGGGCCGGCATCTTCAGCTCATCTACGGAGCTGTGAGGGACAATCTAAGTAACCGCTGGTTTACTTAGATAGCGGATGGTCATCTTAGGATGCAACACTTGGATCTGCAATGTCAGCAGGAGGGCCTACCGCTTCATTAACATATGTACACATCACTACTGCCTCCAAAGAACTCTGCACACACTGATTCAGGTCCTAAAGGTGCCCATAGATGCTCCGATGCGGGCGTCCGTTTTGTGCTTAAATAGCACGCATCGCATCCCTTGTGCATGCTTTGTGCCTGCAATGCGATGCGATGAAAAGCCAGTAGAAAACGTATGTGCAGCACATAATTTTTGTACTGTACGATGAGATGCCGCCGGTGCGTGCATCTCAAAGTACAAAACGGACTCCGCCGCATCGGAGCGTGTATGGGCACCTTAAGCCAGGTGACGTACCTGCATTTTGAAATCATGCAGCTGCTCTGCCAATGGCAATTGAGTTCTTTTCACAGCTTCAGTTGAATAGTGAGATTGTAGTTTCTTATTGGCCCATACACGCCAATTTTAAACTAGGGAAGAAAATGCAGTTGCTGGTTCTTTACTATATAAGCTAAAAAAAACTTTTGCGTGGCTCAGCCCCAGGACCCCAGCTATAGGAATCAGGGAAATAGGGACACATTATCTTCTTACACTTTATCTCTCTCCACCGCTTTAGTATATTTGCCACACGGTGCTGCTGATACAACAGGAAAGGAGAAATAGAAAAGCAAAAGTTTCCTTTGTGTCCATAAATAAATGATCTGGCCACTGAGAGAAATCCACCTTCCAAAATTAAAATTACATTGGTGAAAGAGTGGTTGATCTCCCTATTGGCCCTACACTATATAAATATAATGAAGGCAGATATTAAATAGTCACGTTCCACAGTGAGGCAGAATCCAGTAGAAGGATTTGGTCTTGCTGAGGAACCTGCCTATTTACTATCCTCATTCATTACACTGGTATAGTGAACCACCATCAGGGAGATTTACCACTTGGTTAACAACAGCCAGGATAGGAGTCTCAGGCCGCCACCTGCTGCCCAATCAGAGACATTAAAGATTCCAGAACCCAAAATGCTATGGCGGCCGCTTCTCTGAGCACAGGTTCTAAATTCATCATAGTTTGACCTCTGTGTAGCAAGATCCCATGCCCCCCTACCTGGCAGTCTATGCCTTCGTTAACTAAGAGCAATATCCCAGGAACAGGCCACACTCCTGCTCTGATTGCGCAGCAGACAAAGGGTTCTATTTACTAAGCTTTGGAGAGAGATAAAGAAAATGGTGATAAAGTACCAGCCAATCAGCTCCTATCTGTAATTTTTTTAAGTGAAGCCTGTAACATGGCAGTTAGGAACTGTCTGATTGCTGCTTTGTCTCTATCCCCTGTATCTCCCTCCAAGGCTTAGTAATTGAATAACCCTATAAGTGAGTGGGTGGAGGGGGGTTCGTGATGCATAGTTTTGATGTTTCAAGAGTGGAAGAGTGCGCCACTGGAGTAGATGTCCATAGAAACCAATCAGCATTGAGGTAATATTTATCAAGTATATTCTACTAATGTATAGGCACAAACTGATTGTTTGGTCAACTTCTCCACTGGTACACTTCTACACTTATTTCACTTCTAAATACATTAACCCCATGGTCTGAGCAGAGAGCAATCCACCCTGTGAATGGAAGAGAACCAGAGTGCTGTGGCCATGACTGCTATGGTAGTGGGGTAGACAGGGTGAGAGAGATGTGGGCGAGAGAGATATATTGCATGCATACTTACCGACTTTTTTGAACTCTCCAGGAGAAGCCGGGAGAGGAGTGTAAGGGGGGTGGGAAGAGGCTTTGTTTTGGGGGCGGGGGCTGATGTCACCAAGCCCCGCCCCCATGACAGGCTGCAGCATCAATTTGCGGATCCGTGGATGGGGGGAGGGGCTAAAATGACGCGGAATTAGGCGAATCACGTCATTTTGGCCCCACCACTCCCCGCGGACCCGCGAAATTCATAGTTTTAGACCGCAGGGAGAGGGGGAGCAGAGGCTATGGTTAAAAAGCGGGAGACTTGCCCACCTTCCCGGGGGGCCGGGAGGGGGAACCGATTTGCGGGGCCCTCCCGGCCATTCCGGGAGGGTAGGCAAGTATCATTGCATGAGATAGACATATTTCGTGTGATATGTGGAAGTTATGACTAGAGAGAGAAATGTAGAAGACAGCAGGAGACAGGAAGAGAGCGAGAGAAGTAAGAGAGGGGTATATGGGTGGGAGAGAGATGTGGAAGAGAGCGAGAGAGACGTGGGGGTGAGAGCAGGAAACATGGGGGTGATAGTAAGAGATGTGAGTGAGAGCAACCAATTAGATTATTTAGCACCTTGTTGATAGAATCTGATTGGTTGCTATGGGCAACATCCCATCTTCAATAGAACTCCCATTTTAGTATATAAAACCCATAGTCCATAGAGAAATATATATCACATTTATTAATACATAAGCAGCAGCTACAATATGCTTTCATATCACCAGACGTTTGCAGCCACTGTGTGTCCAGGCCTGTACCAGGCTCATTGTGCATTAGACAATAATTTAAGGTGGCCATACACAACTGCAAGAAGTAGCAGCAGTGAATGGACAGCCGATCCCCTTTAGGCGGTCAGGACCTTCCTGCATGCGGTCCTTCTGCATGTGACGTATTGCATGTGATCCCTTTCCCTGCTGCCGGGAGGGGGTAGGAGTCAGAGATTGGATGTGCCGCAGGTCCGACTTCCGACTCCAATCCGATGCGCACAGGACCAAGCATTGGATCGGATGACAAACACGTTCAATGTGGACACTTTTCACCTGATTTCTCGGTCCAATCCTTCGGAATCGGGTGAAGACTGGCCAAATCAGTCTAGTGTATAGACTGCTGAGAAGACACTAGAGAAATCAGTGGTGGAAGGTCTCTTCTGAACCTTAATGGACAGACAAGTAATGGTGAAGAACAGCAGCATTTTCGTAAGTATCACAATGATTGTAATAAGTGAATGTTGCTGGTAATTAACATTGTTCTTAAATAGAGGCCATAAAAATACTAGTAAATGTGAATTAGAGACTGTACACATGATGTTCAAACCTTTCTCAAATACAGTGTTTTTTTTGTTATTGAGGAAAAATACCTTTTTGTTTGTTTTCCTTTGCAGACATTGCTTTATCTGGGCCCTCGCAGACAGTGAAAGAGGAGTTCTCTATAGCTGCAGGACAACTTAAGAATGATATGTCAGATGTACGGTTTGGCCAAGTTGATATCACTGAGGAAAAAGATCTTGGAAAAGAATTTAAAATCAAGGCATTTCCAACATTTACACTTTTTGTCAACGGTGACAGGAAAAACCCAATAGACTGCAAAGGTATGTGACTGACTGTGACGTGCGTCTGTCATGCGGTGTGGATGTGTGCGCTAGTTGAAATTTCTGAATTAACTAAGAACGGACTAAAATTCCTTGTATCTGCAAGTGTTACCATGTGTACTTTAGCATGAGCTAGAAACAAGAACTAACAAAAAAAAAGTAAAAAAACAATTAAAAGGAATATTCTTCAAAATCTAGAGGTAAATGTGCTAAATAATTAGTTTATATGTGGTATAGTATTGTATAGCCAGCAGTTTCATAGTCAGTAGTGTTCTAAACCGTCAAATTTGAAGTAGAAATATCAAGCTTCAGACGATGTACAGCAGTTTAAAAATACCAAAACAACGGTTATCTTACGCAAAACCACCAGAAAAGATTATTATATTTTTTTAACAGTAATACACAAAGGGGCAGATGTACTAAGTCTTGGACAGTGAAACAATAGAAAGAGATAAAGTTCCAACCAATCAACTCTTGACATTTTTCAAACAGGGCCTGTAACATTGCCATTAGGAGCTGATTGGTTGGAACTCTCTCTCTCTCTCCACTTTGTCACTCTCTTAAGGACCCTATCAAAATTGTGGTAAAGTCCCCCAAAGTTTTGATTTCTCCCCTGGGCAATTTAATTCTCTTAATACTCCTTCTAAAAGGATTTTATATTTAGAGATGTGATGGTATATTTACTAAGCAGCGGATTTTAAATCCCAGCAGTTTTGTAGCAGTTTACAGATGGGCTTGCATCCCACTGGGTTACTACGCTCAAATCCAATAAATCACACTTTAGAAGTTCCATATGATGACATAAAATGTGTCTTTTGCAGGACCATGATACTAATGGCAGAGTCACTATGTGACTCTCCATTTTCGGGGGGTATGCACTTCCCTAGAGATTCCAGCTGAGAAGTCTAGGGCTGATTAACACTATTGTAGAGGATCTAAGCCAATACAAAGATTTGTGGTGAGACCCCAACAGGATAGGGTTTTATAGCTGTTGGGGATTGGTAGACGCTTCTATCTAGAAGGTCAAAACACAATTTATAATATACTGTCTTCTTGCAATAGAACCTGCTATATTGGAAATGAAATTACAACAAACCCACAGCTTAGTACATTTACCCCCAGGAGTCCATACTAGTGATATAAAGTGATGTACAAATATAGCTTGTTGCCTAAGTTTGAAAGTTGGGAAGTCGTATTACTGTATGTGTAGCAGGAAATGACATGGTACAGGAAGTGACATGAGCTGATCTGATTACTACATTGAAAACATACTTTTTGTTATCTGTACAGTTCACAAAATAAAAGATTTAACAATAAATACCAAATCAGCAATTTTAGTTTACATTTGGTGCATTCCCTCATTTCTACTCATAATATATTACAAACCATTTTTTTTTTTTATAGAAAGGATCAATAAGCACATTTTAAAACTATTCATTATGAAGCACAAGCTCAAGTATATGTTACAGGAAACATGGTGCTTAGATATCATCTTCTTAATGATGATTGTAATTATTTATTTTTCTGTTTTCTTTGAAGGTGTTAGAACGGCTTCGGCATTTGTGACTTGGATAAGCAGAAGAGTGGGACCTAGCTTTGTTTTAATTAACACCACTAATCATTATGAATCTTTCATTCAGTCAGATAAAGTCACAGTTGTTGGATTTTTTAAGGTATGATAAACATTTTTGAAACAACAGAGTGAGATAGCTGTAGACAGATTACATACAAAAAAAATAATGCAAGGATGAGGGTGTTTGGACAAAGGCTCGGGGCCAGATGCACTAAGCTTCAAAAGTGATAAAATGGAGAGTGATAAACAACCAACCAAACAGCTCCTATCTGACATTTTTCAAACAAAGTCTGGGACATGGCAGGTAGGAGCTGATTGGCTGGCTGTTTATCACTCTACATTTTATCACTTTTGAAGCATAGTGCATCTGGCCCCTGGTCTTCTGTCTGTAACATGGCCCTCTCAGGTGGTTGGGATTATAAGTAAATGGTACTAATGGAACTAATGCTTATTAAAGCAGTACAAGAAAAATCTAAACATGCTTCTCTGCTGACTGATTGACATTCATTGTTTCATGTACTTACTTATTATCAATTAAACAAACAATAAGGAGGACTATGCAAATATGTAAATTCATATTTAAGTTGATGTTTTCCTGTTAAATACACACAAATTAAATCGATAATTTTTATACAATCTGTGGGTGCAGGATCCAGGGAGTAAGCTGTCCGAGCACTTCTCAGACGCTGCAAGAGATATCCCAGAGCTGCCTTTTGGTCTTGTCAATAATGAAGATGTTTTGTTACATGTCGGTATGACCGGGAATATGGTTGCAGTATACAACAAGGTAAAGGAAAATCTGGTACATAAATGATTATTATTATAGAATCGGAGAGAATGGCAGGGCCCGATTAGGGTATGTGGTGGCCCTGGACAAAAAGGTCTGTATCCGCCCCCCCCCCCCCCCCGGACTGAGGCATCCCAACCATTGAGGCATCCACCCCTCTCCCTGACAAAGGCATCCCCCCTCCCCGTTGGAGGCATCACACACACATACCCCCCCACCTGGGCAGCGCAGAGAAGGGATCCGGGAAGCGGGGTCCGTGTAGCGCTAGCGGGCAGGGGATCCCTGGGAGAGAGGCTGCTGATGCTGACAGGTAATAAGGGGGGAGGGGTTTACAGGGCCCACTTGGCCCTGCAATAGGCCTGGGCCCGGTTATGCAGTATCCAACTCTACCCGCTTCCAACATGAATGTTTATTAATTAACACTTCTAATAATAGCTCCATTAAAAGACTTATTCTACAGCCATTTACAGTAGTTTGTCTAGTCATGTCAGTGTTATGGTTTCAGACTGCTCTAGTGCCTTTCTTTGGTACATACTGTAAATATGAAGATCTGCCACTGCCACTTCTAGCACTTTATAAATACTTTCAAATACAGCTTTTTGTATAGGATCTGTTATATAACAATATGTAAATGTAATATACAGTATGAACAATATGTAGAGTATAATTGAAATGATGCCAAAAAATTCTTTCAGTAATAGGTTTAGTAT
This sequence comes from Crinia signifera, assembly GCF_055691185.1. Lineage (NCBI taxonomy): Eukaryota > Metazoa > Chordata > Amphibia > Anura > Myobatrachidae > Crinia > Crinia signifera. The sequence continues at coordinate 64,076,237 of NC_139223.1, read as the reverse complement.
ATTTTTAAGAAATAGAAAAGAAAAGGATTGGACCAGTTGTTACCAATTGATTGATAGTGGTATAATCTACTACCTTGTTTGTATGAATTGTTTTTTGATGTATTGATTATTTATGTATTGTATTCACCAAGCCCCATTGCACATTTTGATTAATGTATTTACTATCAGTTATGTATATAGCACACACATATCCCGCAGCATGTTGCAGGGTATATGTGGCCATTCACATGAGTTCCTTCTCCAGTGGAGCTTGCAATCAATTTTTTCCCGTCATATGTACACATACATTAACATTAGGGATAATTTTGTTAGGTGCCAATTAACCTACCAGTATATTTTTTGGATTGTGGGAGGAAACTGGAGTACCCAAAGGAAACCCATGTAAGCACGGGGAGAATACACAAACTCCCATGACCTCAGTGCTGTGAGACAGTAATGCTAAGAATTACACTGTCCATGCTGCTCAATAATGAATTTCCATATATAGTGCTGTTCTCCTCCTATCTGTATGTATAAGAAATTGGGAGACTTTCCACCATTCCCTGTTATAGGGACATATTTCTTATTGACCACTGATTTTCCCCAATAACTATTAGCCCTTGTAGCTACTATACATAGCAATGAGGGATGTAATTCCCGCACATGTATGATTTTAGGTTGAGCAAGTGCACAAACGAATATCAGAAGGAACAGAGCCCCTCCTCTCTGGAGGTGTGGTAATGACTGGCATTGTGCCATAGGCTATTGCACATGCACAGTTCTCCGTGAACATGGTGCCTGTGCCGCATTGCCGGGGACATCCCTATTGTTCATGCACAAATCACTTGAGAATGGTCATGGTAGCCATTTTACCAATGACATATGCATAAGTATAATTAATGTGTGCAGAGTGTGCGGTCTGTGGGCCCCACTGGACCCATGGATCTGTTTGCACTGCACATCTTGAACCCATTATAGATATGTCAGTGGAGCAGAGGGATCTAAAGAGATCACTGTTCACAAACCAATAGCTATTACTACTACAGTGGACCACACAAAAATGGCATTACATATCTGAGGCATACAGTACCTGCGTAAGCTCGATAAATTGTTGGGATGCTGTTTGTGGTGTTGACAAAAGAGATCTCTGCAGTATTTCTGTGGAAAACACCTCTCTACCTAAATGTGATTAATTTGTGTGATTTATTGGTGGAAAAGGGTTTACAAAAAAAAGTTTGTTTGCTTTTTGCATTCATGATGGCCAGGTACAGATCAAACCACTTTTACAGTTTATATTTTATTATCTAAAGTTAAGTAAGTAAGTTTAATTTGTATAGCGCACTTTCTCCAACCGGACTCATGATAAATTTTATTTTTTATTTTTAAGGATAAACCTAATAACTATTTGATATCGGAAGAGGAAATTAAAAACAAATTGGACCTAATCAGATTAATTCGTACCTACATCATGGATGTGGTGACGGAGTATAATTTGGAGGTAAGTTAATTCCACAATTACAATATACTATTTAGGGGAGATGTATCAAAACTTTGAAAGAGATACAGTTTATAAGTTGCACATGGCGAATAGTCTCCTTCTACATAGTTATCTAGCACAGTCTATAACATTATAGCTACATGCTAGTTAGTTGCTACAATTAGTTGCTATGCTCCACCTTGGTGTAGAGGTGTCAGCATTTTGGCAAATATATATATATATATATATATATATTTATTTATTGTGGCAGGGACAGCATACCTCCACATGAAGATAATGTGGAGGATCCGGTCCTTGTTTTAGACCAGCAGCAGGGAAGCTGGTGTGATCAGGGTTGGGCTGATTAGCAGCACTTGTGCTCTCCTGGTATAAGGGTTGCCAGGGCAGAGAGTCAAGGCTCCTGATGGTGGAATAGCTGCCCAAGTGATAGACTGGGGTGTGGGCTCCGGTAGGGATCACTGGAGCTTTCTGAAAAGTATGTACTATGCTGTGACACCTGTATGCTGCAATGCTGTAACCTTCCTTGTTTATGCTGATTACCTGGTATGCTGTTTACCTGCTACAATATAAACACCAATACTTCATCTATATATGTATGTATACAAATATAAACAAGTGAAAGTGAATTAACTTTTTCTTTGGATGGATTATTTTTGTTTCTTTTCCAGACATCTGTGACCATATTTGATGCCCCCATCGACAGTCACATTTTACTCTTCGCATCAAAAACATCAGACACCTATAACACAATGTATGAAAGCTATGAATCGGCTGCACTGGAGTTTAGGGGAAAGGTTTGTATTATAATGCTATTTTCAGTAGTGTTGGATTTGTAAAATAAATAAATAATAATGATAACAATAATAATAATAATAATAATAATAATAATAATAATATTATCTTTATTTCCTTACTTCCAGATATAATGCTCAAGTTTTGTTCAAATACTATTAGTCAAAATGCAATACTTTTAATGATATATAAAAGTGCTATATTGCCATCCTCTCACGTTTCTTCATTTGGCATAGTTAGAATAAGTACAGGGAGTACGGCACACATGAAGGTCCCCACTGCACAACCTGCACCCATTTAAAATACTAACCTTTCCATTGGCACCACAGGTATCACAAGTGCCATGTTTCTGGAGATCTGCCGTTGCAATCATTGGAAACATGATGCAGTAAAACAGTGAAACAAGTATAAGAATTATCACTAGGTACATTGTAAATGTGTTTACAGTCTCTTTCCCTGTTTCATCTGATCCCGATGCCTCCAAGTCCCAGCGCACACAGGACCTGCCTGCCAATTACTGTTCCTCGCAGGCTGTTGGAAAGAGAAAACCTAGTGATGATTATGGCGTTTCGCAAGATCAATTGCTCTGTGGCTGCCACACTCCTAATAACAGCGCGGCTGAGGAGGAGCAGCACATGGAAATAATACAGTCTGACACTAGCCTATATGTGGAGGTTTGGGGCAACTAATTTCCTATAACCCTGCACTAGTTCCATTAGAAACGTGCATTGTGAAAAACAAATAAATTGCGTCAAAATCATAATCACTGTCACTTTGCACTTTGCACTTTGAAATACTTGCTCATTTTTCGTCCACCACCCCCGGAAGAATGCGTATATGGGGAATCCCGGACAGTGTTCTGATATAATGTGATGGGGCGGAGCAGGGGCATGTGTGCACAATCACGTAATTGTGGACCTGCCCCCACTACACAATGCCGAGAATATTAGAGTCAGGGGTATGACGGTTACACATTTTAGCGCAAATTGCATCAACACATTCCGAATGTGTGTGTATGTATGTGTGTGTGTGTGAATGTGTGGAAGCAGGGTGTGGCGACCCACTCTTCCAGGGGAAAGTGAAAGCCACGTGATTTAAGGAAGTCTTATTACTATTTCCTATATTAAAATGTTACATTTGTTGCATAATATAAACTTCAAGCATAATTTCAGTAATGCAGAACAAGTAAAAGAAGTAGGGGGCCTACGATTGGTATATCAATTTTTAGAGGCAGACTACACTACAGTACTCACATTGTCTAAATTAAAAGAACAATTCCCAGACCTAACTTTCCCAACATTTGCATATTTCCAGGCTCGCAGCTATGTCTCCAAATTAATAACCACTCTTACAAAGGCTGAATTTACCAATACGTTAAATAATCTAATAATCACAAGCGAGGGCAGATCCGTGTCAACTTGTGGAATTACTATCCCCCATCCCTCAACCCCAAACCAACGTCTGGGACACGCCTCCTTTTAGCCAGGATAGCCACTGCGGCCAAGAAAACCATATTCTCAAAATGGATACAATCAGATCATTTATCAATAACACTTTTTATGCCTAGATTGATTTATATGTATCAGATGGATTGGGTAGAATGTGTACTAGATGTGGAATCCCGGGCATCCAAGTTTTTTTATATCTGGTTGCCTTATGTACTTACGTTATCTGCCACAGAACGAGACATTATCAGAAAGACTGTATACTTGTCCACCTGGTACAATATGACTATCTTGGAGACCGGGGTACCTCCCTTTTAAGTTCTAACATCATTGAGAAATACATATGATTACATTCTATATTGTCTTCAGATCACTGTCTGTAATCTTATATTGCGGTACGTGTAAACCCTAGTGCCCATGTTTTCTATGTGAAATGTACCCGTGATGAGATGTTTATTGAACCTGTTATGCAATGTCAAAATTTTAGTGCTTCAATAAAAATTATATTTAAAAAAAAAAAGAAGTACAGGTTGAGTATCCCGTATCCGAATATCTGTTATCCGAATTATTCCGAAAACCATACATTCCAAAAAGTGAACTAATTTTTTTTTTGCTAAAAACTTACTGGGGACATTTGTGACAGCACTACTGAGGGAATGATATGTAACTGCTACTATATAAATATATGTGCAAGACAATGATTGCTTGGCATTAACATTCAGTGCCTGAGATAGTACACACACTTTGTTTCATGTTTTAAAACCTTGTTTTATGCACAAATAAAATCTTTTTGTGTTTATTTCATATGTTTGATGTATATGTACAACATAAATGCAAGATACCTCAAGATACATCATTGAAATATTAAAATATTCCGAAATACGGAATAATCCGTTATCCAAAATTCTCCTGGTCCCGAGCATTTTGGATAAGGGATACTCAACCTGTATAAGACTGTATCTACTTCGCTGGCTAATTATTTTACAGAAAAACAATTCTCCTCCCCTATGTGGTAATAGATCTCCCAATTGTATCCAATTCCATATATCTCCATTGCAGCCGTCTCCTTCCTCCCCAAGTTGCAATAAAGTCACATGCTAAATAACTCCCCCACCTGTGGTAAGTAACCTCAATAAACATTAACCTCCCCCATAAATCTTTGTGATACTTTATACTCAATAGTATTAGTACAATCGATACCTTCCATGAGTTCCCTCTCCGGAGAGCAGAGCAGTGCACAAGTGGGACTGATAATCAGTCCCCTGACTGAACCTTTCCCAGCTTTTGGGGGGTGGAGTGAAAGTGACAACGTAGACTACTGTATAAAACAGGGGCATATAGCAGGAGTGCCGAGGGCAAATTCTGCATGTTTGTATGTTGAGGAGATCTGACAGCCAGGTAAGTCATAGCTGTTCTCCTGCGGCTTGCAGCACTGTACATTTCTGAATCAGACCCAGTGCTTTGAGGAAAACCAATTATATTATTTGTGTGCAACCCATGTTCTCCAGAATGCCATTCGCACACTATTCTCTCATGTAATGTTAGCATTCAAAGACCATTACATTACTGCCAGGGAAAAGAGATGAGGAGGATATTGGGCCTGATTCAGACCTGTTCGCTGGACTGTGAGTGCTCGGAACCCAGCAAGCAGGTAGCCGAACGGCTGGGGGTATCCAATTAGTTGCACTACTTTTTAGCTCCCCATAAAAGGGCAAGTAACACGATTCAATTATAGCCAGTTTTTTTCGAACAAAACAGGAACCATTTTAGGCGATAAGACATGGGATCCGTGGTAAGGTTTCGAACGCACATGTTATCACGGTAAAATGAGTCTCTTAGGGCTGGTTATCGGAAATGAAGCATTATACCCAATAAGTGATGGCTCTCAGGGCTAAATGGATAGCGAGGTATATCATTATATCAGAATTACTATTTACAGTCACCAGTAGTTCAGATTGATTCCCTGTTTTTGACACTTACCAATTATCCATATTCCAGATTGTCTTTGTTTTGGCCGACACGGATGAAACTCGGAATGGACGACTCTTTGAATATTTCCGGATCACGGAGGTTGATACTCCAGGAGTTCGGATTCTAAACCTGACAACTGATGAGAAGTACAGAATGCCGGCTGATGATGTCAATTTTGAAAATGTCAGACATTTTTGCCAGAGTTACTTGGATGGAAAGGCCAAGGTAATATATATATATATATATATATATATATATATATATATATATATATATATATATATATATATATATATGTTCTGCTATTTTAGGTTACCATGGGCAACTTTTTCACTGGCTCACTTCGCTGCTTCACACTGCTACTCTCCCTCAATTTGTTAACTCATAAAATGCTTCTGAATATATTTAGGGAGTGGATGGAATGCGGGAGATCTGACCACTCTTCTGTGGCTTTGCTGTATGGGGGCATGGCTACATGGGAGGGGAGTGTCTAAGTGTCTTGGCCCCCATTTCCATCCTTCCAAGTGCTAGATCCTCCGTGGGGGAGCCGGCAGTCTCATAGAAATTCACATATAAAGTTTAAATTGAAATAGTTTCAACTTAAGTAATAGCATTAGGTCTTTTTAGGTTCTATCAGTCAAAATAGGTCATTTACCCCTTTAAGTGCCAAGTGAATTTGTCAAAATTGGTGTGAAAATTGCCAAGCAAATGTTTTTATTCAGCATAATGACCTGTAATGATTACCTTATATAGGACATATAACCTTTTTTACACAATATTTTTTATTATAATTTATATAACAAATATGGGCGACGTTGGCATCTTCAGCCAATACTGTGAACATCTCTCACAGAGATGTTGTCACTCAAACAGTTAAAGTAGGTACTAGCACCTAGATTAGGTTAATTAAGGCCCTGCAGAAATTAGGTATGTTATTCCCTGGTACATAAAACATATAAAACATATCAATAAATTAACATTTTGCGTGTAACGGGAAAGAATTAGACTTTGTTAGAACTTAAGAATCCTGGACTTAGTGATAAAGTAATAGCTAATCAGCTCCTAAGTTAGGAGCTGGTTGGTTGGTACTTTTTCTTTCTCCACTTACCACTATTTGAGGTTTACAGTACATCTCCCAAAATGAAGAGGTGCTACCAAGCTGAGAATTCTAGTAGACTGTCCATTACCCCGTGAAATTTTATGTCATTGTCCGCAGCGGCAACACTGAAACAGTGTGACAGCCGGGCAGAAGCGGCAGGCTGTTTTGTGAGCGGGTCCCTGGCTGTTTGAAATCTCGCACCAGGCTGCCAGCCAGTAGGAGCTTGTGGCCCGGCATCCAATCAGGAGTGGCGGTGGCTGGCAACATTGTTGAATATTGAAAAAATATATCAAACCTATTCTTTTCTATAAAACCAAATTCCACCTATTGTCCATGGTGGACTTTGCAAGCTCTGGGCTCCATTTCACTGGTGTCCTGGCCATTTTTGTCTGCTAACCTCTGTGGCTCGTAAGATTAAAATGTAACCACCTCTTTCATCTTCCTTTTTACAGCACAAACAAGAGGGCATACAGAGATGATCACTGTTACTGTATATATCAGGAATATCTTTTACATATGCATACATGTAAAAATATATATTTTATTAGATTTTCTTACAAAATGTGCTGTTCTGATCTTTGTTACCTATTACTCCTTTCCCCGGGTCAGTATAACAGCGGCGTTCCATGTCAAGAACCTCTGACGCGTTTCACTCCTGTACGTGGGCTTTATCAAAGTTTTCAAAAGCACTTACAGGCTACACTACAGCCACAGTTAACGATTTTTAAATGGGGGAGCTGCATTGACTATCAGTGAGTCAGATTGGAATGGCAGTTGATTGCAGTTGGGTGGCTCTTCTATTTGAAATTTGAGCTGTGCTGCAGCTCCCCCTCTGGAGCTGCCAATGCTGGGAGGAATCAGATTATGGGGGTTATTCTGGTTGATTTGCAAGGCAGCCTTGCAAGTCCACCAAACCCTGCCTGCCTTACACAATAACATCCATTCTCAGGCCAGGTTGAAACTTCCACATCTTTTGATGGTCGCCGACCATCGAAAGATGTGTGTGCGTGCACTTTCAAGTCACTTATATATGCGTGCACGCTGGGAAGGAAATGGTCGGGCAGCTGACATCCGGTGATGATGCCAGCTATCCCGCCCCCCCCCCCCCCCGCGCAACTGTGTCATGGCCTTATTGACATGAAATGCTGGGTGTTCCCATATGCTAATGGAGCCCCGCCCGCCACCCCTCTCCACCCCCACCAGCTGTCCTTGGACGCCGTGGGTGCATGCACCCTTCGTATGCACATGTGCAGAAATGCGCATGTGTAGAACATAAACATCGGACTACGTGCCAACGCAGCCCTGCTGTGAACGGACCAGAATAAGGTCCTATATCCCTCTCAGGAAACAATTCAGAGTGTATTTAGTGTTACCTATCAGGTCCAAGCTCTGAAAAATGTGGCTTTCTATTTCCCACAGTGGGCGGTATTCAATGAGCCTGATTCGCCATGTTTTTATGGCGAATTTGTGCTGTTTGGCAAATTTTTGACTAAAACGGTGAATCACCCTATTCAATGACCAGATGGCGAATACATTTGAAGGTATTTTTCGCCATGATTCACCGAGTAGCAATCGCTATCTTTTTATGGTGAAGTGGAATGTGAACTTTTAAAATAAAGTGTTTTGTTTTTTACATTTGGTGTCAAAAAATCAGGAATTTTATTCTGAGGAGGGGCATGCTATTTTTATTCATGTGCACAGCAGCCAGCAGGGGGCGCCGGAGCGGAGCCGCTCATTAGATATTCATATATTCACTGCACCCGATCGTTACATATTCACGATCGGGTGTAGTGAATATACGCGGTCCCCTGCTGGCACCCCCGGGGGGCAGCCTGTGCTGCCTGGCACCACAAACGTTGTGGGGCAGGCAGAGAGACTTCCATCTCCCTGCCTGCCACCGTCCTCAGGCTCCCTGCGGCGTTCGCCGCAGGAGCTCATATTCGCCGGTCAGGGGCAGCAAGCCGGCGAGGCTCCGGAACGTGGTGAATGTGCAGCGAATCCTAAACAGGATTCACTGCACCTCGCCGGTATTCACATTGAATACCGCCCTATATATGCAACTCCCTTACCAGCAAGACCTAGGAAATGGGACAGTCTCACTTCCACAACAAATTTTCTCAAATATCCAAACATTTTCCATTAGAATAAGTTAAATGTTACATAGAAATTGAGAATTGCTTAGACTTTATTTAGTGTAAACTATGACTCAATAAATGAATTAGAATTAAATTGATTTTCTTTTCTAGCCACAACGAGACAGTGAAGAGATCCCCAGTGACTGGGATAAACATGCTGTAAAAGTGCTGGTGGGCAAGAACTTCAACAAAGTTGTTTTTAATAAATCCAGTAATGCATTTGTCATGTTTTGTAAGTAGCAATCATGGACTTATATAGTTTTATTTATTTTCTACTATGCATTTTTTGCACATGTGATATTTAAAAAAGTCATCAACCTATATATACTACACCAAAAATATTATACCATTATAGCAGACATAATACAAAACTGGAGGACCAAGACGGTGGCACGGTGTGCAGATCCAAAAGGGCATGCAATAGGGATGCCAATCCTGGGACATTTTTGGATTCGGGATTGAAAAATGCCCAATGCCGGGATTCCCGGGATCGGCTTCCCTAATAAAAAAAAACCTGCTTCGTCCACCCGCATATATACTTACATATGCATGGTGCGGATGGAAGCCAGGAGGTGGAGCCGGGCGGGTGGGCGAGCCAGGCTGATGGGTGAACGGACTGGTCTGCTGTCGGCGTGGTCCACTGCTGGGCGGGTGATCTGGCCGGTCACAGGATAGAGGCAGCCTGTGCGGCCTGTGCAGCGTGAACTCTGATGACATCACGCTGCGCAGAGTTGCACTACACGGGACGGGAGAAGACGGGCAGCTGCTGAGCACCCACTCACATGCTCCCCGGCATTAAACTGCACATGCGCAGTCTAATCCTGAAATCCCGGGATTGGAAACTCCAATCCCGGGATTGAAATCCCAGGCGTTTTGGTGGCCAAATCCCGGGATCCCGCCGATCCCGGGATTGGCCACCCTAGCATGCAAGTATCACCACAAAAGATATTGCTGACCCTAAGGCAGATAGAGGCGAGATCCTAGAGATAATGAGAAATCAAGGAACTCAGGGGTAGATTTATCAATTGTGCCCTAACGTTTCTTATGGGCGCAGGTTCGCTTCACCACTTTATCGTGGTAAAGTGAGCCTGAATTTTGCCCAAATCTATTAATCTTTGTGTGCAGGTTATGGGAGTGCATTATCTCCTCCTGCCGGGGATACGCTTCCTCCCATAACGAATGCTCCGGCGGCGTCTTCTGCACGGGTTGTGTGCCCGGCGCATGCGCAGTTTTCTGCTTGCTGGTCTCCGGCGTCTGCAAATTCAAACTGCGCATGCGCCAGGTAATGTTCGCCGGGGATGCTGTGTACCCGGCGCATGCGCAGTTTGAATTTGCAGACGCCGGAGATCAGCAAGTGGCGAAGAACAAAGCAGGAGAGACCCGCAGCGCCAGATAATTCTGGCAATATGTACATGCGAAAAACAGAGGAGTGCGCGGCCATCCAGCAACTTAATAAATAAGGTATATTAGGCAGGCGCCCAGTTAGATAACGTATATAACGTTATCCCTCCTTCCCCATAGCGCCGCCGTTACAGCACCCGCACAGCGGGTTTGATAGATTAGGGGAAGCGCTATCCCCTGCTTTAGCGCACAGGGATAGCCCATATGCCTCATAGCGCTGTTTGATAAACCTACATGCTTTTAAAGAAGTGTTACAGTATTTATTATTAGGGTCCATGGAAAGGAAGAGGGTGGATTACATGTTTATCTATTCATGAGAACTTATGTTTAAACTTAAGTTGTATTTTCCAGTTATAACATTTCCCGGTACTCTTTACCTAGCACGGCGCCCACGATGTCCATCGCGGTCATCGGGTGTAAAAAATCGCGGGCATCGCATGCACTACAGTAACGGGTGCGACGCGACCGACGCGATGCCCGCGATTTCCCATAGGGATCAATGTCAAATTTTTCAATGGACGCGATTTTTCAGTTCAATGCCTCAATGCCCGCGATTTTGCCATAGGAAACAATGTTAAATGGGCCACAGAGCCCAAATAGCCACCCTTAGCAGTGAAATGTCCCCCACAATTGTTAACGACACCCCACGATCCACGCGAACCCGAAGCGTGGCGAGCGCAGTGAGGGGCGGCGGTACGCGTCCTCCGACCTTTTCATACCCCCACTATCCACGTCGGCGTGGAGTTGAGAAAAGAATAGTGTGGCGAGCGCAGCGAGGCGAGCGCAGCGAGCCGCGGATACCTTCACAGGTAAACGCGGCCCTACGCGGGCTTCACAGGTATCCGCGTCCCCTCGCGGGGCTCGCTGCGCTCGCCACGCTTCGGGCTCGGTGGCTCGCTGCGCTCGCCACACTATTCTATTCTCAACTCCACGCCGATGTGGATAGTGGGGCTATGAAAAGGTCGGAGGACGCGTACCGCTGCGCTCCCCACGCTTCGGGTTCGCGTGGATCGTGGGGTGTTGTTAACAATTGTGGGGGACATTTCACTGCTAAGGGTGCCTATTTGGGCTCTGTGGCCCATTTAACATTGTTTCCTATGGCAAAATCGCGGGCATTGAGGCATTGAACTGAAAAATCACGTCCATTGAAAAATTTAACATTGATCCCTATGGGAAATCGCGGGCATCGCGTCGGTCGCGTCGCACCCGTTACTTTAGTGCATGCGATGGACGCGATGGGCGCCGTCCTAGGTAAAGAGTACCCATTTCCCATGTGTAAAGCTAACATTACTCTATGCCAGTGGTTCCCAAACTTTCTTGACCAGGGCACACTAGAATATAAGCATTTGTTCAAGGCACCCTTAGTCAAAAAGTTTCTTATGGATAGATAGATAGATCAATAAATAAATAAAATCAATTGTGCTTAATTATCACCCTCAGGTTTAGTTATGTGGTGGGAAACATAGCTGTGGTTCTAATTGTCCATACCTTTCATGCTTGGCAACCACCAGCATTGGTTTTGCCTATCACTTTGAGCATAAATAATTGTTTTTGGTTGTGGACCCCCAACCCGAGGCCTAGAACCTCAAATGAGTAAAAATCAATGCATGGAAAGGGTTACTCTGGTCAAATAAATAAATGTTCTTTGCAACTCATCAAATATTGGGGATCCTCTACTATCTGGGGACCAGCAACCTCCATCCACACTTGACCTTTAGCCTTGCAATGGTATTGTATCATTAAGTTTAAATGCACTTCAGCCATCTTTCAATATGTTGGTTTCACAATGTTCAAGAATGTTGCTTGATCTGATGTTATTTTTCAGTTAAGTTTTTTACCTATGGGCTCTAGTTTTCCCTGATCCATGTGCAAGGATCAACATTTTTTTTTTGATCCATTCTTTTGTTATGTAGACAATTTTCCATTGATAAGTAGTTGTCTTTGTCATATTTAAGGCCCTCATATATAGTATCTGCAACAGTTTGGTGCAATTTCCCAATATCCCATTAGCATGTGTCGGGTACTCTCGATTCCCTGATCCCAACAACAACAAAAGTCGATTCACTTTCAGACTTAAACTTTGGCTTTAACCTAGCTTGATTTCTAGTAAGCATGACCAGGTCATCAAGACACTGGTCCTAGCTATCATGCATAAGCCAGACACTGACCCGTGTTGCAGAGTCCCAACAATAATCCTGGCCAGTTAAAGGGGCACGGCCCCAGGATTGTCATCCTGGGTAAGACCCTTTCAGATGTAAGCCAAATAGGGTTTTGTCTTATGTCTGAAAGGGGTATCAGTGTATGTTACTGATCGTAGTTTTTCAAACAGTATTTCTTTCAGTGACACCATTGTGGATGGTATCCTGTAATTAGAAGCATGTTGTTGCCATACACTTCACAAACTTGTCAACGTACATGAGTTCCAAATGCTTTATTGTGATTACCAAAAGCTATAACCTTCTATACACTTGTCTAAAATGTTTTAAGAATTTAAAGCTGTTCTTTTCTCACTGAGGTTTTTACTGAAAACACCACTTGATATTCGGAGTACTTATCATTTTCCATGTACAAACAATGGGGTTTATCTTTCTTCAGTCCTGTGCACCAGTTTATGCATAGTAGATGTTCGGCAAAAAAAAAAAAAAATATATATATATATATATATATATATATATATATATATGTATATATATATATTTGAATCCATAACTAAGTTTAGTACTGTAAGGAATATTTTTTCATAGGTTGTCAGAAATAAAAAAAAACAACTAATATTTTCTCCTGTTATTACAGATGCTCCCTGGTCCACAAAATGCAAAAAACTTTTTCCAGTGTGGGAAGAATTAGGAAAACAATACCTGAATAACAAAAATGTGACCATTGCCAAAATAGACTGTACAGCTAATGACATCCAGCTCATAGTGCTGGATCGCTACCCCTATTTCCGGTTCTTCCCAGCTGGATCAGACACCAAGGTAAGCTACTATTGCATTATTAATATATCAGATTCAGAGATGTTTACTAAGATTCTTAAGGCCCCCATACACTATGCGATTTGGGCACGATTTCACCAGATTTAGATGAATCGGGCCATGAAATCGACACAAATGTTATGTGTAGATATCCCCTTCTACCCGATGCTCGGTCCCGTGTCCATTGGATCGGAGTTGGGAGGTCGGACGGGCTGCACATAAGATTTGCTAAATCTTATGTGCAGCCCGGAGCAGGGCAGGGGACACAGAGGCAGCGGGCAGGGGATGCGGTCAAGGGGACCAGAGAGCCGGGCAGGGGAAGCCTGGCAGCTGGCGCACTTAACAAAAAAAAAAAGCCCATACAAATGAATAGGCAGCCACTGATTGGCTGAGACCTCTCTCAGCCAATTGCTGCTTGGCTGAGAGAGGTCTCAGCCAATCAGTGGCTTCCCATTTATTTATATGGGCTTTTTTTTGGTGTGCCTATTGCCCAGCTTCCCCTGCATGGTATTCTGGAACCCTTGCCAGCTCGCTGGCGTCTGCCGCCCCCCTGCCTGCAGCTCCACTGGAGTTGCATGTGATAAATTGCATGCAATTTATCACATGAAAAACTTGGCACCTGAAGTGCCTAATCACGTATGACCCCTCCCGGGGAGCTGTCAGGACAATCAGGTCCGACTTGTCCTTAGGACAAATTGGACTAATGAATGGGGGCCCTTAGATATAATAGAAGAATAGAATAGAAGAATAATCTCCCATCTGCATTACAGCTGAGTTAGACAACACTGGGTGTATTTACAAAGATAGGAGTTCTATTAAAGATAGAATGTTGCACATAGCAACCAATCAAAATCTGCTTCTTATTTATTTAGCACCTTCTATATGATAATAGACAGAATCTGCTTGATTGCCCATAGCAACATCCCATCTTCATTAGAAGTCCCTTTTTTTTTTTTTTTTTCAAAAGATTTTTATTGACAGATAGCACAAAAAGAAAAAAAGAAGTATAAAAATGCATGTTCAATACACAACGCCTGCATAAATTCAAACTCATATCTTGTTACATGAACCCCAATGAGTCAATGAGCAGAAATGATCCTGAGGCCATATTTAGAGTAAAGGGTTTGCAACCATTGTCACTGCCCATGGTGCAAGGCTGAAGAGGTGGTATGGTTGCTGCCTCCCCAGAAGCCCTGCTGCATGGAAATGTGAGGGGTGCATCCTTAGACCATCTTCCTGCTCCAACACAGCCCTCCCAGCTGTGTTACATCACATACACCAGGGACCGGAGTGCTGAAACAATCCAGGGAATCGGGATTGAAAAATTCTCAACCCCTGGATATGGCCTTGCCAAATATTTCAGTTTTTAACTGAGCCTTTCCTGTAGGAACAATGGACCCAATTCAGATGTAGATTGCATTTACCCGACGTCGGGATCCTGACTGTCAAAACACCGACAGCCGTCTTCCCAACGGCCACCTGCTATTTTCCCTCGTGGGGGTTCACGACCCCCATAGAGGGAGAATAGAATAGGTGGCGAGTGTGGCGAGCGCAGCGAGCCCGCAAGGGGCTTTGTTGCGCTTACCATGCTGTCTGAGTCCAGCCAGTAGGGATCCCGACGTCAGGCTAATGACTGTCGGGATCCCGACTGTTGAACCGCTGTACCACACCCCTGCTTCTGAACATGACAGCACAAAAAGAGTAGTGTTTAAAACAAAATTGCGACCCCTCTTTTTTTACAAGGCGCTGATGCAAAGTTGGGACCGCCTACCTTTTATTTGAGAGTGTTGTCCAGTCAAGTGTGTCTCTTGAAGCAGTACTATGTCTGCTTTTTCCCATCTACAAGCTCCTGCAACTAAAGTACCACATCTGGGGGAGTTGAGACCATTGACATTTATTGAAAAAAACTTTAGTCCCATGGTTCTTAAATCTCTAGAGTCTCAAGATAAACCTCCAGGCTTGAGACGAGGAGACCAGTCCAGCCAGACAGAAAAGAGAAGGAAAAAAAAGAAAGAATGAAAGAGAGGAGGACAATATGAAAATAACAGTCTGGAAGAGAAAAGTAAAAGTAGGCCTTACTAGGCCAAAACCCTGAAAAGATTAGACCCTAAAATAGAAATAGGGAAATGATGCACGCATCAGGGGTGGGGGTGATATATGTCTAGAGTTGTAAAAAGACCAGAGGCCCTTATCATAAACAACAGGAATCTACATGCCTGCCCAACCAACAGCAAAGGGAAGGAGGGCAAACATGTAAAATAGTGCAGTCGATCCAAAGTGAAAGGCAAATGTCTTATGAAATCTAAAAAAATTAACAGCAAAAAAACAAAAACAAAAAATCTTCAATAATCTATAGGGAAACAAACATATATAAACAACCTGAGTGTATTTGAAGAGTAAAGTGACATGGCATGCTACAGCAAATGTCCTAAAACGTAAAGACAAAATCAAACATAGGTAAAATCTTTAGTTGTCAGAATATAGAAATTAGGGACATGAAAGTAACTAAAGCGAACTTTGCACAGTATGACTACTGAATCATGTAGTGTAACAAGAAAAGTGATACTTTTCTCCAAACCACCAATGACGAGAGTGGGAGAAATGCTACGTAACTCCATCTATTCCAACTAAAATGGAAGAAAACTGGACTAACAGTAAATATTTAAATCTCTGGACTCGTCCTCAGGGTGGAGCAGAATCATCCTCAAGGCCGCCTTGTATCATTGTCCACTTGGCCTGCAAGGTCATTGAGGTTTGGGCGAACTCGGTAAAGGAGATTAGGTCGAGGGTTCCGGAAGAATCTTCAAATCCTTTAAGATCTTTTGACCTTATTACAGCGTCTAAGTCGTACGAATAGTATTATCAGCCAGAACTTGAGGTTGAAAGGGAAAGTTCCATCATTAACCACGTTACATTGTCGGAGCACCTTCGTAATGGACTGCAAGGTCCCTTAACAGGATTCCATGTGAATGAATAGTTGACCACTTCCCAAAAGCCACAATATTGGCTCTATGTGTTATCTTGAACCTTTCATCATACAGTACAAAATTGTATTTCTGGTCAGATTTAGTGGGATTTTGTAAAAATGGAGGTTGGTTTATTTTTCTTAATCTGGCATATAAAAATATTAGGAGGTATATTTGTGGTGTATGGAAATGTGATTATACTTGCATATAAATGACGATATATAACAACGGATTTTCTTTTATATAAAGTCTGTCCGCTATACGGGAGAAAATACTATTGAAGCATTCACAGAATTCTTAGAAAATGAACTAACAACATCATATTTGGAAGAAGAGGTAAAACTTTAATAGCTTGTCAAAACATCAACATAACTGACACAAAATTCATAGAACTGATTTTGTTTTTTAGAGAATGTGGGTTGTCTGTCAGCTTTTGTAGATTTATATAACTCATGAATGTGGCAAGTCTGTTCTTTACAGATTACTGTAAACTAATGGGGCCTACACACATAGCGAGTTACTGAGCATTCCGACCGATGCTAGATTGTTTGGAATGCACAGCAAGATCACTCAGCACACAACGAAGTGCCAGCACTGTGTGCTGAGCGATCTGTCAGAGCCAGTGTTCTCCACTGAGAACACTGGCCCCGACCACGGTGACCGGGGCGATTAACTAGATTTATCCAGTGTGCAGAATATTAATTGCCCGGCGATAGCGATGTGTGCTGCCATGCATTGCTATTGCAATGTAGGGAACACATGGAACGGTGTAGGGGTATTTTCTAAGCGATCTAGTGAAATCTTGGCCCTTTTTGGTGGCCACCAGTACATGGACTTCCGAGTTTCAATTTCGGGATTCTAGGAAAGATCTGATTGGAACCCCCTACAGCACAGATGTGGAAAGAAACCCATAGACTTGTATGTAGTAATGCCAGCTTTTGCTGGTGTTACCCTCGCATTGGGAACCTGCCGTTCAGGGCTAAGTACATGAGTTAAATGCTGTAAAACTTTTTATACTGCATTTTCACATTAGTATATTCCACCCCCTGTGCTTTAAACAGAAAGTGACTGTGGAAAACTGCTAGAGAACTAGGGCCTGGTTCTAAAGCCGGTACTCACTGACCGATATATTTGTTGTTTAATTAAATGGCCAATATATTGTCGGATCGTTGGCAGATGGTTACCAGCAATGTTTCTGCGATCAACTTCGTAGGATGTAGTCATTAGATCAACAATAACATTCAATTAGTGGAAGGCTAAGATTAGGCACTAAAGGGAATGTTAGGGTTCGGAAATAGGGGGAGGTTAGAGTTAGGCATTAGTAGGATGTTAGGGTTAAGTTTTAGAAAGAGAGTGTTAGGGTTAAGCACTAGAGCAGTGGTTCCCAACCCTGGTCCTCAAGTACCCCCAACAGTGCATGTTTTGCAGGTCTCCATACAGAATCACAGGTGAGATAATTAGCTCCACCTGTGATCTTTTAAAATGTGCCTGAATAATGAGTGCACCTGCCGGGTGACCTGGAAAATGTGCACTGTTGAGGGTACTTGAGGACCAGGGTTGGGAACCACTGCACTAGCAGGAGGTTAGGGTTAGGATATAAGTGAAGATTAGGGTTAGGAACTACATAATGGGGAGGATAGCGTTAGGCACTAGGGGGAGGTTAGGCAATAGAGGGAATGTTGGGGTTAGGCATTAGAAGGAGGTTTAGGTGAGGAACTAGTGGAAGACTCCTCCCCCGGGAGGATGCTATATACATTTTCCCCAGGGCTCCAGCTTTAGGTTGTATTGCAACAATGTTTGACTGTTACAACAACAATTTACAACATATACATATATTCGTTTGTGCAAAATAGACATAAATATACTATACTAAGCCCATTCTCTTATTTAAAGGAATCAAGCCAACCATCCAATGAAGACAATGAGAAGCTGAAGAAAGAAGAACTTTAGAAACTTAAACGTTACTATATTACACCATTTTTATGTAAAAAAAACTGCATTTAAAGCAAAATAAAAGCCAGTGTTGAGTTCATTGTCGGATGCTGTTGTGTATTTTATAAAGAAAACAAGTATCAGGGACCAATTGGTGGCTTTTGAAAGTCATTACAAAAGTTGAGAGCATTTCTAATACTTCTTTCAGAAAGCAGCAGACGAATAAACCAGCAATTACCTGGCATTTGAAGCACCGGGTTTTTTTTGGGCCGCATGTTGTCAGGCCCCCTTCACACAGAAGAGCAAATCTCCGGGTCTAAAATTTTGACCCAGTAATTTATACACCCGGAGTTTAAGATCCGGATCGACTCTATCACACAGAAAAAGGACACAATTTCTGTGTGAAAGGGGTATTATTGTGCAATTTAAAACTGTTACTACCAGTGGCAGTTTTTACCTTTTTACCTATGGGCTGCAAAGCTGCAGCCCCCCCCCCTCAGGTAAAATTCACCACTGTTCTCTGCCTAAGTGAAGCCAGATGCAGTCTGTGAGACTTCTCTGGATTCACTGTGACTGGCAGTGACTTCACATTGGGAGGTGTTCCCTCCCTCTGGGATGCCTCTCTATGTGCAGCTGCGGGGCAGCCCCAAAAAACGGCTTCTGCACATGCGCAATACCACAGATGATACTGCACATGCGCCGGACCAGGGACCCTGACTATGCCTCCAGGGGCTGCTACAAAGCAGCCCATAGAGGCTGAGGCCAGCGCATGCGCAGTTTGTAAGAAGCTACTACGCATGCACTGGCCCCATGCAGCCGGGATTCATATGCGGTGAGGAGCACTGCAGCGGCGGCAGCCGAGGGAAGGGGGTGCATCGTGGCAGCTCCCCTCCTCCGCAGATGTAAGAGCCGCCGCTGGTTACTACAGTACAATCTAGCATTTTCTACCAGATTTTTTTCTACAATTCCAGTGATTGTAGTTTAGGTTCTTTTGTTTAGTCTGACAATTCAGGCACATCCCTTTCCCAACCCAGGAACTTATTATTAACATTTTTTTTTTTACGGTTTCTTATATAGCGCACACATATTCCGCAGTGCTTTACAAAGAATATTTGAACATTCACATCAGTCCCTGTCCCAGTGGAGCTTACAATCTATATTATATTCCCTACAACATGTACACGCACACACAGGCATTCTAGGGTTAATTTTGTTGGAAGCCATTTAACCTACCAGTATATTTTGGATTGTTAGGTAAGTGCAGTCATTGGAATAGATCGGTGGTCTTCAACCTTAATCGGACATGAGCTACTCGAGACAAAAGAAAACCCCTGAAGAGCTACTAACATAATAATAAGAAAACTGACTAATAACCAAAAATGTGCCTTACACATAATGCCACACACTGCAATGCCCCAGACATATTATGCCACACCCCACAATGCCCCTGATAATATGCTGTACACTGTGAATTATTATGATCTACATAGCAATTCCCATGACACATTATGCCACACCCTATAATGCCCCTGATACTATGCCGCACACCATAATGCACAATATGCTGCACACTGTAATGCCCATGACACACTATGCTGCACCTTATACACACACCGTAATGCCTTTGACACATTATAACACATAAGTGCCTCTTACCTACATGCTTGCTGCCATTAGTTACATGCTCATGACCAGGGTTACAAGCTTGTTGCCAGGGGGTTACATGCTCCGGTACTTATGTAATATCTGGGCTCCCGTTTTTCTTATGAGACCGCGTCCCCTCGCCACGCTTCGGGCACGGTGGCTCGCTGCGCTCGCCACACTATATAAAATCAACTCCATGCGTAGTTGGATAGTAGGGGTATGAAAAAATGGGGTGCATTTAACATGGGAGTCCAGATAATACATAAGTACCCATGCTCCTTGCCATAGGGTTACATGCTCCTTTTCATGGGGGGGGGGATTACATGCTCATTGCCTTGGGGGAGTTACATGCTCATTGCTCAGGGAAAATTACATGCTCATTGCAATGGGGGTTTACATGCTCATTGTTAGGGGAGTTACATACTTGTTGCCACAGGGGGTGTACATGCTCATTGTCACCTTGCAGAGACACAGGACAGTGCTCCCAGAATCTGCAATTCTTGGTAGCTCTGGGTGCCCTGTGCTCCCTGGTAGATGCTACAGGTGAAGGAGCACCTCTAGCATGTCTCCAGAAAAGTAAGCGTCCATCTTTGGAGGGGCGCAGGTTCTCTCTGTATGCTGGCAGAGACTCTGCACAATGCCTGAGGCATACCTCCCAACATGACCCATGCCAGGAGGGACAAACTATTTTGCTGCTGGACTTTCCTCTTAATGTATGATTGCCATTACCTGTTTTTGATCAGGTTAACTAATAAGAAAGTTGCTTCTCCACAGGTGATGGCAATCAAAATTAAGAGGGAAGTGCAGGAGCAGAGCTGGAGAGGGTCATGTTGGGAGGTATGCTGAGGTGCTGATACCACCCCATGCCAGCAGCTCCCAGCTCCAACAGGGGAATATGGTGATCCGGTGCCCCCCCCAGACCACCCCACAGGGCTGCAATCTATGCTGATCAGAGTCTGATTTCAGGGGGCCCATTCATCGGCCCCTTGGGACCCGCTGGGCCCTAAGCGAGCACCTAGGCTGCCTAGCAATAAATACGGCTCGGAATGCCATCATGGTGGCTAATACCCATGGGTGTTATATTTTTTGAGCAGTTTGAATTCTAGTAACATGCATGCATAATGGGGGAAATTTACCAATATGAAAAACCTAGTTTTTCGTATTGGTATTTCCCCTACGGTTGCATACGACTGTTTAAGTCGTATGCAAACTCGTGTTCCGGAGGGTCAGTTACAAAGCAGTCAGATACGACTGCTTTGTAACCCTCCGATGGTGTAGCCATCCGTATTAGCGGCCGTATATACGGCTGCTAATACGAATTATTTCTAGCAGTCTGCACGGATCAGTCAGATCCGTGCAGGCTGCAGTGTGTAAAAAAAAATAGAAAAATAAATAAATTACAAAAAAAACCGGCGTGGGGCCCCCCCCACAGCTGTAACCAGCACCAGGCTGAAGGAGCCGGGGCCGGTAATTAAAAATCAGGGAACCCGACAAATAGGGGATCCCCGATTTTTAACAACCAGCCCCAGGCTCCAGGTCCGGGGCTGGTTCCCAAAATACGGGGGACAAAATGACTAGGGGTCCCCCGTATTTTAAGAACCAGCCCCAGGCACAACCAGCCAGCAGGGTAATGTCACAGCCGGGGGACACTTATAATATAAGGTCCCGCGGCCAAAACATTAACCCTACCGACCAGTCAGCCTGGCCAGGGGCCCTGGGGGAGTGGGGACCCCCCCCAATGAAGGGGTCCCCCCCCTCCAGGACTTACCTGACCAGGCTGAAGCCTGGTGCTGTCCTCGATGCCCCTGGGCGGTGGGCATCAAGCTGATAGTGGTGTAAAAAATAGATTAAACTATTGTTTTTTACTGTGGCACTACAAGTGCCAGCAAGCCTCCCCAGCAAGCTGGGACTTGGAGAACCACAAGTCCCAGCCTGCTGGGCATTAAAGGGCCCGCTGGCACTTGTAGTTCCACAGTTAAAAAAATAGTGCACAAAACACACTGACACACTTTTAAAATAAAACTTTAATACACACATTACACACATACTAATACTTACCTATCTTCTTCCCGTAGGTAGCCCTGGTCCTGATGTCCTCCGGTCCTGTGTCGGCGTTCCTCTTCATGTCGACGTCCTTCTTGAAGTCGACGTCCCTGTCGGCGATGGCGTCCGGTGTCCGGGTCCGACGAAATCCATGTGGAAGCTGTGGAAGGAAACCATACTCACCTGTCCCAGCGCGACGTAGTCCAGGTAAGGGTCTTGGCAAAAAAACAAACCGAACACCCCGAAACCAGCCGGACACGGAGACGCACGGTGTTTGTTTACATCGTGCGGCTCCGCCTCCCGAATGCCGCTATTGGCCGCCTTGCGGCCTAGCGGCTCCTGATTGGCCGCTAGGCCGCAAGGCGGCCAATAGCGGCATTCAGGAGGCGGAGCCGCACGATGTAAACACCGTGCGGCTCTCTGCTGTCCGGCTGGATTCGGGGTGTTCGGTTTGTTTTTTTGCCAAGACACTTACCTGGACTACGTCGCGCTGGGACAGGTGAGTATGGTTTCCTTCCACAGCTTCCTCCATGGATTTCGTCGGACCCAGACACCGGACGCCATCGCCGACAGGGACGTCAACTTCAAGAAGGACGTCGACATGAAGAGGAACGCCGACACAGGACCGGAGGACATCAGGACCAGGGCTACCTACGGGAAGAAGATAGGTAAGTATTAGTATGTGTGTAATGGATGTATTAAAGTTTTATTTTAAAAGTGTGTCAGTGTGTTTTGTGCACTATTTTTTTAACTGTGGAACTACAAGTGCCAGCGGGCCCTTTAATGCCCAGCAGGCTGGGACTTGTGGTTCTCCAAGTCCCAGCTTGCTGGGGAGGCTTGCTGGCACTTGTAGTGCCACAGTAAAAAACAATAGTTTAATCTATTTTTTACACCGCTATCAGCTCGATGCCCACCGCCCAGGGGCATCGAGGACAGCACCAGGCTTCAGCCTGGTCAGGTAAGTCCTGGAGGGGGGGGACCCCTTCATTGGGCCGGGTCCCCACTCCCCCAGGGCCCCTGGCCAGGCTGACTGGTCGGTAGGGTTAATGTTTTGGCCGCGGGACCTTATATTATAAGTGTCCCCCGGCTGTGACATTACCCTGCTGGCTGGTTGTGCCTGGGGCTGGTTCTTAAAATACGGGGGACCCCTAGTCATTTTGTCCCCCGTATTTTGGGAACTAGCCCCGGACCTGGAGCCTGGGGCTGGTTGTTAAAAATCGGGGATCCCCTATTTGTCGGGTTCCCTGATTTTTAATTACCGGCCCCGGCTCCTTCAGCCTGGTGCTGGTTTCGGCTGTGGGGGGGACCCCACGCCGTTTTTTTTATTTATTTATTTAATTTTTCTATTTTTTTTACACTGAAGCCTGCACGGATCTGACTGATCCGTGCAGGCTTAAAGCAAATAGAACAGGAAAATGGTGTTCTATTTTCCTGTCGTATTTGCGTGGGTGTTTCACACCAATTAGCAGCTGTATTGTCAGTACGGCTGCTTAGTAAATCAGAAACCACCATTCTTTTGAATGGTGATTTCTGTCGTATCCTATCGATGGTGTAGGACATTCGTATTTGTAAATACAAATACGAATGTTCCATCTTTAGGACTACGAATTGTTGTATTTTTGGGATTGTAAATCCCGAAAATACAAATTCGTAAAAAAAAGGTGTATTTCTCCCTACGAATACACCTTTTTTCTACGAATCCATTTTGGTAAATGTCCCCCAATGTATCTAACTCTAGAAACCATTGTGTTGTGTCACCAGTAGCACTGACCTAGCACACACCTGCTCTAGGGACGCCCCTGCAAGCATCTGAATATGTGGAACGCCATTATAACACACTTTCTTTTGTGACTCAATTGGCAGTGAATCAATTCTCATTAATAGCTTTATGGAAAAGCAGTCTGTCACATCAATGAGTTACACCTAGGGATGGCCATCAACCATCGATGATTTGAATTCATTGGTGGTTCATGGCCTATGTCGAATACTTTTGCCATCAATGGGGGAGAACCAGATGGTTCCCTCCATCGATGTAACAGCAAAACGATGTTTGCTGTTTTTTTTTTTTCAAAGTGCCGGGACACAGAGCATAGCTCCGGCCCCTGACACCCACAAAGCCCCACCCCCATGTTTTGATCAAACACAATGGATGACCATCCATATGTAAAAATATCGATGGTCATCCATTGCATAGTTTAGCACTATCGATGGCCAGTTGCAGAATTGCCATCAATAGCAACCATCGATGGCAATGATGGCCATCCCTAGTTACACCTGCAGGTTGCTATAGCAGTAGATTTACTAACACTACAGACAGATGCTCGCTGCACATCAAACCAAGCAATATCGCTAGTGACCTGTAGTATGCTAATGTGGGACGGAACATAATCATTCCATCCTTTATTATCATTGTGCAAGTGTGTACACACAATCCCAGCTGATGGGCATATGGTATGAATATCCATCGCTTCAGTGTGCAGCCAGCATTATTATGCTGGCCACACATCAGACCAACTTTCCTCCAACCATCCAACTAGTTGGTTGGTTGGACTGAAAATCTGGTACTGTATGGGGGCATATTCCAATAAGCAATTTGCTCACAAACTCAGGAGAATGGACAAAAACATTCAGTGAAATTATTTAAATCAAATACGTCCAACTACAGTACATTGTCTGACTGACAGTTGTTGTCCCTTTTCCGATTTGGAAAACAAATGACTTAATTACAAATTACATTTTTCTCCTATCCAGTTCCAGGTTTTTATTCCATCCAACCAACTAGTTGGATAGTTGGAGGCAAGTTGGTCTGATGTGTGGCCAGCATATCACTTGCCTGGCACAGACTCACGCTCTCATTGTACAGTTAACAAAGCCTAGTGACAATGGGCCTAATTCAGACCTGATCACAGGACAAATTTGGGTACTTATGTATTATCTGGGTGCCCGATTTTTAAAACGGGTCGGAAAAATCGGGTCAACCAAATCGCATGCGATGCGATGCGATCGACGCAATTTTTACATTGGATTCAATGTTAAATGGTCCCTGAGACCCGATTTTACATTGGGTCCAATGTTAAATGCCCCCCAGACCCCATTTTTTATTGTATACCCACCCTGTTCATACCTCCACTAGCCAAGTGGCCATGGAGTTGATTTTATATAGTGTGGCGAGCGCAGCGAGCCACCGAGCCCGAAGCGTGGCGAGCCCCGTGAGGTGACGCGGAATACAATAATAAATAATAATACATGTTAAGTAATAAGCGTCCCCTTGCGGGGCTCGCTGCGCTCGCTATGCTTTGGGCTCGGTGGCTCGCTGCGCTTGCCACACTATATAAAATTAACTCCATGGCTACTTAGATAGTGGGGGTATGAACAGGGTGGGTATACAATCAAAAATGGGGTCTGGGGAGAGTTAGAGTTGTGCTGTGAGTTATTTTGTTTCTGTGCAGGGTAAATATGGCTGCTTTATTTTTACACTGCAATTTAGATTTCAGTTTGAACACATCCCACCCAAATCTAATACTAACTCTGCACATAATTACATCTGGCCCATCTGCAGTGCAGCATGTTTTTGTCTATTTTCAGAACAAATCTGTCCTGTGATAAGTTATGAATAAGGCCCAATACCTCATACATGAACTAAACAAAGTCTGACTAAATGGGCCACCATTTGTTTGTTATCAATTGTAATATATTCCGTTGGCGATAATGTCACTTTCCCATCCAAAGGAAATCCTGTTTCTCAAATTCTGCAGTAATAGCAGAATGAGTCACAGATTTTTTTTTGTTGTTGTTGCTTGCTTCAGTGATTTAATGCTGACACACACACACACACACACACACACACACACACACACACACACACACACACACACACACACACACACACACACTTAAATTATTTTTGATTGTATGCATTCCTTTTTAACAGTATATATTGTATGACTTTTGTTGTTATAATAAAAAAAAAGGTTTAAACTGCATTTAAAAAAACACGTCTATTTTCCAGCACATAAGGAGTTAATGTAACTCACAGACTCCTTCCGGAAAGATCTCGGAGGAACCATATTGCATAGATCATAAGGGGTGGTCATTATGTTTCTCCTTCGTTTACAGTAATACTATAATTAAGGTATAATTGTAATACATTTATGAGTAATTATTAAGCTCAATAAAGTATCTTAGGTTATTTTATTTAATCTAAAATACATGTAAGAATGTTTAAGCTGAGAGAGGAGCATCTGGTTCTGTGGTACGGTCCGAGCTTATAAATAGCTCTGCTGCAGGCTTTTTACTTTCAGTTTCTTGCTGTATGTCCATGTGTGTGTGTTGTGTGTTGTTTGTTGAGGACTAGGCTAGCTCACGTGGGCGGTATGTGTTGTTAGTTGTTTGTTCTCTCCTTTTAACATAAGCGTGTACATTCATTCTCTTTATAAACCTTGCTTTTAGGGAATATAATCAGTCTCTGCAAAAAAGTATATTTAGAAATAGAAGTATATGTGATGGAGTACTATAGGGAAATAGTCTATGTGCTATATATAAACGTGAAAATGATTCAGTAATTAGCTGGATATTTTAATATATTCAGGTAGCAACTTAAAAAGAATTTATATTAAAGATGCAGGTTGTGTTACATGCTGTAGTGTTAAGCTGGACTTCGGTGCAACATGAGCCATAGTGAATAATGACTTGATAAAGTAACATGGTAGAAGTCTATTCTCTAAAAGAATAGCTTTAAAAGATCAGAATATGAATGGATTACTGTTCTAGTTTAACATGAAATGTGCTGTGAAATATTTAAAAATATTATATACATGCAAAAAATTATTAGACACCCATGTATATAAAAATGACAAATGCACTGTATAATGAATTGTTAGTCCTTTACACAGGAGTCAAGCAATAATACAATGTTTGTTTATTACCAGTTTCTTATATAGCGCACACATTCTGTACCGCTTTACAGAGAATATTTGAGCATTCAGTCCTTTCCCCAGTGGAGCTTACAATCTATATTCCCTACCACATGTACACGCACACACAGACATTCTTGGGTTAATTTTGTTGGGAGCAAATTAGCCTACCAATATATATTTGTGGATTGTGGGAGGAATCCAGAGCACCTGGAGTAAACCCACGCAAGTACGGGGAGAATATACAAACTCCACACAGGGCTGTGGTTATATACCAGCAATCATAACAAAGAAACTTAATGACTCAGTTCTAGACATGATTTAGATGCTAGAATGTCACTAGCAAGTAATAACTACAGCACTGAAATAATAAAACCAAACCATAAAATTATGCTATCACTAGTGACCGTGACAATCTAAGGATTGATACGATGACTAGGTAAAAGTATGCTGAATGTGATATATGAAGCTTAATTATTCATGACGGTCTTGCATAGCTATGTATAAGAAGGTGCATGTGCCTATTATGAACATCATATCAAAAAATGCAGTCATATAATCTTTCCCTCCTCTTTTACCATGAAAATTCATTTTTCCTGGTAAAATCAAGATCATTTTCCCTCAATCAAGATCAACATCTCATGGAAACACAGAGGGCGGGATGTATCAACGCTTACCGTGGCGCTGACATCCCGTTTTCGCTTCCGCCGACTTTTCGCGTGATGTATCAATAAAGTTTTCGTTTGTTGTTCTTGAAAAAACTCAGCCGGGTTGAAGTATCGCGGAGTTTCCGGCGTGAAAGTTCTTCCCATAGCAGTGTATTGTAGCTGAAGCGCTGTGTGATGTATTAACACTCGCAGCGCTCAGCTTTTCTTTCACATAATTCGCCTTGTATTGCTGGCGATCTGCAGTTGTGTCAGGTCACTCATAAAAAGTGTAAGGTAATTCTTTGCCTCAGGAGGGTGTTTGTGGAATGTGTTGTAATGGGAGTCCAGGTTTTTTTTTTATGAGGCACAGAGCATGCAGGAGCCATTGAGGTGTGGGGCACTAGAGTGAGCTGTGTGCCAGATAGGATTAGGGTAAAGGTGGGTGAGTGTGGCATATTAGGGCATATGCAAAGTAGGGCAGGGCGGGCTGACCATGGGCGAGGTGTGCGTAGGGTTGTGAGAGGCATGTTATTGTTATTTGAAAGGCAAGTAGGGTGAGGAAAAAGGCTTATATTAGGCTGAGTTGTGAGGCATGTTAGGCAGAGGTGAAATGTAAAGTAGGTGAGGGTTACTGTTAGGGCAAGGTGTGAGGCACGGTGGGGCGGAGGTGATAGGCAGCTTAGGGAGAGATGTCCTATGGGGTGAGTCTAGAGGCATATAGTAGGGCGCAGGGTGAGACCCTAAATAGGGGCCGGTCAAAGGATCATTAGGGTGAGGTGTGCGCCATAGCTGGCCGTGGTGTAAGGCAAATGAGGATGAGGATGAGGGGTGTGAGGCATGTAAGGCCGTGTTAGCGGGCAAAGTAGGTGCAAGGGTGAAGGTGGAATAGGACGAGGTGTGAGGCAAATGAGGATGAGGGGTGTGAGGCATGTAAGGCTGTGATGGCGGGCAAAGTAGGTGCAAGGGTGAAGGTGGAATAGGACGAGGTGTGAGGCACGGTGGGGCGGAGGTGATAGGCAGATTTGGCATGGCTAATGACTTTTGAGGCTTGTCCGTCCCTCTGCATAATTGGTGGACTAGTTGGTTCTCTTGTTTGTAAAGGGCACCATATGCATTGTTTGTGTACAATTTAGACTTTTTTGGATAGATTTGCTGATGATATTGTGTAATATGGTATGTGCAGACATCTCACCGGTTGCAATGGACGTTCACGTCAGCATCGTTTTTTTTTTTTTTAATTCTATGTTACCTGGAGTTTTTAAGGGGACCCAGCATATGGACATAGAAGGCAGAGTTGTCCATGTGGAGGCTGTATGTACAGGATGACCTTGATTCTGTGCAGAGTTCCTCTTTCACACTATGCTCTCTGCTATTACCTTCTCTAATTCTCTATTGTGGCAATTAGCGTTATGAGTTATCCCATGTACAACTTGACACCCAAGTGTTTTTTTTTTACAAACCCCTTCAACGATTAGTTGTCGATATCAATTATGGGCGAGATGTAACTTGGAAAAGTTGGCCTACTGTTTGTGACGTAAACACTGCTGTGGACTGGAAAGAACAAATGTAAACCCATTACCCTTTGAGTTGGCATGGCCCATTTCCTTGTTCGTGACACTTTAAATTCGTTATGACATGATTTGCCAAATTCCAACTTTCTTCTACAGGCATGTTCAACATTGGCCCTCCAGATGTTGTGAAACTACAAGTCCCAGTATGATTTGCCACATTTTTACTATAAGAGAATGCTGAAACTACTGATAATCTTGCTGGGATGTGCAGTTTCAAAACATCTGGAGGGCCAACGTTGGACATGCTTGTTCTAGACTATGTGGGCCGGATGTGTTCCATGGACAGCTGTTTGGGTGGTCAGCAGGTCCAAGGTTAGGGCTGCACATCTGTCCCAATGGCAACTCTTTCTTTTTTTTTTTTTTTTTCTGTCTGTATGGCAAGATTGTTTGCATTTAGCAATTAGCATATAGTTTCTTGCCTGTGGCCCTGGAGTTTAGTATTGCTTAAATTTGCACGTGCTCTAGAGATGTTTGCACCTCTGCATTTGGACACTGTTGGACTCTGTTCACTTACTATAGTTATTATAGAAGGGTGTGTCTTGAAGTTATCGAGCATGATTTGTAATCTTTGAAATGGGGTAGTTGATTGGGCCCGAAATTATGACATGCTACCATAAACATGCACTTTTTGGTCCTCAAATGGTTCACATTTTGAAGTATTATATTAATTGATTGTCGATAACAGAGATAGCTAAAAATTGTCTAATGTTCTTTACTAAGCTGTATGTTATTGCATCTTCCTTTTTTTTTAAATTTCATGTTTTAAAATGATATTAATTTGTTCTCGATCTTACTAAACCAAATAAAATTGATTTTTAATTTCCCAATTGCATGTGGTTTATTTTCTGCACGCTATCGACGGATGTGTTAACCAGTAAATTGTATGTTAACCCCTTCCCGACACGTTTATATACGTCATGGCCGGGATGTACTTCCCGACACATGACGTATATATACGTCATGACTTTAAACTGTCACCGCGTCTATAGACGCGGTGACAGTTTAAACATGTCTGCTGTCCCTGACAGCAGACATGTCCCAGCATGCCCAGGAGGGGCGGCGATGCCTCCCCCCCCGTCGGCGATCGCTGCGATTGGCTGTTCAATGTGAACAGCCAATCGCAGCGTTTTCCTGTGTTACCGGCGAATCAGACGCTCGGTAACACGGATCAATCACCGCCGGGTGTGAGGGGGTCACCGGTGATGACCACACCTCACCCCACCTGCCCCCAAGGCTGTGATTGGTCCGTCGGACCGACGGACCAATCACAGCCATGGCGCGTGATTTAAACTAACGGTGACTGCACTGCAGACGCCATTCCGGTCTGGAATTGCGTGCAGAGCGGTCACCGTGCCAATCTGTCGTGATATACTGACCTGATCCTTGCCTGATACTTACCTGATCACCGCTGGTAGCGTGCTGCCAGCAGCTGGATGCTTCCTGGATCTTGTGACTTCCTGTGTGCTGCTGCTGCAGTGTCATAGAGTGACAGATAGTGACAGATAGTGAGAGATAGTGAGAGATAGTGAGAGATAGTGAGAGATAGTGAGAGATAGTGAGAGATAGTGACAGAGAGTGATAGAGAGTGCTATATTTTGTGTCTGCTGCCCCCCCTTTTGTGCTGATCAGTATATCTGTGCTGATCAGCAACTTTTTGGGGGTGCAGGTTTTTTTTTTTAATATATATACCTGTCAGTTGCACCAAAGGTTGTGCTGCCTGTGCAACTGACTGCTGCCCCCCCTTTTGTGCTGATCAGTATAAATTGCACTGTCAGTTGCACCAAAGGTTGTGCACCTGCTGCCCCTCACTGGTAATCAGTGTCGCATCACTGATCACCTTTTTTTTTTTTTTTTTTGAGGGTGCTGTGGGGTCTTTTTTTAATTTTTTTTTACACACACTGTGATTTTGTGGGTGTCCTGTGGCCACTGTGCGCTGATCAGTGACGTACATCACTGATCAGCATTTTCGGCACAGGGTTGATCTATTTATTTATTTTTTTTGGATCAAATTCCTGTTGCCTTTGAGCGCTGTTCAGTGACGGACGTTACTGACCAACATCTGTGCTCAATTTTTGGCGCAGGACCTTTTTTTTTTTTTAACCCCTTCAAGGTTGTACCAAAAGCTGCCTTGAAGTTGCTGAGTGACGTACATCACAGATCAGCATTTTTGCCACAGGGTTGATCTAATTTTTTTTTTTTTTATTGGGATCAAATTCCTGTATAAAGTATTTTTTTTTCTGCACCACGTACACACTACACACTACATACCCCCCGTGTTGAAATAAAGTTTGTACCCCCCCTACACTATACACGTGTTGAAACATTACACTTACAGAAACACAAAAATAAAAATGGCATCCCAAATGTCATCCCAAATGTCATCCCAGTCATCCAAAAGAATGTATTCAGCGGAGGAGGCATATGCCATGCTTGCCTCTGACTCTGACACAGCCAGTGATGCAAGCGGGGAATTTGAAGGATTCGTCTTAACCTCATCTTCCTCCTCTAGTGATGAGGGACCCCCTCAAAGACGCCCCCGTAGAGCAGCTGAGACCCCCCCCCCCCAAATGATTGATCCCATATGGACCCCACCACCAGACAATTTTGAGCCCCAGGTTCCTGAGTTTTTGGCCATCCCAGAAATCCAATTTGATTCAACAGGTCTCAGAGAAATTGACTTTTTCAAATTATTTTTCTCTGATGATTTTATAAATTTAATGGTGGACCAAAGTAATTTATATGCCCAGCAGTTTATTGCTCAAAACCCCACGTCATCATTTGCTAGGTGGACCCCTGTAGATGCAGTAGAGATGATGACGTTTTGGGGTCTGGTGTTACATATGGGCATAGTAAAAAAGCCAGAAATTAGGCAATATTGGAGTACAGATGTTCTGTACAGCACCCCACTTCATCGTATGGCCATGACTCGGACTCGTTTTGAGACAATCCTTAAATTTTTACATTACACCGATAATGCACAGTGCCCACCCAGAGATGATCCCACCTTTGACCGGCTATTCAAAGTCAGGCCGGTCATTGATCATTTCAGTGCCAAATTTGCAGAGATGTACATCCCTGAAAAATTTATTTGTATCGACGAGTCCCTTATACATTTTAAAAGAAGGGTTAAATTCCGCCAGTACCTTCCCAGTAAGAGGGCAAGGTATGGCATAAAAATTTATAATAAACTGTGTGAAAGCACCTCAGGGTACACCCACAGGTTTAGGGTATATGAAGGGAAGGATTCAAGAATTGAACCGCCAGAATGCCCCCCCTCCCTCGTAGGTGTTAGTGGAAAAATTGTCTGGGATTTAGTGCACCCCTTCCTGGATAAAGGTTATCACCTCTATGTGGATAACTTTTACACTAGCATCCCCCTGTTTAAGGCCCTTGGTTCAAGAGGTACAGCAGCTTGCGGTACTGTGCGCAAGAACCAAAGAGGCCTCCCAAAAACGCACATTTCCCAAGTACTGAGAAGGGGTGAAAGCAGGGCACAATCCACCGAAAATATGTTGTTGGTCAAATATAAGGACAAGAGGGATGTCCTTATACTGACAACAATTCATGGAAACAGTACCACCTCCGTCCCTGTACGAGGTACCAGTACCCACACCTCAAAACCTAATTGTATCCTAGATTACAATAAGTACATGGGCGGAGTGGATCTTTCAGATCAGGTACTGAAGCCGTACAGTGCCCTGCGGAAAACAAAAATCTGGTACAAGAAGCTGGCCGTGTATATCATCCAGATGGCACTGTATAACGCTTACGTGCTATTCCGTTCTACCAGCCAGAGGGGGACATTTATGCACTTTCAAGAGGAAGTCATAAAGGGCCTAATATTTGGGAACCAGCAGGCAGAGGGCCCCAGTACTTCTAGTACTGGCCCCCGTATTGTACCAGGGCAGCATTTTCCTAACAAAATCCCCTCCACTGCAAAAAAGGGCAGGACACAAAAAAGGTGCAAAGTTTGCTATAAAAAGGGAATAAGAAAGGATACTATTTTCCACTGTGAAACTTGCCCCGACAAACCCGGCCTATGTATAAAGGAGTGTTTTAAAATATACCACACATCTATGGATTATTAGGTTCATCATTTCACCGTGCTTCGGGGGTCTTGCTAATGCCACATAGCACCCACCATTCATTCCACCAGAATCTGAGCTGCAAAATCCAAAAATCACTCCTTCCCTTCTGAGTCCTGCCATGCACCCAACTGGTATTTTTTGGTCACATATGAGGCATTGCCATACTCGGGAGAAATTGGGGCACAGATTTTGGGGTGCTTCTTCTCCTTCATACCTTATGAAAATGAAAAATTTTGAGCCAGAACTGCATTTTTGTGTAAAAAAATGTAATTTTTCATTTGCACAGCCCAGTTGTATCAAAATTGGTGAAACCCCTGGGTGTTTGAAATGTACACTATACCCCTAGTTGAATTCCCTGAGGGGTGTAGTTTGCAAAATGGGGTCACTTGTGGGGGGGTTCCACTGTATTGGTGCTTCGGGGGTCTTGCTAATGCGACATAGCACCCACCAACATTCTACCAGAATCTGTGCTGCAAAATCCAAATATCACTCCTTCCCTTCTGAGTCCTACCATGCACCCAAATGGTATTTTTTAGTCACATGTGAGGCATTGCCGTACTCGGGAGAAATTGGGGCACAGATTTTGGGGTGCTTTGTCTCCTTCATTCTTTGTGAAAATGAGAAATTTTGAGCCAGAACTGCATTTTTGTGTAAAAAAATTAAATTTTTCATTTTCACTGCCCAGTTGTACCACAATTGGTGAAACCCCTGGGGGTTTGAAATGTACACTATACCCCTAGTTGAATTCCCTGAGGGGTGTAGTTTGCAAAATGGGGTCACTTGTGGGGGGGTTCCACTGTATTGGTGCTTTGGGGGTCTTGCTAATGCGACATAGCACCCACCAACATTCCACCAGAATCTGTGCTGCAAAATCCAAATATCACTCCTTCCCTTCTGAGTCCTGCCATGCACCCAAATGGTATTTTTTGGTCACATGTGAGGCATTTCCGTACTCGGGAGAAATTGGGGCACAGATTTTGGGGTGCTTTGTCTCCTTCATTCCTTGTGAAAATGAAAAATTTTGAGCCAGAACTGCATTTTTGTGTAAAAAATTTAATTTTTCATTTTCACAGCCCAGTTGTACCACAATTGGTGAAACCCCTGGGGGTTTGAAATGTACACTATACCCCTAGATGAATTCCCAGAGGGGTGTAGTTTGCAAAATGGGGTCACTTGTGGAGGGGTTCCTAACTTTTAGCATCTTATGGTGCCTAGAAACCTACATGGTGCCTAAAAAATAATCTCATAAAAAGGAGGCTCCAAAATCAAGTAGGTGCTCCTTCTATTATGAAGCCTGTGGTTTGGTCAACGTGCACACTAGGGCCACATATAGGATATTTATGAAAACAAAAGAATTGGGGGAATCAATTTTTAGTCACATTTCTCTAGTAAAATCTACTGTATTCCTTAGAAAAATGTATTAAAATTGAAAATCTGCAAAAAAAATGAAATTTTGAAATTTCACCTACACTTTGTTTTAATTCCTGTGAAACACCTAAAGGGTTAACAAACTTCCAAAATGCTGTTTTGAATACTGTGAGGGGTGCAGTTTTTGAAATGGCAAAATACACATACAAGTCCCTCAAAGTCACATCAGAAACTGAACTGGTCCCTAAAAAAATCAGTGTTTGAAATTTTCTTGAAAATTTGAGAATTTGCTATTCATATTTTAAGCCTCCTAGTGTCCAAAAAAATTAAAAGGAGGTTGAAATAATGATGGAAACATAAAGTAGACATATGGTCTATGTTAGTTATTAACTATTTTGAGTGGTATGATTATTTGTCTCACAAGCAAAAAATTTAACATTTTGCAAATTGCAAAATTTTCAATTTTTTTACGACATTTTGGTATTTTTCACAAAAAAACACAGACTGTATCGACCAAAATTTACCACTAACTTGAAGTACAATGTGTCACGAGAAAACAATCTCAAAATCACTGGGATAAGTAAAAGCAAAAAAAAGTTATCCCCACTTAAGTGATACCTGTCAGATTTGAAAAAAAGGGCTGTCAGGAAGGCAAAAACAGGCTGCGGCGGGAAGGGGTTAATTGACATATCGCTAGTTTATTTCAAAAATCTGTTTGAGGTGGATTGGTAGTTTCATTTTCATGGCCCTATTCTATCTTTTTTGTTTTGTGTTTAAATTTGGTCTTCATTGTCCATATTAATAGTGTACTGGGTAGTGGAGTGGTTTCACAGTACTTTAGTTGTGCACACATCGGTAACCATGTTGCTGTTGCTCGGAGCCTTTATCAAGTATACAATGCAGTGGTGTTAGCTAGAAGATATGGACCACGCAACAACTGCTAAATGTTTTAAGAAAGGTTCTATTACAAAACCTTTAATTTAAGAATTTATATGTTTCTCATTTTCCACTCTGCTCCAGATGGCATTTATCAATAGTGAAGTATTAATCCTAATGTGTCTTCATGTAGATTATAATCAAGTTAAAATAGTAATGTACAACTTGTTATGTTTCAAATTTCAGATGGATTTTTCACTGAATTTTTTGAGAATTGTTCTCCTAGCTTTAAATTCCAGAACTACAAGTCCAGATAGCTCAAGGAATAGGGTCAGGAATCATAGGAGAAGAGAGAGAGTATTTAACCGAAGGGAAAATTTGTTTCGGATGAGAGAGTTTAAAATTCGGAAAAAGTATAGATTGTCATCAGAAGCAATATTAGAGTTGTACTCCAAAATCAGAAATGACATCATTCCACGAACCAGAAGGAGTAAAGCCATTGATGTATTAGTCAAGCTTTTGGCTACTTTACACTTTCTAGCTACTGGCTCGATTCAAAGCACAGTGTCTTCTGTTGGAGGAATAAGTCAATCCTCATTTAGTAGGTTTTTTGAGAAAGTATTGGTTGCTATTTTGAAACATGCCTCTGACTACATTCATTTTCCACGTACAGCTGCAGATTGGCTTAATTTAAAAAATGGTTTCTACGAGATAGCTGGATTTCCAAATGTCATTGGTGCAATTGATTGTACCCATATTCAATATTCGCCAACACAGGAACTGGAATAGATTTCTAGGAATCGCAAAAACTTTCACTCCATTAATATTCAAGCCATTTGTGACAGTAGTTATAGATCCTTAAATGTTTTTGCTGCATTTCCCGGCAGCACACATGATGCTTATATCTTGCGTCAGTCTAAAATTTTCCAAAAACTTGAAAATGGAGAATATCAACAGGGGTGGTTATTAGGTGAGTTTAATACAAATATACTGATGGTTTTCAATAATATTAATAATATTAATAACATTTATAGAATAAAGAAATATTTTATTACTAATGTGAATTTCATTCAAAGTGCATTGTGGTTAGGGTTGGGCACTTGAAACATCTTGGTAAAAGATGCACTTATGGATGGCTAACTTGTTGGTCAAGATATAGCTGAAGTATGTGCCGTCTGTCTCCCATGTCCATGAACAAGGGTCCTCCAACTGTAGCCCTCAAAATGTGCTGGAACTACATGTTTCAACATGCATTGCCCCGTTACTATTTGGGCATTCCGGAGGCATGTTGTCCCACAACATCAGGAGTACCACAATTTTCAGACTGATGTCCTTGACCATCACCCTTCTTGGTGAGGAACCAAGAGTATATTGTTTTAGTTAACTTTGTATAATGTTTTATTTTAAGTGCACAGACAATGAAAGCAGAAAAATTTAATACTCCAGATTTCCTGTGAGGGAGGGACATATTGATATACATCGGGCCCCATCAGCAGGCCAACAGCCGCAATTCTACTGCATATGTTCTAACATATGCGGCCAGCATCGGGATGCGTTGTCGTTGGCCACCGCACTAGCTGTAATGTGGTTTGTAGGGGTCTAGTTCTAATTTTGGTGGCTGTTAGTGTTCTCCTGCGTCTCCTCCTCCCGGCTGTGACACCTGCTGGGGGGAGGGGGGAGATCGAGGGAGGACAGGGTTGCGTGAATGGCGGGCACCGCTGGAAGCCCATATGCCTGTTTGGGCTAATGCAACCCAGAAGGTGGCGATACCGTGTCCAGTGGATATGGCCTGAACGGTTATGCTACATTGGAAATTGTGGTAAAAACTCAATTTTTAAGGCATTTTCCCTTTAATAGATCACGCTGTAATAGTTAAGTTACTACCAGCATGGTTCCCAAGTAATAAGCATTGTAAAGTTCTGACATTGTTGACACCAAAATTGACAAGTCTAACATGATTGGATTTTGTTTTTTTGGTAATAGTTTTTCCTATTTCCATGATCTTATTCTAAAACACCATATTTTGATGTATATTGTAAACTTTGCTGTGGGAAAATTGTGTGGCTTTAGCAGGCATAAAGTCTGCCCCCAGGACTTCAGATGGCTAAACCATCTTGCATTGATTTTCAATAGAAGTTACTTCTAACTTCCGTTTTTAATGTTCATGGGCCAACGTTGTTTATTGCTTTTTCCTGTATACAGCCATTTCACAACATTTCAACTGTTATTAAATGGTATCCTCTTTGATAATAGTCACGGGCTCATGTTCTTTATTATTCTTGCCTATGGGGAGTTCAGAACTTGTTCTTTATATGGAGGACAATAGGTTTTTTATTTCACCTGTGGGTGCAAAGTCATTAGCCCTTTCGTGATCTCGTGGTGTGCCATTCCTAATGTTTAATTTTTATTTTTGGGTTCCTCAATATAAAAATTTACAAATTAATTTCGAATTTTACATTGTTGAGTGACAATTCAGCATTTTGGTCCCTGTAAGGTGAAGAAATGTATATCGACTACGTTATTTTAGAAATGCATCATCAATGACTTACCTTGGAGGTTTCTGTATCTTTTGTAGGTTCCATTTGCATTTTTGACTTTAGGACCCTTTAAGATATGTGATATTTTTATAAGACCATGAAGGCATGTGGTTTCCATGTTAACAAAATAGTTTTAGTCAGACAAGTTTGCTATTAAGAAAGTCTACATTTTGAATAATTGCCTGCTGCTGGTGGACGGTGTAGAATCTTTTATGTTGTTGTTTTCTATTGCACAACAGCCCCCATATTGTTTACGGGCCAAATACTATTGCACTATTGTTTTCATATAAGTTCACTATCTTTACTTTGTTTGGTTTTCAAATGGGTCCT
Organism: Crinia signifera; assembly: GCF_055691185.1. Taxonomy (NCBI): domain Eukaryota; kingdom Metazoa; phylum Chordata; class Amphibia; order Anura; family Myobatrachidae; genus Crinia; species Crinia signifera. Next base: position 64,038,030 of record NC_139223.1, on the reverse strand, counting down.
TATATGGTCAAAATCACTCATTTAGCATAGCATTAAATGAATTAAAGTAAGATATAGAAAACCATATGATTAAAGTGTACTATTAAATCAGTATATTCTTTAATGCCCTTAAATTGTTTTAAGCCAATTAAGTATTAAAAAATCTATTCTAGGTGATTCTGGATATGGCTGCAGGCCCTGGTTGTTAATTCCAATATTAAGACCAAAACATAGGAATCAGAAAAATATAATCGTGCACATATATCTACACGGGTGCATTACAGTACTCTGCTGCCAAAGTTTGTAAAATATTCACAGTCTGCTGTATATTACACAATATTTGTATTTCTAAAAATATACATTGGAATGTACACCAAGATTTCTCTGAGGTGGATGCATCTAATCCCTCGGATGAAATTCATGGATCCACCACTCGCGGGAGTGCAGTTTGAGATCAGCTAGTTTCAAATTTTTTCACTCGTTAACATACATGCTTTAAAAAGGTGGACTGTAGTCTGCATTAGTTTTATTTGTAATTTTGCTACCTTTCGCCACTAGATTCATATCAGCAAGTTTTTAATATGAATGTGTAAAGCCAAATTTTGGTTTAGTTAAGTTGCACTACATATGTTTACCAACTTGTAAAGTGTAATATCTATGCGTGCTCTCAAAAGTTGCAAGAAATTATTTCAGGTTGTGTCTCACGAATACATTAGTATCTTATTCTATAATAAAATAAAGATTTAAACAGATATATTGTTAATTTCCAAATAAACAATCTTGATACTAGTTTTGCAAATGACTTCACTTTTTATTTAAGATAGTGATTTGTTAATGCTAACTTTATGCATTATGTTGAATGTTGTAAAATTACAATTACACTGAAATAAAGAATCAGGTTTACAACTCAAAACACTAACCAACATTTGCAATACTGCAGATTATGGATGCTGTACTTGACAAACTTCGACAGGAGGATTATAGATTTTTAGCCTAATTTATGAAGTAAGATTGGCTCCGTAATTGGCCAAAGTTAACGGACAGTCAGCCTCCATCCAATATAATCCTTTACATGTTCTGTCATTAAAGTTAACATGGTTCTTGTTTGCTAGCAGGGCACCAAATTTCCTAATTACGGTAAATAGTTTATTCACTGCACCTGGAGTGGATTTGCATCGCATGGCCAATTTGGATGGCGTAAGATGTGAGATGAGAGTGGTGGGATGTGTTGTGAGAGGAGACTTCTCTGGAATTCATAGGGTAAAACACTGAAACCAGCACCACTATCCACGTCACCCTGCAGCCTTATGAACGCAGTGGAACACGCCCTCCAACCTTTCTATAACCCCACTATCCTTGCCGGCATGGAGATGATTTCATATATTGCAGTGCTCCAGAAGCGTTGAGAGTGGCTGTGCAATACATGTAAATTATTCCGCATATGTAAGGGTTCTGGGAGTGTCCCCGCCAATCTAACTCCGTTGCCTCTGGCTGGAATCGACGGACGTGTGCAAGGCTAGGCTTCACCTGGGCCCGTCTCGGCTAAAGGGCGAATTAGGTCCGCCCCACTCCGCTACAGGCAGGTCTTATGTATGGACAACACGTCCGCCGAGGCCAGGAGAGACCAAGGGGACAACTAACTAAAACACCAGAAACGGGGAACTCCCAGAAACCCCAGGGGAGCAACAATGCTCAGCAGATGACACAAAATGAAAATGAATGCACCGGTACCAATAGTGCCAATACAGGGTGTAGGTGTAACAATACACTTAGAGGTAATAAGCAACTGTAACCAAATAAAGGAATAGACAGGTGGGTAATCCCCAACTTAGCTGAGAGATGTTATGCAGCTGAGAAGTCGGGACACCGCAGCACAGCCTTGCAGGACAACCCAGAACAGGTACACTGGATCACGGGGATGACACTCTGGGTACACGGTACATCAACAGACTGGACAGATGAGGGTTAACCAGCAGGGACCAGGAACACCACTGAACAGCACTTCAGGATCCAGGGAGCACAACAGACCGGCAGGGAAACAGCAAGACTGGGATACAGGCTGGACATAAACTGACTGAAGCTGGACAGAGTGGACTACACAGTGAAACTGAACAATATAACTGGCACAGGAGTGAGTGTGCAGAGGGTTTTTATAGTGGGCACAATGTGGTGCTGATTACACATTGCCTATAGGTGAGCACTGCAGGCTAGGAGCCTAATTAAGACACCTGAGTCCTGATAACACAGCACAGAAAGTAAGCTGCAATGGCCCAGGCTGACCACTGGAGGCCACCAGCGAGTAAACACACACACACAGGCTGGGATAAACCCAGGGAGCAGAATCCAGGGAAAACATGAAACTACACATTTACACCGATCCGCTGGAGGCGGATCGTAACAGTCCCCCCCCTTTAAAGAGGGGTCAAGGGACCCCGATACCAGGTTATCCAAAACCCTGGCAAGCGGGTACAAACATACAAAAACAGGAACAAGCTGCGGCTGCAGCTTGTAACAGCATATGCTTACTATGTTTTGGCCAGGGTGGATCACTGCGAGCACCACACTATATAAAATCATCTCCACGCCGACCTGTATAGTGGGGGTATGTTAAGGTCGGAGGACGCATATCGCCGACCCTTAATTGGCTTGCTACACATTGGGGTGCCGTGTAGAGTGATGTTGATTTACCATTATGAACTCCTGAGATCACATCTGCTCACATCTAATCTCTCGTTTTACACGTTATGCGTTGCAATTTCACTTAGGGTGCCATGAATAAAATAACTAAAGTATTGAATGAAATAGCATTATACACGTCGCAAGGCATAAAAAGCCCTGCGATGCAAAGAGACATACAATTTCACTCGCCAGAATTGGCAATGTTGCAAATAGTTTATAGGGTGCGCTGCTTGGAAACAAGTACCACTTACATTGGGTAATTGTTCAACAATATATTTTAGTACTTGTTTACTAGCATGGTGTACATCTCATATGATTGATTTCCTTAAATATGGCTTACAATCCTATGTAATTCTGTACATTTTGATTGTTTTTTTTTTAAATTGGATGGGAATGTAAAGAAAATTTAACTACTAAAACAACTCATATGGGTGCCTAATGTGCAATGAACCTCCAATATCCCCTTGATTTCAATGTCATTATAAAGTGCAGCTAGCCAGCAATGTACGACGGCACGAGTCCTCCGACCTTTACATAATACCATTGTCCATATTGGCATGGTGTTGATTTTATATAATGTGGCGAGTTCAGCGACCCACCGAGCCCGAAGCGTGGCAAACATAATAAGCCCTGCAAGGGGACGTGGTCGATATTTTAAAATAACCGCACTCGCTGGTCATGCTTCAGACTGGGTGGATTGCTGCGCTTGCCACACTATATAAAATCCACTCCTTGCCGACGTGGATAGTGGGGATATTTAGGAAACTTTGGAGGATATGTAATCCTGCCGCACGCCGTTATTTGGGTTGTGCGCTTGCCACACTATATAAAATCCACTCCTTGCCGACGTGGATAGTGGGGATATTTAGGAAACTTTGGAGGATATGTAATCCTGCCGCACGCCGTTATTTGGGTTGCCATTGATATTGGTTGAGGAATTGGGCTCTCACTTCACCTGTTAAGTACTCATAAGGATACTTATATAATTTTATGTTCTTTAACTTACCTCTTCCAAATAAAAAAAAAAATGACATTATATCCAAAATATTTCATTGAAGCACATATATTGTCCGCGTTGAAATGCAATATTATACGTGCAATTACCCAAAAACACTTTTTCCCAGGATCATAAATGTTTGTAATGAATTACTTCAATATTTAAGGCAGTCAATCGCACGCGATCAGATCAGGTCCGGAAGATAGCAATCGTTTGCACCGTGCTAGCCAACAAATACATATATTTAATCCTTTCCTAAATTTCACGTATTCACTACCCTCAATACGTGAAAGTTTTAAAATGTTTTAACATGAACTAAATAACTGTGATAAACTGTTTAAAGTTCCTGAAAAAATCCTTAGATTCCAGTAGCAGTTGAAAATGCTGGAGACTTTCGAAGTTTCAGAAGTCCTTATTTCAATCAACTTGAACTGTAACTTTTAGAAACATAGATTGAACCTTCAAAAACAGCCCTAAAGGAGAACATCAAAAATAAATTTAAAATTAACAAATAGATGAAAATACACCCAATACATACAATTTCATACAGATTATAATTATTTGAACACGTTTCTTTTAGTATTTCAGTCTATATATATCTATCTATCTAAATATCTGTATATCTATATATATCTATATCTATATATATGTAGCGCATACAGACGTCGGCAGTCAACTTAAATAAAGGCAGTATAACGTCAGTAATATTCAACATTTCCATTCAACTTTATTGGGTTCTACATCAGGATATGCTGAAGAAGAACCCAATGAAGTTGGTTACACACGTTGAGTGTAAATGTCATTTTCATGCCTTTATTTGAGTTTAATGCCGCCGTCTGTAAGCTGCCTGAGAAACCCATTGGGGGGGTGGGGTTTGTGGATGGCACCAACACTTTGAAAATTCCAGTACAGAGGATTTGATGCACCACACTATATATATATATATATATATATATATATTTAAAATAGCAAATGTGCCGACACTCTTAGTGTTGAAACAGCAGGGTCTTGTGCAAAGGCAAGTAGCTTAAAATAGTAAAACAGGTAGATGTCACTCAGAATAAAATTCAGACTAAAAGGAACGTCTCCAAGGGCAGGAGAAGTTAATTTTTGTCAGTCTTTTATTCTGAGTGACATCTACCTGGTATACTATCTAGAGAAAGAAAGATATAGGTTTAGATACATTTAGAATATATATATATATATATATATATACATATACCACCGGGGTGCCTTCCTGAGAAAGGTATAACGCTAGCTATGGATCCACAACTGTGGAATCACGAGACGGCACTCTCTGGATTTGGTGCAAAATAAATTGTATTTAAATCATAACAAGCAAAAAAAGTGTAGAAATCAGGTCATAGGTGTCAAGAGTTTCGGGGAGCAATACCCTTCCTCAGGACGACCAACAGGGTAATGGTGTGCATTTTGTTGTCCTGCACACCATTACCCTGTTGGTCGTCCTGAGGAAGGGGATTGCCGTCTCGTGATTCCACAGCTGTGGATCCATAGCCAGCATTATATATATATATCTTAGAATGCATTATTTGCTCTATTGAAATAATGGTTACATCTGCGGCAAAGCATGTCTACCTATGTAGAAAGACCCAATGATTGTCAATCAAGTTGCTGCACACTAAATTAAAAAAAATTAACTGTACTGAAAGTTTCTCAATGTAAGGTTCTGTCAATTAGTTTTAATTCATTTGTCAATTTACCTTCCACTTTCTTTCATGGCTCATTCAGATATTTCCGTGGGACTTTAAACATTCGCTTGGGCCGTCCGTTTTTAAGATTGCCATCTGTAGTATCAACCATGGGACTTTGCGAAAAAGATTGAACAGGACTGCTATTGTTAGCATAAGCAAATGGCTCCACATTGCCAATAATCCGGGTCTCCACCTTCTGGGATTCACTTACAACTGTTTGCGTTGCGTTTTGTGCCAAATTCTCAAGCAGTGAGATCATTCGTTTCTGGTTCTCAGATATTTTTTTACTCATTTCCTGTAGAATTTCATTAACTGACAAAAAATCTTGATGTAGGATACTAAATTCAGTTTGGACAACATTTTTTTTATATCCAAGGCTGACCCAATTAGTTGCTCTACTTTGTCATCCGGGATAATTTGTGGAATATTTTTCCGCTTTCTTGATAGGGGTTTTTTGCCTTTGCCAGGAGTGAAATCATTCCTTGAAACATATGTCCCTTTGCTACTGGAAGTACCTGGCCGTGGATTGATTTCTTCTTCTTCAGTCGGGTCCTCTATTTCGACAGTGTTATGCAAAATGTGCATATCTCGACTTGATTCTTCATTAATATTTGAAGGAGTGGCGTTATTTCCTTTTTTTTTTTTTAAATACTTTTTGTGTTTTTTCAAATTTTCCATATAACTGATTATACATGAAGACATTTTATCTTTTACAGGTTGTTAGTGTAACACAGCATTAAACAGTGTCAAACATAGCAATAACTCTTATTTTGCAATTTTAGGCTTTGCAAGGAGACCTCGTCATGGGACGCAGTAGAAGGAGGTCGCTTCAAGCCTATATGAAACATAGATTTTCCATTCTGCTCCTAAACATAATAAAACTTAAATCTTCTGTAAAACATCTCTTTTGTCTGTTTTTTTCTATTACCCCATAGCCATGTTGGTACAGGGATGGAGAACTTCCGAATTCTAATTAAGGTCATCCTTGAAGAGTTAGATAGTATTATTTCGTATGGTGTTGCACCAGATATCATGTCTTTATGTTTCTATATATTATACAAAACATATATTAATTAAGAGTAGAAACAAAGTATAATTAGAAGGGGGGGGAAGGTATAGGGATGGTTGAGGGGGTCACAAGGAAGACAAACAATGGGGAGGGAGGAGGGTGTATGTCTGGTTGTTTTATCCAGATCTCCTGAATGCCCACAATAATTATTATAAAGCTCGTCACCTCAGCAGAGCACACAACAACATTGATTTATTTCATCCTGTTAGCTGACGTTGGAGGAACCATGTGGTGTTTTCAAACAGTTTTTGAATATATGTCTGGGTTTCTTCTTCATAACTTAGTATTACTATTTCCCATTTCTTATAAAACTGAATTACACCTTGTTCTATGTTTTGTAAGGCTGCCTGTCTCTCATATAGTATAATATCCAGTAGCATTCGTTTATATTCTGTAATAGACGGGGTCTGCCTCACTATCCAATATTTAAGTATCAGCTTTTTAGCCAAAGTGAGTATCACCGTCAGTGCAGGGATTATGCTTCTCTTGTTTCTGCCCAAATCCCAATCCTTAAAATATAGGAACAAGCATGGGGTTAGTTGTGACGTAAGCTTTATATTAAACATTTTGTTTATGTGGAGAATCAATTTATGTCAGAAAGTTCTAATCTTTCTGCATTCCCAGAAATTATGTATAAGAGTGGCACCCAGCATGCTGCATTTTGGACACAATCCAAGATCATCTATCACAAAATGGCTCCTTTGTTTTTGAGAGATGTAGGCACGATTCATAAACTTCAGGTGTGTTTCCTGTAGGGAGGAAGCCCTTAGATATTTTAGAGTGCTAGTACTTTTCTTGAACACTTCTTTAAGCTCAGGGGCTGAGGGGACTTCCCTTTTCCAAGACGCCTCTAGAGGAGCCCTCAGCATCTCTACATCACTCAATACAAGATTATTATACATATATCGAATTCTATAACCCATAACATTGTGTGTGGATAGCAGAGCGAGGACTGGATCTGGGTGATCTTCATTGTCCCAAGCCTTTGTGATTGATTGGGCAAAATGTCTTGTTTGTAAATACATATAAAAATTCTTATCTGTGATAGCATACTTTTCTTTCATTGCTGAAAATGGCATTACAGTTCCACCCGGGTCAAATACATCTTTCACTGCCGATATACCTTTTAATTTCCATCCTACATAATTGGTGTTCTCTAATCCTGGCCTAAAACAGGGCTTCCCCCAGAGTGTAACAAAAGGCGAGCTATCATATCTACGTCCCAGTCTCTTATTTAAAGCTAGCCATGATATGTAAGTGTTTTTGAAGTGAATAGATTCAAATATATGTGGTGGAATGGATGATTTCGGAGCGTGGAGCAAAGCTGCTGGAGAGAAAGGGGAAGAATATACTTTCCTCTAATGCAAGGTTAGTATACGTTGATCTATTAGTAAGCCAATCTGTTATATACCGGAAATCAGCAGCTTGGGTGAAATATTGTATATTGGGAAGTCCAAATCCTCCTTCGGCCTTGGGTAAACACAATCTTGCTAGTGAGATTCTAGGCCTCTTTCCTGACCAGATAAACTTTCTAAAAATTGAGTGGCATCTTAGGATGTCTTTCCTTGTCAGCTTCAAAGGTAGCATCTGCAGAATATACGATAACTTAGGGAATACGATACTTTTAATTACTGTTATCCTGCCTAGTAAAGATAGCGGTAATGACTGCCAATTATTTAATAAGTCAGAGATTGTGTTAAGGATGGGGCGTATGTTTATATTATATAGTGTGTTAAAACAAAACGGGATCTGGACTCCTAGATATTTTAGAGAGGTTTGACAAATCTTGAATTTTTCAAATAAAGGGTCAGTTAGGAATGTTGATATTTGGCCATTTAGTGGAAGTAATTGTGACTTATCGTAATTTACTTTAAATCCCGTGAACCTGCTGTATGCGTCAATTATTTGCATTATCACTGGGATAGACTCACTTGGGTCAGACAGAAATAACAATAGGTCGTCTGCGAAAAGGCTTAACTTTAGTTCTTTTTGCCGTATCGATATCCCCTTATAATTTGCAGCAGCCCTTAGTTTGATGGCTAATGGTTCAATAGACATTGCAAAAAGTAATGGTGAGAGGGGGCATCCTTGTCGGGTTCCCCTCAGTATTTGGAAAGTTGGGGAAAGGTAACTATTAGCTAATATTTGGGATGAGGCATTGCAATACAAAGCCTTAATTGCTGTAATATAATCAGTCGGAATTCCAAAGCGGTTCAATGTTTTAAAAAGATGGTCCCAGGTCACTAGATCGAAAGCTTTTTCAGCGTCTAGAGAGAGTAGAGCTTGTGGGCCAGTTGCCTTATTTGTCTGTAGCCATTGTATTGCCGCCAGCACCTTTCTCACATTGACTGTCGAGTGCCTACCCCAAATGAACCCTGTTTGGTCTACATGAATTATTGTTGGCAATAGTAGTTTTAGGCGGTCTGCTAGGATTTTTGTATATATTTTGTAGTCTGTGTTTAACAGGGAGATTGGCCTATAAGAGGCTGGTTGTGTTGGGTCTCTCCCTGGTTTTAATAGGATTTTTATGATGGCTGAGTTAAAGTATTGAGGCAGGGGGGCACCTTTTAAGAATAAGTTGAACATTGTCGTCAATGAGCTTACTATTTTTGGGGCTAGTAATTTGTAAAATTCGTTTGTTAAGCCATCAGGGCCAGGCGCTTTGTTTGTTTTCAAATTTTTAATGACATTTAGTATTTCCTCCTCTGTGATTGGCTTTGTGAGTGGGTGCGTATCCTCTGCTGAGAGTGCCGGGATAGACACTGAATCCCAGAAGGCCCTACTGGCATTTTCATCTATTATAGGATCGGCATATAGTGCAGAATAGAAGTCATGTAGGGTGTTTGCTATGGATCGGCCTGAGCTTTGCAGATTACCCTGGGAATCGGTCAAAGCAGTGATTATCGTTGGGGGGAATTGACCCTTAAGTAAACCTGTTAGTAGATTGTTAGATTTATTGCCTAGGTTGTGGTAGCGGCTATGTGCTAAAAAGGAGCGTCTTGTTTCCTTTTGGGACAATAGATTATCGAATAATTGTTTATGGTGAAAGTATATGTTTCTATTTGTCGTAGTGGGGTTTTGCTTAAACTGCTGATAAGCTTTGGTTAGTTCTGTCTGTGTGTCCAAATATAATTTGGATAGTTCCTTATTGTTTTTCGCACAGTAGGAAATTATTTCCCCCCTCAGGACAGCCTTGGAGGCCTGCCACTCAGGACAGCCTTGGAGGCCTGCCAAAATGTTTGGCTAGCATTTGTTGCCATTTTTGCATTTTCATAAGCATATACTGTCCAGGTGTTTACCATTTCTTTAAACTTTTTTGAATTGGCCAGTCTAGTTGGATATCTCCATTGTATATAGGGGCCCCTATCTACCCGCGAGTCCATGTCAACCCAGCATGCTGCGTGGTCTGACAAACAAATAGGTTCTATTCCAGAATCTCTGGTTCTTGGGAACAATGTAGTTGAAATTAATATGCTATCAATTCGGGATAGTGTATCATATACCAGTGAGTGGCATGAATACTCTTTTTCTAGAGGGTGTTGGGCTCGCCAGATGTCAGTTAAGTGTAACTGTGTTAATAGGAGGGGGATACCCAGCTTTGGAGCAGATCTATGACCCGGGGCAGGGGGGGTTCTGTCTAGATAAGCAGAAGAGACAGTATTGAAGTCTCCTGCTAAAATTATGTGTTTATCTGAGTATGGGATCATAAGTTTAACAATTTTTCGAAAGAAATCAGCAGAGAACACATTGGGCGCATACACATTACATAGAGCATATCGAACTGCATGTATTGTCACATCTACTATTACATATCGTCCCTCCGGGTCACCAGTAGTAGAATGTATGGTCACCGGAATGCTTTTCTTTACCAGTATGGCCACTCCTCGGGATTTTGTATTGTATGGCGCTGAGGCTAATAAAGACCATCCCAATGTATTTAGTTTCAACATTTCTATAGGGGATAAATGAGTTTCTTGGAGGAATGCTATGTTGACCCTCAATTTACTTAAATACTGTAATATTTTTTTTCTCTTTGAGGGCAGGTGAAAACCTCGCACATTAAATGTACCAAGCCTTATCTGAGCCATCTTTTATGAAAGAGGGAGAGGATTCCAACTAGTCCAACGAAATATCAGCAATTTAGAGGGTGCATTGGAGGTCGACATAGGGCATCCATATTTCTTATGCAACCGGGGGGGGGGGGGGGGGGGACATGACACAGAAAGGAAACGCATAAGGACACAATAAAAAACATTAAGAAAATATGAAAGCAAAACGAAACTTGCAGGCACTGCCGGTTTTCTGATGAGAGTATGAAGCAACCATGTGATTATGTCAATCATTCCCACCTCAGTGCCCACCTTGACTAAACTTATCTGACTTCCAGATAGCCAGATCGCCAAGTGGCTGTCTGGTTCTCCGGGGCTAGACATAGTGTCCAGCCTCTACTTTATTTTTAACTTAACCTAGAACTATTGTGTCTCGCCCCAGCCTTGCTTATCTAGTATATAGCTGCCATTTCGGCTTTAGCCATCACCTGGTTGAACTTTTATCTAAAACATAAAGATAAAATCAGTCATTAAATCCTGTGGAGAAAATGTTAATTACACATCCTCAGTCGACACGATATAGATTTTGAAACCTGAGAGTTGGCAAATGATTATGCCGTCATGGGTCCTGGAGGAACTTGGTCTGAAGTTGTCCCTTTTAGTCTTTGAATATTATGAAAAGGGCTATTGGTGTGTGGAATTAAGGCCCACAATCCATTTTGTTTATAGAGTAGAGACAACTAAGCAGTTCCCAAGCTTCTGTTGCTTTTTATCTTGCGTTACTTCTTCTAACACTACTTCTCTTCATCTGTTGGGGAGGGGTTGAAAGCTTCCTGCGCCTCCTCCATAAGAAATTTGTCTGCGTCTTGGACAGTGGAAAAGTCTTTATAGGAATTTCCATAGAATAAGCGTAGACGAGCTGGAAACATTAGGGCAATTTTTTTGCCATCTTGCACTAGTTTTGTGCACAATGGGGAGAATTCCTTGCGTGCACGCAGGACTTCAGCCAAATAATCTTGAAATATCAGTATGGTTTTGGAGTTCCATTGGAGGCGCTTCTGTTTGCGGTATGCAATCCAAATTGCCTCCTTGTGTAGAAAGTTTAGGCTTTTAAATATGACTGGACGCGGTCTAGGGTCAGGGTCAGCCCGCGGTGGTCCCAATCTGTGCGCCCTCTCTACAATCATTCCGGTACATTGGTCTTGTATGTTTAATAATTCAGGGAGGGTTTGGGAAATAAAAGAATATAAAGCCGGGCCCTTTACCATTTCAGGAAGGCCCAGAATTCTTAGGTTGTTACGTCTTGATTGATTCTCAAGACTGTCCACTTTGTTAAGCAGTTGGTATTGTGTTTTCTGCATGGAGTCAGTATGAGACTTCAGCTTAGCCACATCTTCAAATACCTCCCCCAGCCTTTGTTCATTGTTATTTACTTTCTTAGCGATTTGTTTAATTTGGGATTTAACATCCTGTACAGCTTGGACCATCTTAGCAGCATGAGTGTCCATTATTGGGTTTACAGTCTCTTGTACTGCGCGGACAATGTCTGCATAAGTAAGAGGGGCTGTCTGTGAGTGGGGTGGCTGCCCTTGTGTTTGGTCAAATATATCAATTTGTGAGTCTATTATAGGCCCTGTTCCCCCAGCACTTACTGTGTCCCCTCGGTCTTGGAAGGAGAATTGCTGCAGGTCTGGTATATGTGCGGCGGCCATTTTGGGAGCGCTCTTAATCTTTTGTGAGCGTTGGTGCTGCTCTTCTCCGGTATTGCTGGGGTTCAGGAGCCGATTCATCAGGGCTTTTTTGGGGAGTGGTGGCAGGTTCCAGGCACAGGGGTCTGCTTGGGGGTCGGCTTGGCGCCTCTGCTGGGATCGTGTGTCCCGCGACTCTTCTGGTGACGTCACACGCCGCTGCTGCCGGAGCGCTCTCTGTGCTGAAAGCACTTCTCCTGCCTGCCGGGGGGCGAGCGGTCTTTCCAGGAGGCTTGCGGGGACTTCCGCGATGTGCTCGGTGAGAGGGATCGGGTTTGCGGAGGGTGTGAGGCGGTGATTAGGCTCTAATATGCTGGGGCGGCCACGGAGCTCCCGGTCACACGTCCATTCACATTCCCACCGGAACCGGAAGTCCGTTATTTCCTTTTTGAAAACAAAACGATAAACATAATTAACCCGGTTACAGAAAACAAACCTTTACTTTGTCAATTTAGACCTTTAATTTTTAAAAAGTACCTCTTACAATTGCTATGTAAAAGAAAATTATAAAACATCTTACAGCCTATTGATGAAGGAAACAAATACATAATAGATAAAGCATTAAAAAGTAGTTAGCCTTTGATTAGATAAATCTTAAAACCAACACATAATTTCAAAGAAGAGGTATGCACTTCCTCATCAGTGACTACAGTGACTTAGATAGTGGTGAACTATCAAGGTCTGCCCTGTTTGCCTGTGTTAATATGATTACCATTCTCTGCAAAATTAGCAAGACCATTCGACAAAACTGCTGTCAAAGGAAGGTGGTGCATGATGGTGGCATTAATAGCATTCAAAAACATTCTTCTGTTCCTGGCAATTGTACCTGTTGTGTAGGTGATATCCTCCAACCTCATCGCATTTCGGTCATCCTCCATAGTGTTTTGTGGCTTTTTTGGTATATTATTTCAGAATTCTTGAATTTTTTGGCTGCCTTTGGTTTCTTTGGCCTCCAGTCTGAAAAAAAGGAAAAGTATCCTGACTGTCTTAGTCAATATAAAAAAATAAATCCTGTAAACCAAATTAAGTACACTTACCTTGGTATAGAGCCCCCGAGTCTTCTGTTTCGACAGCTTCCGAGATCCCACGTACTGCATAAATGGACAATTTCTCCGATAAACGAGTCTCCCAAGGAGACATATCTATTTTAAGTGGTGGCCCTCCCCCGGTTTTTTTAGAGTAGGCATGTATTTCAGACATTTTCTTCTTTACTGCAATTTTGCAGTCTGAAAACCGCTTCTTACAGACATTCGGACTGCGGGGAATTTTTCCAATGGATGAAACGATCTGTGCTATTTTCTTCCATGTTTTTTCTTTCATCTCAAAGCGATAATTAATGCCCGACTGCTTTCCAAATAAAATATTATAATACTTTAACATGGCGTCAACAAGCGCCTCATTTTCATAATAGTTGAACCGTGGTGCCCTTTTTGGATTTTTCAATAAATTTCCAGAAGGGGATTCGTCATCAGAACAGGATGGTTGAATAATTGGAGGATTCATCAGAAATATCCTCTTCGATGATTGGAAAATCAGACATTGTATTCTGAAAACAGAGACAAATTTTAACCGTTTACAATATACATTCTCATTCAAATCTTACTACAAACTTTCGGGAAAACATTCAATAGCCAACACTAAATTTGTGAAAAAGTAAAATTATGGAAGAAGCAATTCACAATAATATTACTAAACAACATATATAAATACTTAATCATAATAAATATAAATATATATATGCACAACAAGGAATGACTCTAGTCGCGCCACAGAGATGGCTGCTACTCTAAAAAGACCCCCCTGTTAGCATGTGCATGTACATGTAACGCACCATGTTCATGTGTTCCTGCGGTCTTGTTTCTAAGTAACAAGCCGCAAACATAAACATGCCTGCCTGCCACCGGTGATAGGTGCAGTAGGCCTCCTCCTCAATACCTCCTCGCCGCTTTGCTGCGCGATACTCTTTTTCAGCCTGCGCCGTCATAGCAAAGAAATTGACATACTTCCCATCCCTAATGCGTTCCTGGACGCTGCGCCGTAGCCCCCTGAGCACAGCCGTGTTTTCACACTGGACCACTTTTCCCCTAGGGAACAACGGGGACCCGGAGCTACCACTGGAACTGGAGTGCCGGCGGCGTCTGTGTCTGTGCCGCCTGTGTCTGTGCCGCCTGCGGGATTTGTGGCCTCCCTCGTCCTCCGACGTCCCCGAGTCTGACCCGCCGGAGGAGGAGGTGTTATGCGCGGCTTGCGTTTTTTAGCTGACCCACCTGAGGTGCCCTCCACTGGCACAAGGCTCATCTGAATGGGGGTGTCCATGGTTTCCACCGGCGGGATCTCCGAAGCCGCTGTAGCTGGGGCAAACGCCCCTGAATGGGATGGGTTAGGAGTCACAGGGAGAGCAGAAAGGGCCATACCACCGTCCGGAGCCACCCCACTTTGGGCTGGGGCCTGTCTCATGAAGCTAGACAGCAGGGACAGAAATTGCTGCACCCCCCCATCCGCAGCCGGAGGGACAGGGACCTGAGCGTTGCGCTGTGGGACCAGCCTGGACCTCCTGAGAAGTTGGCGCCTGGCCAAGCGTAGAGGTGACATAACCCCTGCGTCTCTCGGGATATAGGGGGTGTCTGGGGGCCCTTCCAGGGCCAAAAGCCCCCTATCGGCCTGGTTATGTCTGAGCTCTGTGCCCCTAGCCCGCCCCCGTCCCCTGGCCGGCCTGGGAGTGGTGGGGAGAGGGACCCCAGAGGGGGAGCTGCCTAGCTAACACAGGAATGCCAGAGGGCCTGTGATCCTGCGCGGGAATGGACCTCCCCCTTCCCCTGACCACTTGTGTGGTGCCCAGCGCTGCTGCATTAGGCCGATGACCACGCCCCCTAGGCCTCCCAGCGCGAGCCCGGCTGGAAGGCCGCAGGCCTGCACTACCGGCGTCGTTTCCGGCTTCATCAAAGCCAGCCGCGGGATGGCGGGGGCCCAGCCCGCTCCCGCGAGTGATTGCACCACGGGCTGTACCCCTGCCCGACCCCCCCCCCCGGATGTCTGTGCGGCACTGACCGGCCGCCGCGGCCTGCACTCGCGGTACGCGAGGTCCGGCGCTGGGCCGCGTCATCAGCCGGCGCCGTGACCGTCACGCCTGGAGTCGCGGCTGGCTCGGGAGCCACAGGACCGCGCCGCACCCGTTGCCGGTCCCCACTGGAACCACCAGGGATGTCGGCGCTAGGCCCCGCGGCCCCCCCAGCCAGGTAGGCGGAATCCGCCAGGCGGGCGGGCGGGAAGTCCGGCGTGGACGGGGAATGCTGTATGTTGGACAGATAGAGAAAAAAGGACAGCAGATGCAAAAGGGGTATAGAGAGGACTGCAGAGAGATAGGAGGAAGAGACAGAATTATTAGATATGTGCAAATGCACAGTGTACTTCACAATAAGCTGCAGAGCAGGTCTTGCCTTGTCAGCAGCTTTTCCGGACAGAGGAAGCTCACATGATAGCATGTGCCTTTTCTTACCCTGTCTATAACCCTCCCACTGCTCTGATAGGCCTTGTTCCCATCCTGATTTACATGTCAGCTGACCTTCCAGTGTAACCTGGGGAACCCATCAGGGGTTTATGCTCTCTCATTGCTTATTCAGCATTCGTGGTTCTTACACAAGTACCGATATGACAAATCAAGCCACAGTGAGCTAAGGCCCACATTTATCAATTTATTTTTAATTCTGGTTTCAAAAATATCAAACTGTTTCCTGATAAGGCTACCCACAAAATAAAGGTGCACCTTCAACATTAATGTGCAATGCCAACATGGTGGCATCGCAATGCAGTTCGTTGCGATATAACGAGGATGTATCATTATGGCGGCACAGAGACATGGCGCCGAAAGGAGCCTGCCCTTGCGAAGCCCTGACCCAGAAGCCACTGGGTCAGCGCATGCTCGTTTATGCCTTGACCCCCGTGACCGCACTACCCTGCTCAGCTGTGCAATGTTTAGCCATAGGCTACAATGGTGTTTCGCAATATCTAAATGGCGATAGACCAGGGGTGCTAAACCACGCTGCACGATGTTCATGCATCGGGCAGCTTTGCATCCCTCATAGAAACCTATGGGGGATGCAGCCAGCGGTGGTGCAGTGGGATACTTAATATTTGTAGCTACAGTAATACCCGAACAATAGTGCTATCTGGAATTTATAGCCACAAACATGGTTTAAAAAATAGGCCCCAAATTAACACATAAATGAATTACAAGTGGGAACGCAACTGTACTACTACAGTAGTAGTCCACAGCAACAAAAATACACAGTCTAAACCACCATTAGGTCGACAAGCAAAAAGTTAGAAATGCCATAATGTCAACATAAACCACCATTAGGTCGACAACAAAAAGTTAGAAATGCCATAAGGTCAACATAAACCACCATTAGGTCGACGAGCAAAAAGTTAGAAATGCCGTAAGGTCAACATAAACCACCATTAGGTCGACAAGCAAAAAGTTAGAAATGCCGTAAGGTCAACATAAACCACCATTAGGTCGACAAGCAAAAAGTTAGATATGCCATAAGGTCAACATGCAACAAAGGTCTACATGTCAAAAGGTCAACCCCAAGGTCGACATGGGGTTTTCCAATGCGTTTACAGCCAACATGTGTCGACAGCTGCTATTTCATGCCATAGCAGTCATCAGGGCGTGGTGGGAGAATAACATTGTATACAAGGTACAGCGAGGCAACGTGACCAAAGCAATGCACAAAAATCAAACAATTCGAGGGCCTACAGGTCACTGTAAACTGTGCCCATGACGACATCTGAGGCAAAAAACAATGATAAACACAATGTCAAACTTTGGACTGTCGACTAATGTCAGTGTCAACCTTTAAGGCATGTCAATCTTTTTGCATGTCGACCTTTTGAAACTTGACTAAATAATGATGGCGACCAAATGGGTGTCTATATTTTTCCTGTAGACATATGGTCCAAAATACCGTTAGCTGTGGCCTCTGTTCCCCATTCAAAAGCACTGGGTTAGTATTTAAAAAAAAAAAAAAAACCCCATTAGCTCAAATTGCAGAGCTCATGGCCAATACACCCTAAAGTGAATCACTTTACTTGCACCTATGACTGCACAGATAACCCACCCATCCATGCAATAAAAACCCCAAACACACCATTGGCAAAGTTATAATAAAAAGACATGCTAAAATACCACTAGCAGTAGCCACATAATAATAAATAACTGGTACCCACAGTTACATAGTACATATATACATATATATATATATATATATATATATGTACAGTACATATACATGGCAGGCACAAAGCTTCACAACTAGCTGTCTCCCCGCTCAGTTATAGCAAGAAAATGGTGTCGGGGAGAACGGGAATGTGCACATATAACAGAATAATGTCAGGCAAACTAACCTACGGCGTCTCCCCGCGCAGTTACCTCAGCTCTCGCAGTTACCGCAGCTCTGAAATGGCGCCGGGGACAGACGCGCGAAAAACCCTCCCTGCCCCTGAGCGCATCTGCGCATGACAATAAAATATCGTCATTGCGCATGCGCACTTTAAAAAAAAAAAGCGAAAACATATCGATGGAGGTCCGCATTACCGCGGACCAAGGAAGAGGGGAAAAAAAATCATAAATAACGCGGAAATCTCCGCAAAACAACTGCGAAAACACCACGAAAAAAAAAGGACTCCACTTCACTACAGAAATGCGAGTAATGATAACATCCCGCCCCGAATCTAGATATAAACTTAGAGAACTGACTGTGGAACATAATCATTGGACCATGAATATGCCACTCAAAATTCATTAGTGATGATTGTCATTAGTCCACAATAAGACCCCACACAATCCACTAGTCTGGTTGAACCTATGACTAAGCAGTAGCAATTCTAGCGAAATGTATGTCAGGAGGAGGAGGCAGGTGCAGTTTGCATGGATAGTGTGATCAGCCCCGCTTTTTAGTGTTTGCTGATATATGTACCTAGTTAGGTAAGAGAATAGGTGCTGTTTGTGAATGACTGCAGTAAATAGACACAGTATTGCAATCGACAACAGCCTCTGTTAAAATGGCTATTTATTATTATTTATTTATTTACAGTCTCTTATATAGCGCAGCAGATTCCGTTGCGCTTTACAATAGTAGACAGTGATAAAACAAACTGAGTAACAATAGACAGACTTGGAGGTTAGAGGGCCCTGCTGCAAGCTTACAATTAGGAGGGAAACACAAGGACAGGCATCAGTAATAGCATAGCAGTCCCACCAAGTTGCAGGTCCAGAAGGAAAGCTATATAATACATAAGTGCCTCAGAGGGTTATGCGTATGGAACTTAAATATGATAAGCTTGCCTGAAGAGGTGAGTTTTCAGGGAACACTTGAAAGTTTGCAGGCTAGTGGAGAGTCTTATTGTGCGTGGAAGGGCATTCTATAGGATGGGAGCAGCCTGATGAAATTCCTGTATTGCTGTGTACACACGGGTAAAATCAACATGAGATTTTGACTATATTGTCTAAATCGCCTCTGGATCGTATACAGATCGCACAGCATGGACAATTTCAGAACTAGATCTATCAGACAACCACTCTGGAGCTGGTTGGGGGGGGGGGGGGGGGGGAGGGGATGGTGGTAGTAATTTAAATGATCTTGTAATTATCCGATTCAGGTAGCGCTATTATATACTCTCTATTTGTATAGAATCTCGTTAGGTAGGTGGGTGGGTCTTTATATGTTATAAATAAGGGTGAATGTACGATTATTTCAAAGCGAGACTTGGCAGAGGCAGTCCAAGTCCATCATCATTATTGGATAGTCTATGTCTCAATGTTAAAAGACAAAATTAACAAAATATTATTACGGAGAGTACAAGGTAGCATTTGAAGTAGATAGAATATTTTGGGGAAGATTATGTTTTTTAAAACGGCTACTCTGCCTAGTAGAGAAATTGGGAGTTTAGTCCAACAGTTTTGTTGTGTAGCGAGTTTAGTTAGAAGAGGGGGGGGGGGGGATTTGTTTTGTACACGTGAAGGGGGTTGGAAGTTATTAGAACACCTAAGTATTTAATGTATGAATTCTTAATATAAAATTAGTTTAGTGCAGGGTGAGAGAGGGATTATGGAGGGAGAGGAGTAATAGGTAAGATTTCAGTCTTAGTTATATTTATCTTATATCCTGAGAATGTACTAAACGAGTTTATGATATCCATTATGGCCGGAATAGAAGTTAATGGGTCAGAAACGGATAAAATCATATCATCCGCGAACAAGGCGAGTTTGATTTCTGTGTGGCCTATCCTTAAACCTTTAAAGGCTGTGTTTGTTCTGAGGGCTATTTCGAGGGGTTCGAGGGCAATGGCGAATAATAAAGAGGAAAGGAGGGCATCCTTGTCGGGTGCCCCTCTGGATGGGGAAAGGACTAGTAAGGAATCCATTACATGCTATTTGGGAGGATGGGTCTGTATATATAGTCTTTATAAAATTAATATATATTTGGGGGATACCAAATTTAGACATAGTCTGTAATAGATGTGGCCAAAGCACTAAATCGAAGGCCTTTTCTGTGTCTAGCCAGTAATAGGTCAGAGGTATTTTTAGATTTTTGTGTATGACTCTTTTGTGTGGCTGACAGGACTTTTCTGACATTCCTTACAGCAGTGGTTCCCAAACTGTGTGCCTAGGCACCCTGGGGTGCCTCAGGACACTTGCAGGGGTGCTTTGGGTTGGTGGACCAAGATCAATTCATATTATTTATGGTCAATGTACCACGCAAAACATTGCTTGTGGCTGCCAATCATAATATGTGTGGACAAACCCTGTGCCTCACCAGATAACTGTGACATATAAACACAAAACACTTAATTTAATATATATTTTCCTGAATTTCTCGATAAGAAGCATTTGGCCTAGGGGTGCCATGATTCAAAAAAGTTTGGGAACCCCTGCCTTACAGAATGTCTACCTTTGATAAAGCCAGTCTGGTCCTGGTGGATTATGCATGGAAGGATCGGGTTCAAGCGATCCGCTAGCATCTTAGTTAGAATTTTGTAGTCTGTGTTAAGTAAAGAGATGGGTCTATATTACCCTGGCCTAGACAGATCTCTATCTGGTTTGGGTAGGACTTTTATCACTGCAGAGTTAAAATAAGATGGAAGAGTTTAGAATGGAGGAGAGTAATTTTCCTGTTTTGTTCACAAAAGTATGGAAATGGTAGTTGGAAATAAATTGGAGCTTGTCAGTAGAATCTTGGAGGGAATCATCAAACAGGGATTTGCCTGATTATAGGCTGCTTTAGTAATATTGGTGGGGGATTGGATATATTTAACATAAGCCTCAGTGAGAGTGGATGGTAGAGAGATATAACTCTGAGAAACACTTTTTTTGAGATTTTTTTCATATGCTAGGATAGAGCCACGTAAAGAACTTTTAGCTGCCATCCAGTACATCAGGGGTTTGAAGCTAGGTGTTCTGCATTATGGTTATGATATTCATCCCAAGCCTTATTAAGATATTATTTGAATGGTTCTGAGGTACATAGGTGTGAGGGAAATCTCCATGATTTGTAGTTAGAAATTTCTTTGGAGATTGTCAGTGAGCAGTGGAGTAAAGCATGATTTGGTAAGACTATAGGGTGGGGTGGATTTGAGCATTTTTGATTTGAGGGAAAATGGAGGTAGATACTAGGATATAATCAATACGGGAAAGGGTTTGATGTGCTGCGGAGAGGCACATAAATTCACGCTAAGTGGGATGTGTCCCTCTCCAAGTGTCAATAAGTTTAAGAGATTTCAATAGAAGAGGTATACCTATTTTGGGAGTGTTCCTAACTGATTTGGGGGTGTTAGATCTGTCTAATATTGGATGTGAAACTATGTTAAAATCGCCACAAAGAATTATGTGTTTGCATAGCAGGGGAGAAAGTTTTATAAGCTTAAGAAAAACCTCTTTGCTATAGTTATTTGGGGCATAGATAGAGCATATAGTGAAAACGGAGTTTGCTAAATGAGCGGTAATAACCAAATATTTGCCATCTGGATCTACTAAAGTGTGGGCTACCTCAATTGGGAAAGATTTGGACACCAAAATGACTATGCCTGTAGCCTTACTATTGTAAGGAGCTGAAGCAAGGACTTTCCATTTCAACATTTGGAGCTTTAGAATTGCAGGGGGTGGGAGATGTGTCTCCTGGAGACAAACTAGGTCTAATGACTGTCTCTGAAGATACAACAATACCTTACGGCATTAAGCCGGCGAGTGGAACCCTCCCATGTTAAAGGAGCCTATATTCAGTGTTGCCATGAAAGTGGTTCAAAGTGATTTTCAGATTCTTGATGGACTTGGATGAGTCTTCATGAAGCCTTGGTAACCTGCTGGAGTAAGGACAAAAAGGAAAGAGGGGGGAGGGGAACATATACAGTATAGACGAGACTAGGTAGACAAAATAGATAAAGGGCATGATCTACATGCCAACCAATTACAAGTTGAATAGGGACAACCGCATTAAGAAAAAAAAAAAGCACATTACTGCTTATAAACTGTAATATCCACTTAAGGTGGACTTCTATAAGTAACATTTTTGGGACATGGGGCCTTATTCAGATCTTAGCTCAGTACAAATTTGTTCGAAAAATGGGCAAAACCATGTGGGCTGCAGGTGGAGCAGATGTAACATGTGCAGAGAGAGTTAAATTTGGGTGGGGTGTGCTGAAACTGAAATCTAAATTGCAGTGTAAAAATAACGCAGCCAGTATTTACCCTGCACAGAAACAAAATAACTTGCACAAATCTAACTCTCTCTACATGTTACATTTGCCCCACCTGCAGAGCACAGGGTTTTGCCCATTTTCCGAACAAATTTGTATTGAGCTCAGATCTGAATAAGGCCCATGGTGTGATACTGCCCGACCTGAAAATTTGTCGAGGCTACACTAGCGCAGTCTTCAGAGAGCAATAACTTAGTGATGGAAAGTTCGTATATGAAATTAGTTGAAGGAGATGGAAAATATTGGAGAAGCAGTCGGGTTTGTACGGATCTGGATGGGGACAAGGGATATCGTTAAGTTATTCAAATATAAGGCCAGAATGTCCGTGGAGATCTTTACTGTCAGAGGATTTGAGTAGTCCAAGTCTGGGTCAAGGTTGTTTTCCATGTGGCATCGTGATGAGGATGTTATTATTGTAATACAGAGTCTCTTAAGAAGACATGGAGTTTCAATTAACAGGAGGGTCTGTAATGTCGGCATTTGCGGAGGAGTGCCTTTCACATAAGAAGGCTCCTGCATCTTCTGGGCAGGAAAAATCGTAGTGTGCATTTCCGCTGCTTCGAAAGTTCAACAGAAAAGTAATGAAAAATACGAATCTTTCTCCCTTCCCATAGGAGGTCTTGGTGTTTGTGGGAGGCTTTCCAAATAGCTACCTTATGCAAATAATTCATGCAAATTAATAGCACAGCACGAGGTTTGGCATCACCCTGTCTAAGGGTACACTGTTTGGTAATTATACCCATTTACCAGAGAAACCCACTAAAGACTGTGATATTTCTTAGGAACTATCTCCAACAGGTGAATAACTAGGGATGGATTGATAATGCCTAGTTATGGCAAATTACTTTATAACCCTTAAATATAATGGCAGACGCTTAAATAACTGCACACCAACACAAACTTGTAAAAAAAGTATGACAAAGCTTTACTTGAAAAAAATAGCTTGATTGCAGGTATTTGCAAATGCAGACTAACACAAGAAACATAAAATTGTTTAGCTATTACATAAACAATAATTCTAGAGCAAATCAAAATGGAAACCTAGCAAGGACAGTGATCAGCCATTAAACCTCATTTCATTGTTACCTCCAGCACCCTGCTTGCCTGTTCTTCCTCAACTGCCTGCCTCTTCCTTCTCGAACTCTGATATTTAAACCTTAATCACGTTAATTAATTACTCATAAGCATTGAGTTTTATTGGCAAGCTCTGCTTTCAATCATATCATAATTAACCCAACTTCCTTGTTACCAGGGAAAGATTCAGTGGCCTTGGGTCTACGCATGTGTGGCCCTGTTCCCATATTATTGATAAGTTTGTGGAGACTAGCTGGATGTCCTCACTCTCTGTACTGTCAACATCACATTCTTACCCTTACAAAAACAATTTTCTATAAGAAATCACTTTTCCAGCGCTGTTCTGAATCCTTAAGCCATTTTATAATGTTTTTTTTTATGCAAGTCATAGTTGACAAAATGGTTGCTGCTTCTTAACAAACACATACTGCTTAGCTTAAAGGGTAGGCCTCATATGCCATGGCTAGTACCTTGTGCAACAAGCTAATGCCATCTGCAGCAATAATAACAGTATTTAAGAAAGCAAAGTGTAATAAAAGCATAGAATTATTGATGCGTTCATTTCTGTTTTAACGGTATATTTATATGATTCAGATGCCAGTCGCTCCCCATTGTTGTTTGTAACTTGTATTATGCATATTTTATTGAATTTTTTGAAGTGCACTGAAGGGTTAAAATGAGGAATCCATGAAGCCTACAAGAAGTGCCACGTAGACTGATTTTGTCTGTGTTACTTTGCAAGGTCATGCGTTGTGAGCCTAGTATGCCTTATCTCTCGATACTGTATTTCTTTTGCATCCCCCTCTTTGCTTTCGGTATGCAGTGTGCTCGTGCATAAACGCCCTTATAATGAAAACCCCCCTGCTTCTCATTCTCTTGTGTAAGATATCCTGTATGCCCCCTGTTGAATCTGCCCAGCAACTATTAACAAACCAATAAGAATGTAACACATACTTGTACACCCCCATGTATTCTGCTTTTTAACTAGCTGCTTTTGTGATAATAAACAGAGTGTTTCTTAACTTGCCACCGTGTGTTTGGTGTGGAGTGTTAAGTTCCATTCTCACGGGTACCTAAGGGGCTTATCACATCGAGGGGCTTGAGATAAATCCTTACATGCACAATAAATGTTATAATTTAAGGCTCATGGTATAGTAGTGCTACAGATGGGGCAGGTCCCATCTTTGCAGGGGATGGCGATGCCAGCCGCCATCCCCATCTTTGCAGGGGATGGCGATGGCGACGCCAGCCGCCATCCCCATCTCTATAGCAAGCGTCTCCTTCTGACCGCGCTTCCCACGGGTCACCGCCGCCTGCCCGCACCCCCCCTAACCCTGTCCGTCTCCCTGAAGCGGAGACGGACAGGGTTCCCGTCGTCCCACCGACGGAGATTGAGACACGCGTGCGTCTCAGTCAGATGGCGCTGACGTTCTGGCGATTCGCCAGCAAAGAAGAGGCCTGCCCCATCTGTACCTTTTTTCTTTTGCCTTGAGAGAATGGAAAGGATGGTAATAAGTGCCCCTTAATTAGGGGTTCTGCATCCTCTTCTCCTGTCAGAATATTCATAAATTATCCATAATATATTTTTAGGGAATCTTCATGCTCTTCCGCGTTATATCTTAGATGTCTACTTATTTTAAAACATTTTGAACAAAATTATACAATGCAGATTCATGATTAGAAAAAAACTTCCATAAATATCGTGAAATTTGCAAATGTCGAAATTTACACCTATGCAGGTCGCAGCAGCATGCCATTCTCTCCCGAATGGTTTTACCCACATAATATAAGGGGCATGGACAAAAGAGTAAGTATACCACATGAGTGGTCAAGCATGTCAATACATGCCTAATGGGGAATGTATATTCTTTGTGGGGGTGTTTAAAGGACTTGCAGACAACAAGGTTTTTGCACGTAGTGCACTTAAGGCACCTGTAACAACCTGGTGGTTTTTGAAAAAAATTGGATGGTTGGGCTGTACCAAAACCGATAATATCTGTCTGCATTACGTGATATTTTACGTTACGCCCCCGGGTGTAACATTCCATGGGTTTAACAGAACGAAAACGGTATAGTCCTATCTGATTTGACAATCGGCCATAAGGTGGTGGTGGCTCACTGTACCACCGAGCTAGAGGTGGTATATTGTTGTTTCCAGGGCAGTACCCTGCTGGTGGAAGCTTTGCGAGTGGACAGTAACTGGGACCTGGGAGTGGACAGAACCTCAGACTGTAACTGACGTAAGGAGCGTAAGTCATATCCCCTATCTGCAAAACGATATACTACCTGATTGGTACTGATAATGGCCGCCTCTTGGTTGTTAGATATACGTGCCACTCTCATGAGTTGGGACTTGGGCAGTCCTCGTTTAAGGGGCATGGGGTGGTGGCTGGATGCAAGTAACAAAGTGTTACGATCTGTGGGTTTATTATAAACCTCTGTGATGATGTTAGAATCTCTAATGGTGACTAATACATCCAAAAAATGTATGCTCTGGGTTTGTATATTGATGGTGTATTTGATGGGCGACCTACTGGCATTAATGGAGGTGATATACTGCTCCAGGAACTGCACAGGACCTGTCCACATAAGGAACAGGTCGTCAATCCTTATCCAAGAATTTATCATTCTCTTCGCCAAACATAGAAATGTTAGCGAAGCTGGGTGCCACTGGGCTTCCCATCGCACACCCGCTGGTTTGTTGGTAAAAACATCCATCATATAAGAAGTAGTTGCGCTCCAAAGTCAAAGTTAATCGTTCCAGAAACAAAGTATGGTCCAGTTCAGTCACATTATTACTCAAGAATGATGCTACTGCCGCCACTCCAGCCTGCTGGAGAATGGATGTGTACAAACTACTTATGTCCATAGTAACAAGGACTGTATGTGCTGGTATATTTTCCAGATCTTGTAGACGAAGTAGAAAAGCTGTGGTGTCCTTGATGTATGTGGACTGTTTCTGGATGTAAGGCTGTAAGATGGTATATAGTAGTTTGGAGACTGGTTGATAGAGCGAATTGTTGGCTGTGATGATGGGACGACCTGGCGGGTGATCAATGCTTTTATGAATCTTGGGGACCGAGTAAATGAGAGGTATCACAGGGTGTTTCTGGGTCAATGCTGCAGCCAATTTGGGTTCTAGGACTCCATTTAATACTGCTTGTTGTAAAATGTGGTCCAGTTCCACCTTATATTGTAAAGTTAGGTCCTTGGGATTTTGGTGTATGTTTGCGAAACACTTAATTGAGCATATAATTCCTTTTTATAATCCTCCAAATCCTGGATGACAATCGCCCCGCCTTGGTCCGTGGGGCGAATGATAGGTTGCTAATTTTTTCAACGCGTCGCGCTGAATTTTAGAGAGGTTATGATGGGTACAGGGTGCCGCTGCATTATATTTTATAACAGCTTCATCCACCAATCTGAAGAAGGTTGGTACTGATTTATTGGTGGAAACCGGATCAAACATAGACTTAAGGCCCATACACACTAGAATATTTTCATTTCAAAAGACTTTGCCAAAATCTCTGAAAGATATATCTTTTACCAAAATAGTGCGTACACACTGAACTTTTTTTCCCCAAAGAGCAAGAGATTTTCAGGAGGCAAAAGTCTTTGCTGAACATCTTTCATATAAAAGGCGATTTACATAATGGGCGGGGTTTGAAATACAAGGATGGGAGCAGCTGCCATTTTATTCAGTGCATTCCTGTTCTTGGTGTATGATTCAGAACTGATTGCTGGGCTGCGTATATTCGGAGCCCAGCGATCAGGTAAGCTACACCTGCTCCACCCTGACCGGGCAAAATGCCACCCATGTGCAAGGCAAAATTTCATTTGCAGCTGTGCACGTAGGGAGAAATCCATTCAAAATATACATTGGGGGGCAGTGGCGGCTGTAAAATATACATTGCTGGCCTGCAAAAAATGTAAGGCATGGCTTTGTGGGACAGGGGACTTGCACTCCATAATGCCCATTACACATATACCACATACCATAATGCCCATTACACATTATGCCACACCGTAAAGCCCATTACGCATATGCCACACACCATAATGCCCATTACATATAATGCCACATAAGTGTCATTTACCTACATGCTCATTGCTAGGGTTTTCATGCACGGTGCCAGGGGTAACATGCACGGTGCCAAGGGTAACATGCTATGTGCACTGAATCCTTACGCTCACCTTGCCCCGCTGTCTGTCCCTGCCTGCATCAGTAAAGGAGACCGCCGGGCAGAGCGGTGGGGAAATCCGACTGTCTCAGAGCAGGTCCATCTGTCCATGACTCACAGCCAATCAGGCGACGGTGGCTCGCGAGTTGCAAGCAGGCGTGTCATTCCAAATAGCCTCACAGCGGGTGGTTGGACCTGCTCTGAGATAGCCGGGTTTACCACCACTCTGCCGGCTGTCTCCTTTAACGATGCAGGCAGGGACAGACAGTGGGGCAAAGTGAGCGGACGTTACGCCTCCAAAATGGACTGACAGAACGCAGTTCTGCCCCGTTCTGGCTCAATTTAACTCATAGTGGGCAGTAATGCCAGTAATATATACATTGCTGGCATGTGCCAGCAATGTATATATTACTGGCTTACGATTGTCATTGGTGCCAAGTGGTGCCAGTAATATATAGATTGCTGGCATGTGCCAGCAATCTATATATTACTGGCTTACAATTGTCATTGGTGCCCAGTGGTTCCAGTAATATATAGATTGCTGGCATGTGCCAGCAATCTATATAATACTGGATTACAATTGTCATTGGTGCCCAGCGGTGCCAGTAATATATAGATTGCTGGCATGTGCCAGCAATCTATATATTACTGGCTTACAATTGTCATTGGTGCCCAGCGGTACCAGTAATATATAGATTGCTGGCATGTGCCAGCAATCTATATATTACTGGCTTACAATTGTCATTGGTGCCCAGAGGTGCCAGTAATATATAGATTGCTGGCATGTGCCAGCAATCTATATATTACTGGCTTATAAATGGCTTATAAATGTCATTGGTGCTCAGTGGTGCTTAACATATACATTGCTGGCACATGCCAGCAATGTATATATTATTGGCTTAAAAGAGAAAACATTGGTGGCCAGTGCTGCTCCGTGTGGAGCAGGATGCAGGGAGGTGGGGGGTGCATCAGCTGCATGCCGGTACCGGGCGGCCGAGCATAGGCAGACTGTGTGGACAGTGGAGTGGAGCGGGGCGGACCAGCGCGGCAGCAGGCAGGGTGAGACAGGCGGAGGAGCAGGGCTCTTCACCAGCCAGCCGCCGCAGCAGCCAGCCGGACGGACAAGTGAGCGGGGCAGTGAGGGCAAGTCCAGGAGGGTGAGTATATGACAGGCGGGGGGAGGGCGGTGGGACGTACCGCCGGGCTGAAAGTGGTTAATCACTTTCAGCCCTGCAGCGTACACACACAGCGATGATGGATGGAAAACCATCCATCATCACTGGATCTGCTGGTAAAACCAGCAGATGAAAGACCTTCCTAGCGGTGATGCGGGAGCGCGCATCATCGCTAGTCGAGGGTCGCTGTCCCATACACACTAATCGATTTTCAGCTGAAAATCGGTCAAAACGCCTGTTTTGACCGATTTTTAGGTGAAAATCGTCAAGTGTGTATGGGCCTTTAGATCTTGAATAATTGAAATCTCTAAATACAGTACTTTCTGCTCCTCAGCAATAGGTGCATGATGTTGAAAATGTTATTTTAGTCTGAGGTTGCGCTCAAATCGGTATTTGTCAATTTGCCATTGGGTGTCATTATGGCTATTTGTAGGGATAAATGACAGGTCTTTATTCAGCACTGCTGTCTCGGCTGGTGAAAGGACATGGCTGGACAGATTATAAATTAGCTCCTTAGGAGAGCTCTCTAGGAGAGCTCTCCGTTCGATTGATCCCCGCCTTTTGGCGGCTGCGACGGGTGGTTGTCCTCCGCCTCACCTTTGAGTTGCGGGCGCCTGTTCTAAAAGTCAGTCCCCCGATTGTGTGGGGTCATCCGAATCGCTAACGCTGAAATCACCTTCCGAATTAGAAGTTTGTACATCCCTGGTCTGGTTCACTGCGCCTTCTATAATTATAGGAGCCCCCTCTATAATTATATGAGCCCCCTCTATAATTATAGGAGCCCCCTCTGCGGTACCCAGATTGGTGGGGTTCCCCACCCATCAACCAGCGGTAGACACGATTGTCCTCATAGTCTCTGTTGACGGTGTTGAACTTTATTAGCCTTATACGGCCTACACACATGCCGATATTAAGGCATTTTCTAAGCGATTTTGCTTAGTTTGGCAAAGTCGCTTAGCAAATGCCCTCACATCGGTGTATGTGTGGGGGCTATATCGGCAGCAGCGCGTGTCCCCGCGCGTCTTTATCGCTGGCCGAGATTGATGGACAGTGTCCATCAATCTCGGCATCGGCAGGGTTCTCCCACCGGAGAACACTGGCGCTGTCTGCTCGCTTAGCACACAGAGCTGACAGCTCGCTCTGTGTGTGGGCTGTCAGCTCTGTGTGCTATGCGATAGCGGCGCAGCACAGCCCGACCTAGCATAGCTAGGTAGCCCATTAAATTAACCAGATCTTTTTTATATTTCTCAATCTTGACTGACAGGATGTTCACTTCTAATTTTCAGGATGTTCACTTCTAATTTTTGGGATATCAAAGGATGCTTCTAGTTTTACTATCTTTTCCTTCACTACCTTGAGCTCTCTCGCAGCCTCCTCGATGACGAGGAGCATTAGATCATTGCTGCATTTGGTACTTGTTTTCTAGCACGGCACCCATTTTCTACGTACACAAGTGTAGTGAAATCGCATTGCATCGCATATGACATACGATGCGTGTGATGCGATGCGATTTCACTCTCTCCCGTTCCTGCTCTCTGTTTCCCGTAGGCTGGCCCATCTGTTACACTCGGGCTATATTTACCCACATAACCCAACCCATTGTCACATCTGCACCAGTAACACAGCGTTTATATGTACATGGTAACCCTGCCTCCTGTCATTTCTGCTCACTAACACATTACATCACCTCATCTGTGTCAATATTTACATTTTCTCTCTGACAACCCAGCCCCCTGTCACATCTGGGCTGAAATTTCTTTGTGGGTTGTTTTGTGAGAGGAAATGCAGGTGTATTGAGAGCTGCTGAGTATTATATTGGATTTTGCCTGATTCGTTGCTGATTTTGCCTGATTCTTTGCTGAGTTGCGGTTTCTGGTGAGCTGGTTTCCGGGTTGAATTTGTTCAGACTGCCTCAGTCGGAGGAGGATGCCATTGCCTTCTTTCAAGAGAAGAATCTCCTTCCTGCCACAATGATGTGTGCGAATGGACACACTATGAAGCTGTGTGTCCGTGAAATGATGTGGCACTGCCATGTCAAAGTGTGCAGGAAGAAGGTGAGCGTCCAACTGCTTTGTGGGAAGCCGCTTGCCTTTTGTCACAATATGCCGCTTTGTGTATTCCTGGACCGAGGAGCTGAACTCCATCCAGTACTGCCAGGATCAACTGGGCATGTCGAAGAAAACTGCTGTGCTGTTCAACAGGACCATGAGAGAGGCCTGCACATGTGACCTCCTGGCGCAGCCGCAGCGCAGGATTGGTGGACCTGGGCTGATTGTGGAGGTCAACGAGTACTTATTTGTACGTAGGAAGTACAACGTTGGACGCATGCTCCCACAGCAGTGGGTTTTTGGAGGCATCTGCCGGGAGACGGGACAATGCTTCCTCTGCATGGTGCCTCGGAGGGATGCTGCCACATTGGTGGTGTCCATTATTGCAAACATTGAACCTGGCACAAGCATATACAGTGACTGCTGGAGGGGCTACACCACTGATGAACTGACCCGTGCTGGCTACTTTCATGCTCAGGTGAACCACAGGTTCAATTTCGTGGACCCTACTACTGGCATGCATATGCAAAACGTAGAACATATGTGGGGCGCGTGCAAGTGGCGCAACAAGTGTCACAGAGGCACGGCGTGCCACATGCTGCAGTCATAACTGCAGGAATTTATCTGGAGGCATACATTGGGCAGGGACAATACATTCAAAGCAATAAAAGGTAATTTTTTTGGAGTTATTTTTACACTTCGATTTGTAATATTAACCTTTGCAGTTCATTGTATTTTACATGAACCATAGCCTTCAATCTTTTTGTTTTTCTATTTTTTAGAAATGCCACGCACAACGGAACACCACTTCTGGGGTCGATTCATTGACATCTACAAAGAGAACAGCTGCCTCTGGAAGACGGACCACCGTGAGTACCGTAACCAGGAGAAAAGGAATCGGGCATACCAGCGATTGACTACAGTAGAGGCCATTACAGTGCTGCAGACTCTCGTTGGGTTCGGCAGAAAATTGCAAATCTGAGAAAGAGCCGAGACTGAGGACCTGTACACGCTGAAATTGTGATACTATGAGTGGATAAAGTTTGTCGTTGAACAAGCATCAGGGAGAAGAACAGGGGGAATTTCTACAGAGGAATCCTCTCAGTCCACTGAATCTGAGAGTGCTGACGTAGTAAGTTTTTGATATGACATGTCTTGTATGTAACCAACAGTAAAATTGAATGACATTATAATTATTGTTTTTTTTTTTTCCTAGGGATTTTCCCCTGAATCCGAAGAAGGAGTTGGTCAACAGGCGGAAGCAGTGCCTCCTCCGGAGGAGCCTTCAACTGCAGCTGCTCCGCCAAGGAGGCGAAGGACCGACCTCCCAGCCGACCAGCTCTCTTCGGAGTGGCCAAGTGCATTGCTGTAGGCACGCGGAGGAAGCTCTTAGGAATCCCCCTGACTACTATCAAATTTTTTTGAACCACATTGCCGGTGAGATGCGGAACATGGATCGGGACCAGTTCCGCATCTTTAAGCGCTTGGTGCATTATGGTTTGGCCCACCAAAAAAAAAAAAAAAGTTTAAATAAAATAGTTAAAATGATCAAATGTGTTGTGTCAATTTATTTTAGAATTGTAGTGTTGTAAATAATTGATGATGTTTAAAAAATTAATGATGTATATAATTGTAAAAATTCTTATAATCATTGTTGTGTAAATAATTAATGATGTCTATAATTTCAACAATTCTTCCCTCAGGTACTGTGGCCGGCAGAACGCGTCCTCCGACGTTTTCATACCCCCACTGTACACCTTGGCGTGGAGTTGATTTTAGATAGTGTAGCGAGCCAACGAGCCCAAAGTGTGTCGAGCAAAGCAATCCCCGCGAGGGGACGCGGATTACTTTACATGTATTCCGCGTCCCCTCGCGGGGCATGCCACACTGTGCTCGCCACGCTTCGGGTTCGTGGATCGCTGCATGCGCCACAATATAATATCAACTATGCACCGGGGGTATGAAAAAGTGGGGCGGACGCGTTCTGCCGTCCCTCGGACCTCGCAGCACTCCTCACACTTTGGGCTGGATACTGGGGTCTCATTGTACAAGCACCCATCACAGCTAATGTGATGGGTGCTTGTACAATATTTCATCTCATCGCATCGCATGCCGTGTACAATGTTGTACAATGCGACCCGATTTTTCATCACATCGTACAGCATTGTACACGGCATTTGCGACGCGATTTCCCTACGCAGAATAGCCCTGTACGCTAATAGAGTAGTGGGTGCTGTGCTAGGAAACAAGTACCCTGCATTTATTTAAAATCCCCACCCATTTGACGCAGAAGTCAGGGTTGAAGCGTCCTGTGGTGGGGGTGTTTCAAACCCGAAACCCCCTGGGGTTGAGCTGTTGTCTGAAGTACTTAGATAATGAGCTCTCATGTAGGAAATAATCGACTTCACGCTTCTTCAGCTGTAAAAGCTGATGGGCAACATCATCCAGAGACATGTCAGTAGTCGCGTCCTCATCTGTAAATATTTTGGGCTTCAGCATCACTATAACTGTGAGTGATGCCCATGGTCGATGGCATGGTGCGGCATCCCATTGCCGTGTTTGTTTCCATATATATATGCAGTGACGTGCTTATCCCTGGTGGATTCCTGCTTGGTATATATAAGGTAAAAAGACCCTTATTTGCGCTAGTGAAAGGGAGCTGCACTCTATAATTCCTCCATTAGTGGAGGAAGGGGGATAGAACGGATAGAAATTAATATAGAGTGCGCTAGTAAGCCACCACCTTCAAAGTGTAAATCTTACACAATTTATGTAAAAAAAAAAATTAATAACATTTTAGATACACAGATCAGACATGGCATTCCAGTTTCTTATTTGAAGGTGGAAAGAGACCCAACGTGTTTCGTCATAAAATACTTCATCAGGGGTGCCATTACTGAATAATAATAAAACAGCAATATGAGGGTATATCCTATCTGGAGGTAATTTGATAAAAATGCTTGAGCTAATAATATACATACCCGCTACGTCAACCGTAGGGATCAAACGTTTTTTGGACAGGTGTTTAATGTCCTCACTTTTATATACAGTAGACTGGATCAGAGATTTATTCTGTGAAAAACCACAAGTTTGCAGTATAAACAGATGAGCAAGTGTGTGGATGGTGTCCGGGAAATAAAATTAAAAGCTGATACATACCCAGCGCTCTTTGGATACAATCTCTGGTGTCAGATTTACACAATTAGGGTTTTAAACCTACAAAATGATGACCTAATTAGTCATATAATGAAATACGAATGGATAATTTCAATGACGAACTTAATCATGTGGGCTGGCAGGTTTAAATCTGCAAAATTCCCATGACAAACTTAGTCATGTAGGTTAGCTGCCTATAATACTATATAAAATAGCGTGAACAATTCCAACAAATATTGGCATGTTCTGCAATATTATATGTCACAAAAATCACTCCAATTTATCGGAGAAAAACAGGGGGACCTATGTATAATTTACATTCCAGGAAACAGTGTTTTGCATTAAAACAGATATAGGCATGTCCTACAATAGTAGGCAGTTATAACATAAAAACTCCAATTAATCGGAGAAGGGGAGAGAACCTATGCACAATTTACATTCTAGTGATCTAGGAAACAGCGTTTTACAGTAAAACAAGTATGAAAAGTCATGAGGGAGCAACCTACCCAATATAGCAGCCTCTCCAGAGTGAAGCCAATGTCTGAATGCAGACTCGTGGATATTCCAACCCTCTTAAATAGGGGAATGGTCATGACCTCACTTCCTGTTAGGCTTTTAACCTAAATGGGTTTATTATGGCTCTCTCTTTTTCTCTAATTTTAGGGATGTGCACATTCTTTATAATGCGCTAATGTGGTGACCTAAATAAGTATCAGGCATGCATAGTATAAGCTCCTAAATAGGAGTATTTTCGGGTGGAAGTAATGCGTGTATGCGTTTTGGCGTGCGTTCCACCATCAGATGTTTCATTCATTAATCTAATTCCTGTGTAGTAGTTTGACGGCGCCAAGCGCCCCATGCTGCCTTCCGGTGTGCGTTCCATTGTCTACTTCCTGTACCATTATTATGACAGCGTGTGTCCCGGCGC
Source organism: Crinia signifera (assembly GCF_055691185.1). NCBI lineage: Eukaryota > Metazoa > Chordata > Amphibia > Anura > Myobatrachidae > Crinia > Crinia signifera. Next base: position 64,003,482 of record NC_139223.1, on the reverse strand, counting down.
CCACGCTACACGATCATCGGTGGTGTAAATTTTCCAGAATGTAAGTGGGCGCATGCGCGGTAGGCTGAACCCCAGCGCCATGGGTTCCACTATTCTGGTTTATGCGTTCCAATATATACAGTGTTCGCTCCCTACCTGAGGCTCCAGAGGCAAGTATTCTACATAAGTCCCTGAGGCACAGATGCATGTCTTAGTAATTTGAAATCTAGTGGACGCACTAATTTAAAAATAAAGGGTTTAATTGGTGTGGAAAGTATTTACAGTTTTAGTAAAATATTAAAGGCATGGTCCATAATAAGAATATAGATATGTCATAAATGTATATGTCCATAAGACATTAAGCAATGGCTTATCAGACAAACAGGTTTATAGGCCAAATGACTTTTCATTTACAATAGTGAACATCGTGTTTGAAAGCTAATATATAAGTGGTATATTCAAATAGAATTATTTAGTGATACAATATTAGTCAGTTGGGTGATACAAGAATGTTAAGACATTACATAACTTGCAATCAATTATACATTTTATACAAATGAATATCTAGCAAAAACATTTTTGCATAGTTAAATTTGAATAAAGTGTTTACAATATGAGATTAAATCCTATGCAATAGAATATATATTGTGAGATAAATCTCATTGTGCTCATATGTCATAAGGATACAGTTATCCTGTAAATTTATAAGTGCAAGTGCCCGTGAATCTGTTCCAGTTTTTTTATTCAAGAAAAGATACATTCTATCTAGTACACTCATATATAAATGGTGCTATGTGCCCGTGAGTCAATCCTACCAAAAAGAGGGAGGGGAGAGGAGAAAAAAAGGGATTTTTTATCCAAGAAAAGATACTATATCGATACTCTCATTTAGACCTTTAGGATACTGGTGTTCAGAGTATAGATCCAAAACGTTTCCCTTTTTGAAAGGGCTAGATCTCTATCACCTCCTCTCGGATCTATAGGAATATGCTCTAAAACGGTGAAAGAAAAGCTCTGTTTATCCACTGTGGAGTTATGTTTTTCTTTAAAATGTCTGGGTAGACTATGTGAGGTAATTTTGTTTTTGATATTCCTCATATGCTCTTGGATTCTAATTTTTATTTGTCTTTTAGTCTTCCCGATGTCAATCAATCCGCAGCCCCAAGTAATTTTATAAATTACATAGATCAAATTACACGTGGTGGATGCATTTAAAGTGTATTCTCTTTGGTTTACCATACATTTGAAAACTTTTTTCCTCCATAAATTTGCAACAAATGCAGTGTCCACATGGGGTACATTTGGTATTTCCCCCTAAGAATGTTTGCTTCTTCTGTATCACTTCTGTTCCCATTTTGATTTTACTAGGTGCAACTATGCTTTTCAGATTTTTTGCCCTGCGAAAGACAACGTGAGGTTTGGAAGGTAAGTGGGGACCCAATATGTTGTCCTTTCTCAATATGTCCCAATGTTTAGCCAAAATCTTCTTGATTAAATTGTTTTCTTTATTGTATTGGGTGATGAATGGTATTTGATGAGAGAAGTTGGATTTTTTAGAGGGCTTCGACTCCCCGGAGAACATTTCATCTCGAGACCTTTGTGCTGCTTTTTCTTTAGCCTCGTCTATTTTTTCAGGATCATAGCCTCTTTCTTTGAATCTTTCAGCAAGCATCAGGGCCTGTTCGTTGAAGTCTTCCATATCGCTGCAGTTCCGACATAACCTATTGAATTGCGCAAAAGGAACGTCATCGTTCCATCTTGAGTGGTGACAGCTATTATAGGGGATGTAACTATTAGCATCGACCTCTTTGAAAAATGTTTTGGATGATACTTTTTCTCCTACATTGCGCATAAGGACTAGATCTAAATAGTCAATGTTTTTTTTGATGGGTTATGAATGTGAACTTCATGTAAAGAAGCCATAAAGTCCGCAATTTCATCGATTCCTTCACTCCACACGAAAATGAGGTCGATATAACGCATGTAGAATTTTATGTACTGCTGATGGGACGAGCCATAGATACATTATTCCTCCCAGGCCCACATTACTAAATTGGCATACGATGGGGCAAATTTCGTCCCCATCGCAGTGCCTGTTTGCTGTAGACGGTATTTCTCATTAAACTCAAAGAAATTTCTTGTGAGGATGTACCTAATACATATCAAGATGAACTGGATTTCGTCCTTCGATTTTTTGTTGTCTCTTGACAGAATGGTTTGTACCGCTGTAATCCCCTTTTCATGCGGGATAGATGAATATAATGCCTGCACATCAATTGTCAACCATATAAAATCTTCTCTCCAATAGAAATCCTTTAGTTTGCTTAGTAACATGGTGGAGTCTCTAAGGTGCGAGGGGTTCTCTAATACGTAGGGTTGCAGTAAGATGTCAATAAAATGGCCAATACGTAGGGTTGCAGTAAGATGTCAATAAAATGGGAAAGATTACTACTTAGTGATTATATTGTATATTTGCTATTTTGTATTAATGATATTGCGTGTGGTGCTCGTAATATAATCTATGGTTCATATAGAGAAGCTTGTGCAATAACATTGGATGCTGAGTCCGTCAATCGGAGCTAGGTGCAGCCTGATTGGCTGTACTCTATATTGTAGACGGTGCAGTAGGTGATAGGTCAGGACATCTGCCTGTCAAAAAGTAGTGAGAACCTATTGGATGTATGCACCTTCTTTAGTCGTCAGCGAGCGCCCGTTAGCCACGCCCTCTGACGAAGTGTTCCACGAAACGCGTTAGAGCGTGGCTACGGTGATGTTCGCTGTCCTTCCAAGCTGTCCTCTGGCGGTCTGTTTCCCGCTAAGGTTCCCGGCGCGCTGTGTATCCTCTCTGGGGAAAGCAGCATGGGCTGTGTTCCTGATGGTGCCCCGGACTTCCGTTGGACCTGCTTTGGCATGGTAACATTATATGTTAAACCTTGTGGTATCCAGCCCACACTGACGAAGTATTTAGTATGAGCAACCTGTGACCTTATACCTCTTGCTGTGTGCTTTTTTTGGAATAGAACTGTTTTTATGCACTATGGAGCGCCCCTCTTTTTATCTATTTTCTGCAGACATTGTTTACTCTTGAGAATCCCAGGAGTCATCTTTGGAGGGAGCAGCAGTCCAAATTTAATTGGGACTTGGTGTTTTTTCAGCCTGAGATCAGAGGCTTTGCTAAGTATCTTAGCTCTATATATCCACCTTTTGTGTGTTTTTCATATATATATATATATATATATATATATATATATATGTAGAAAATGGAAAAGTAGCGGCGACTAATTGTTTAAAAATAGCAATCTGGATAAGAGATATAAAACTTATATATATGAAAAGTTTTATTACAAGGAGATATATATAAAAAAGGATATTACAGGACTTGATGAAGTCTGACAGGACGAAACGCGTAGGGTGATTCTAGCCTCATACTACATCCTCAAGATAAGCACTTCTTATTACCTTCTTTTTACCTATATTATTGCCCTTTTGTTTTATTGTAAAAAGGTTTTTATGTAATATCCTTTTTTTATATCTTGTAATAAAACTTTTTATATTTATAAGTTTTATATCTCTTATCCAGATTGCTATTTTTAAACAATTAGTCACCGCTACTTTATCCATTTCTTTTTCTTAAAGACTGTCTGACAACCTTGTTAAAAGGAATATTGTTTATTTAAAATATCCAATTGGGAAACACAGGTGGCGCCCCTCATCCTCTCTTCACACACACACACACACACACACACACACACACACACACACACACATATATTATATATATATATATATATAGATATAATTTTTTTTGGTAATGGTGGCACTCCTGCAATTGGGCAATAAAGATAATCCGGTGCCCTCCATGGCGCAGACAAACTGCTAGAATACAAAAGAGAGGGTGGGATGGCGGCACTTGGCGAAAAAAGAAATACACACCACTCCAGGTTACCAACGTTTCTGAGCCCCTTGGCTCTTTTATCAAGGTGTATAAAGAACAATCAATGCATACACATGCAAACAATACCTGATCAGGGTGTTCGTACCGCCCGCCGTCTCCCATCGGGGCACTTGGTGATGACACTGCAGGATGCCCAAAGGAAGCCCGTGCTGCGCAGCTCTATGGCAACCACCCACAACAAAGTTGTCTTAATGGCAACCACAGAGTAGCCTAAACAAAGTGAAATACAAACAATGAAAAGTGATTATATACAACATAGTGCAGTACTTATATGTTAGTTGGGCGCCCACTAAGCTATTTGCTTAGTGTTCCGCGTCCGCTCGCCACGCTTCGGGCCGCTGCGCTCGCCACACTTCGGGCCGCTGCGCTCGCCACACTATATAAAATCAACTCCACGCTGACATGGATAGTGGGGGTATGAGCATACTAACTATAGTGGGTGCCCTCCACAAAGACAAAACTCCCAACAAAAACTTCAAAGTCCTGGGCAATAATATATGCACCAATACGGGCAAGCTGCTAGGAAGAAGTCCGATCACCCAGGAACTGCCTTTCCCTATGGCGGTAATTCAAAACACAGTGTACAGGTAGGTATCCAAAGATACCAAATTTGTGGTCGATCCTCAACACCAGCGCTGATCTATAATGAAATAACCACACCTCCCTTAGGAAAGAATGGCGTCTCCTCTTCTCCCAATATGGAATCGCTAAAATGAAATACCAGGCACCAGTCAGGCAATCATCTGTCCGGTCATCCTCACAGAATTCCCTCAGAAAAGAGAAATGGCATATAGTGCAAAACCTCTTTTATTACATTAACAATAAAACATATAGAATCCAGGAGATATAAAAGGTGGATTTTACCAAACAAGGTGGAGAACCAGGTGAAATTGGCTCTCAACAGGGCATGAGTGGTGGTTAGATGTTCACCCGGGTAAACCACAGCTACAGTCCCAAAGGTAAAGATTCCGCCTCTTTAGGTCTCCTGGTCCAGTGAAACACAGCCGCGCCAACGCGTTTCGGACACCAAATGTGTCCTTTTTCAAGGAGTATGGCTGTGACTGTATCCTCATCCCTTTTTATAGCAGGAGAAATCAATGCAATGCTGGTCACCGGATGCCGCTGCGTCATCTCTGCGGACTTCCGGTGACGGACATTTCACTTCCGGTCACGGACATTTTACTTCCGGTCACGGATCCGCTGGAACGCATCTCGCATTCCGCTTCTGGGTTCTCTGTTGTATGCCCCACTTCCGGCGCACATAGTTAGTTCTGAATGGCATACAATTTCAGTCCGGCTTGCCCCACTTCCGGAATTAATAATAACATATATCAATATTCATATATGCAGAATTCCTTTTTCCGGAGGATTTTGCTGAATATTAAGGAATAAGTAACTACTTGTTCTCCATAACGAGGATGGGGAAGTAAGCCGGGTAGATCGCTAGAAATATACAAAAGTGCAAATGAGTGCAATGTATCAATTTCGATGAATATACATAAAACCAATCTAAAAAATAAGCAGAACATATATAGATATGTCTATTAAAAAGAGAATATATAGGAGAGTATATAAAAGAAATTCATATATATATATATATATATATATATATATATATATATATATAAACAATTCATATATATATATATATATATATATATATGACAAAAAAGATGTGGCCCCAATAATGCGCTTTAAGAGCAGCACCTCTATCGTACCTTGCTGTTAAATAAAGGCACAGATTTAGATAGGATACTTTAGAGACAACAAAGAAACCCTTCTGTCCTTTCGTTACCCAATATAATACCGATAATAAGAAAATTTGCCAGACTTTAAAGAAATACTGGCACATAATAACAATGGACCCAGTTTTAAAAGAGCAGACCACAGCCAATCCGGAGGTGGTGTTTAGGAGATCTAATACTCTTAAATCCAAACTTTCTCCCAGTTTATTGCCTATAGAAATTGAACAGGGGATTGGGGGAAATTTCCTACATAAACCAACGGGGTTCTTTACATGTGGTAAATGTAAGATGTGTGTACACGGAATTAATGGCATTAAATCATTCAAAGATAAAGAAGGCAAAGATAAGATAATTAAAAGTTTCATTAATTGCAAAACCACATATGTGGTTTATTGTATACAATGTATTTGCGGTAAATCTTATATTGGGAAAACCAAACGATGTTTCAAGGTGCGCATTTTAGAACATTATAGAAATATAAAAAATTGTATAGAAAATCACAGTGTCCCCCGCCACTTCAAAACTTGCCAAAAAAGTGATCCCAAAAATATGAAATTTTTCGGTCTAGAACATGTTAAGCTAGACATCCGTAAAGGCAATAGAGACATCCTATTGTCTAAAAGGGAATCATTCTGGATCGTAAATATGGGTACGTTGGTACCCCAGGGTCTGAATGAAGGAGTAGAGATCACTCCGTTCCTGACGAGATGAGTTCTTACACTCTAGAATGAAGTACACCGCATTTATCCCGTATAATGATAATCAATTCATTCCTGATGATATTATGTCATTCCCAGTATATTTATATTCATTATTATATACTTGTGGCTTTTTATTGTATACTTATTTTCTATTATATATTCATGGTTATTATGTGCTTTAATTTGTCCGGTTTTTATATATATATTTTTTATATACATATATTTTTTCATATATTTTCCCATATATATTTTCCATCTATACTGTTTTCATCTATGTCCCATTGCCAAACTGGTATGAAATTTTATGATATACTTTGTTATGAAGATTTTCTTTTTGGTTGCTCGTATAATGTTACTGAATTTGAAGTATAATGTTACTGAATTTGAAGCATATGATATATCGGACAAAGTCTAGAGAAAGGTGTCCGTTTTGAGTGTCTTATAATGTTAAGGTCGAAAAATTCCTTTATATATATGTATTTTATTTCATTCATTTATTATCATCATTGTCCATTCGAGAGCATATTGAAAATTGTTTCATTTGAGGTGTTTTTATATTGTTTTTATATTGTAATAATTTGATGAATTGTAATGATAATTGTCATATTTCTGATGCAGTAATGTCAAAACATTGTCGATTTATCGACATAAAAAATAGCCCGCTTTAAAGTAATTAGTCGCATCTGATTTTCCCAGAGCGGCGGGGCTATAAAGAGGCTACTGACCAGCGCCAGGCCAGCCCTCTGACGAAGTCCGTGTGACGAAACGCGTAGGGGCGTGGCCTGGCGCTGATCAAGGTGTAGAGTGTAACCACTCCAACAAGACCGGAGTGTCTGCTTTATACGCTGTCAAAGCTGCGGTTGTCTGTAACCGCTTATACGGGTACGTGATTCATTACCTGCATTGAGCGAGTGGTTTTAAAGGAATAAAAGAATTTTACCTTTTGATACACGCACTATGGAGCGCTTCCTTTTCTTCTAGATTTCCAGATTTTCCTCACTTGTCCAAGTGATTGTTTGGGAGCTGCCAGCCACGGAAGTGTGGTGTTAAGTGCATCTAATATTGTTCACCGTCCGGGACTTGTGACGTTCCTACATACAGCTAAGGACTTGCGCACTTTTCTTTTCTTTTTTGTAATATATATATATATATATAAACAATTCATATATATATATATATATATATATATATATATATATATATATATATATGACAAAAAAGATGTGGCCCCAATAATGCGCTTTAAGAGCAGCACCTCTATCGTACCTTGCTGTTAAATAAAGGCACAGATTTAGATAGGATAAAGAAAGAGAAGATAGGGGTGCGCTAAATATACCACTCTGTGGCTTTACATACAATGAGTCAGATAAAACTTAAATAAAAACAAGTCACATTTATTACAAGGTACAAATCCAGCATTCAGTTTTCATTTCGCAGTTTTTATAAATATATGCAACATATAGTTCAAATCCGCTGCCCAATGCGTTTCGTCCCTTGGGACTTCATCGGGGGCGATGAACCAATCTATATAGGTGGTGAAACATGCCGTTATAAACATATAATAAAAAACATGATAATACTATTAAAAATTTTTTTCATAAAATGATGCAACATCAAATATACAGTTATGAAGGGTTTATGTAACCCCAAATAGAAGGAAGGAGGTGGAGCGAAAAAAACATATAATAATAACATGTCTACATCATATAAACATATAAACATTTATGGGGGGTATATATGACCCCCAAACAAAGAGGAGAGGATGGAATGGCTGAGCCAGCATGAGGCTCTTCATGATTTAAGGAGGAGGAAGAAGAGGAAAAAAAAGGTAAAAACAAGGATGATAATAATTGGAAGAGGTGTTGATAAAATAAATATCTACATACCGAAACAAGGGATATATATCCTTTGTATGTGATATTAAAGTCTCTCAAAGTTTTTTATGGAATAACCACCAGCTGTAGGGGGGAAACCACAATATATATATATAGTTAACACTCACTATATCAGGTGAGGATAAAAGATAGGAAGATATCTATGATGTTACATACCAGTTAGGCGGGGAAAGGTTTTTTCGGAATATAATTTATTTAGTGGAGTTACAGATGTTCTGTTGTATCCCACCTTAAAATAAATTAAATACAGGACTAAGTATCAGGGAGTTGGGTAAACATAATATATCCAGGGGTTTATCCTATATATAGGTTACATACCACGTTAGAGTGATCTTAGTCTCACAGACTTGATAAATGTGGATTCACACAGGGGTTCTACCCGCGGTCTCTCCTAATATTGTAGGAGGTATGCAGTTTCTAAAGTTAATCAAAATATTTGGTACTTATGTAATATCTGGGCTCCCGTTTTTCTTATGAGACCGCGTCCCCTTGCGGGGCTCGCTGCGCTCGCCACGCTTCGGGCACGGTGGCTCGCTGCGCTCGCCACACTATATAAAATCAACTCCATGCGTATTTGGATAGTAGGGGTATGAAAAAAAGGGGTGCATTTAACATGGGAGCCCAGATAATACATAAGTACCAAATATTTTTAGATATATTTATATTCATGGGAGTACGAGAAATCTATCTATTTACACTATATTACATACCAGTTTTTGGGGAGGATCTCTCCAATTTAGGGAAAAAAGGGGGGTGGTCCTCAGCAGACTCAAATCAGCTTCTAAAGTTAATTGAAGTTTTCGGAGTATTTAAAACCAAATTCATGAGTATACAACAAATCCATCTATTTATACTAAATTACATACCAGTTTTTTGGGAAACAAGATCTCTCCAATTAAGGAAAAGATAGTCCTCAGCAGACTCAAACCAATCCAAAAGTGCACAAACAACTGTTTAGCAGTTTCAACAGCCTCTAAAGTGAGACCAAAATTCATATTACAATAAAATAACATTTGATACAAATATGTGTCCCTAAGGTACACCAGATATATGGAATCTTAAGAGAGTGCAACCTTACCTTAATGTAATCTTGCCAAGCATCACAGGATCTCTAGGAGCCAGTGTGCAAGTGGCTGAATGGAGCTACTTTATATAGCCCTTAACATGTGACCTCACTTCCTGTATCAGGGAAATGTTCTAATATTAAATAAGGCCTAAATAACCAGTAAGGGAGGCCTATGAGTGAAGTGATAGTGTGCTACATCGTGCGCTAAGTATATGTGTGCATTCTGGTGTATAAAATATAAGAAACGAGCCATATAAACCTATAACTTCTATAATAATATCAGCACTTCCGGAACGCCGGTGCGTTCCACCGTGCGTTCCACCGTGCGTTCCAGTGACTACTTCCGGTCTTTACTGACTGGAAAAAGTTTCCTAAGCAGGAAAAGATATAAAGTGCCGTTGCGGGAGCCAGAATACCTATGTGGCTGGGTCCCCTATCCAGCGTTGTACTTATCAATAATAGAAGTATATGGGACACCTAAAAACGAAAAAAAAAAATGGAATGTCACTTCCGGAAACGCTGGTGCGCTCCACCGTGCGTTCCAGTGACTGCTTCCGGTCCTGGCTGTGTGACATGTATGGAAGGTACTTCCGGAATGCAGATGTAATCCTCCTTGCGTTTCAGTGACCACTTCCGGTCACCGACTAAGGAAGCTGTCAGTGCGAATGTGCTGGTAAATTAATAGCGCTTTAAAGCGTTTCACTGAGCGCTTCCGGGCTGTCCATGCGTTCCATTCATTATCTAATATTGCAAATGGCATTGATTAAAGAATTATCAAGTGATCTGTGTAAATTAAATATGTAGGGGTTTGGTGAATATGTGTCTCCGAAAAAGGAGATAATAATCCCTATTACATATATGTGAATAGTGGAATGTAATATTCTACAGTGAGGAATGGACCCGACAGGTAAGTGTCCCTATTCCATATGTGTGGGGGCATCATAGACAAAAGAGCAGGTGTTTAAGGCATATATAAAATAAAAATAAATAAATGTGTGTGTTAAATTTAACATACAGTGGGGAGTGATCCTAACCGGTCACCACTAACTAGAGGCGATCGGTCATGGCCACGATCCACTGTTCATAATAGGTTTTTAACTCTCCAGACTCCATATTTACAATATACGTGCATACAACCACATATTTACACGGTATACATTGCAAGTCCTGCATTCAATTAAAGAATATACATTTATCATTAGTGACATACAAGGGAACGGAAACAGGAAGAGGCGAGAGGGTTACAGCTGGAAGAAAGCTTCACCGCTGCATGAAAGAATTGTATGAAGGTATCAGTATCAAAGACAAATCTTTTAGGGAAGGAATATCGAGGAAATAAGTATATGAGAATTTTAGCTGAAAGGGAGTAGTATGGCTGCATGAAAAAATTATGAAAAAAACAATTTATTATAGGAAGGAAGCAATATCGATATTTTCATTCAAGCCCAATGGGAATAAGGAGTTGATTGTATAAATCCAAAAAGACTCTTTCTTTGATAAAGTTAGTTCCCTGTTTCCCCCTCTAGGGTGGGCTAGGACATGTTCTAATGCTGTGAATGAGAAATTCTTGGTGTTTAATTCCCCATTATGCTTTTCTGCATAGTGTCGGGGAAGGCTGTGTGTTGTCACTTTATTTTTCACATTTCTCATATGTTCCTGTATTCTGATCTTCAGTTGCCTCTTCGTTTTTCCTATGTAGCAGAGGCCACAGCCACATGTTATTCTGTAAACTACAAAGGTCGAATTACATGTACATGGGTGGTTGAGGGTAAGGTCTTTTCTATTCTCACTGTTTACCCATCTGAATGTTTTCTTCTCCATGAATTTACAGCATATACACTTGCTGCACGGGGTGCATTTGGTTGTATTGCTCAAGAAAGGTTTCTTTTTGGTATCATCACCGGATGTTAGTTTAAATTGGCTCGGTGCGATTAAGCTTTTGAGATTCGGTGCTCGTCGAAAGATGATATTGGGCTTAGGAGGTAGTACAGGTCCCAGGATCGGATCGACACGCTTCGGGCCGCTGCGCTCGCCACACTATATAAAATCAACTCCACGCTGACATGGATAGTGGGGGTATGAGCATACTAACTATAGTGGGTGCCCTCCACAAAGACAAAACTCCCAACAAAAACTTCAAAGTCCTGGGCAATAATATATGCACCAATACGGGCAAGCTGCTAGGAAGAAGTCCGATCACCCAGGAACCGCCTTTCCCTATGGCGGTAATTCAAAACACAGTGTACAGGTAGGTATCCAAAGATACCAAATTTGTGGTCGATCCTCAACACCAGCGCTGATCTATAATGAAATAACCACACCTCCCTTAGGAAAGAATGGCGTCTCCTCTTCTCCCAATATGGAATCGCTAAAATGAAATACCAGGCACCAGTCAGGCAATCATCTGTCCGGTCATCCTCACAGAATTCCCTCAGAAAAGAGAAATGGCATATAGTGCAAAACCTCTTTTATTACATTAACAATAAAACATATAGAATCCAGGAGATATAAAAGGTGGATTTTACCAAACAAGGTGGAGAACCAGGTGAAATTGGCTCTCAACAGGGCATGAGTGGTGGTTAGATGTTCACCCGGGTAAACCACAGCTACAGTCCCAATGGTAAAGATTCCGCCTCTTTAGGTCTCCTGGTCCAGTGAAACACAGCCGCGCCAACGCGTTTCGGACACCAAATGTGTCCTTTTTCAAGGAGTATGGCTGTGACTGTAGTGTCCTTTTTCAAGGAGTATGGCTGTGACTGTATCCTCATCCCTTTTTATTGCAGGAGAAATCAATGCAATGCTGGTCACCGGATGCCGCTGCGTCATCTCTGCGGACTTCCGGTGACGGACATTTCACTTCCGGTCACGGACATTTTACTTCCGGTCACGGATCCGCTGGAACGCATCTCGCATTCCGCTTCTGGGTTCTCTGTTGTATGCCCCACTTCCGGCGCACATAGTTAGTTCTGAATGGCATACAATTTCAGTCCGGCTTGCCCCACTTCCGGAATTAATAATAACATATATCAATATTCATATATGCAGCATTCCTTTTTCCGGAGGATTTTGCTGAATATTAAGGAATAAGTAACTACTTGTTCTCCATAACGAGGATGGGGAAGTAAGCCGGGTAGATCGCTAGAAATATACAAAAGTGCAAATGAGTGCAATGTATCAATTTCGATGAATATACATAAAACCAATCTAAAAAATAAGCAGAACATATATAGATATGTCTATTAAAAAGAGAATATATAGGAGAGTATATAAAATAAATTCATATATATATATATATATATATATATATATATATATATATATAAACAATTCATATATATATATATATGACAAAAAAGATGTGGCCCCAATAATGCGCTTTAAGAGCAGCACCTCTATCGTACCTTGCTGTTAAATAAAGGCACAGATTTAGATAGGATAAAGAAAGAGAATATAGGGGTGCGCTAAATATACCACTCTGTGGCTTTACATACAATGAGTCAGATAAAACTTAAATAAACACAAGTCACATTTATTACAAGGTACAAATCCAGCATTCAGTTTTCATTTCGCAGTTTTTATAAATATATGCCACATATAGTTCAAATCCGCTGCCCAACGCGTTTCGTCCCTTGGGACTTCATCAGGGGCGATGAACCAATCTATATAGGTGGTGAAACATGCCGTTATAAACATATAATAAAAAACATGATAATACTATTAAAAATTTTTTTCATAAAATGATGCAACATCAAATATACAGTTATGAAGGGTTTATGTAACCCCAAATAGAAGGAAGGAGGTGGAGCGAAAAAAACATAATAATAACATGTCTACATCATATAAACATATAAACATTTATGGGGGGTATATATGACCCCCAAACAAAGAGGAGAGGATGGAATGGCTGAGCCAGCATGAGGCTCTTCATGATTTAAGGAGGAGGAAGAAGAGGAAAAAAAAGGTAAAAACAAGGATGATAATAATTGGAAGAGGTGTTGATAAAATAAATATCTACATACCGAAACAAGGGATATATATCCTTTGGGTACTTATGTAGTATCTGGGCTGCCGATTTTTGATTGTATGCCTTAACTTAAGGCATACAATCAGTGCGATGCCCCGATTTTTCCATAGGATTCAATGTTAAAATGGACTGAGTCCATTTTAACATGGAATTCAATGGGAAAAAGGGGTCCTTTTCATACCCCTACTATCCAAGTGGGCATGGAGATGGATATAAACCTGTGGCGAGCGTAGCGAGCCACCGAGCCCCGCGAGGGGACGGTATTCTGTGTCCCCTCGCGGGGCTCGCCACACTTCGGGGGCTCGCTACGCTCGCCACGCTTTGGGCTCGGGGGCTCGCTACAGGTTTATATCCAACTCCATGCCCACTTGGATAGTAGGGGTATGAAAAGGACCCCTTTTCCCATTGAATTCCATGTTAAAATGGACTCCGTCCATTTTAACATTGAATCATATGGAAAAATCGGGTCCATCGCATCGCATGCGATATGGTCGTATGCGATGGACCCGATTTCAAAATCGGCAGCCCAGATACTACATAAGTACCATCCTTTGTATGTGATATTAAAGTCTCTCAAAGTTTTTTATGGAATAACCACCAGCTGTAGGGGGGAAACCACAATATATATATATATAGTTAACACTCACTATATCAGGTGAGGATAAAAGATAGGAAGATATCTATGATGTTACATACCAGTTAGGCGGGGAAAGGTTTTTTCGGAATATAATTTATTTAGTGGAGTTACAGATGTTCTGTTGTATCCCACCGTAAAATAAATTAAATACAGGACTAAGTATCAGGGAGTTGGGTAAACATAATATATCCAGGGGTTTATCCTATATATAGGTTACATACCACGTTAGAGTGATCTTAGTCTCACAGACTTGATAAATGTGGATTCACACAGGGGTTCTACCCGCGGTCTCTCCTAATATTGTAGGAGGTATGCAGTTTCTAAAGTTAATCAAAATATTTTTAGATATATTTATATTCATGGGAGTACGAGAAATCTATCTATTTGCACTATATTACATACCAGTTTTTGGGGAGGATCTCTCCAATTTAGGGAAAAAAGGGGGTTGGTCCTAAGCAGACTCAAATCAGCTTCTAAAGTTAATTGAAGTTTTCGGAGTATTTAAAACCAAATTCATGAGTATACAACAAATCCATCTATTTATACTAAATTACATACCAGTTTTTTGGGAAACAAGATCTCTCCAATTAAGGAAAAGATAGTCCTCAGCAGACTCAAACCAATCCAAAAGTGCACAAACCACTGTTTAGCAGTTTCAACAGCCTCTAAAGTGAGACCAAAATTCATATTACAATAAAATAACCCTAAGGTACACCAGATATATGGAATCTTAAGAGAGTGCAACCTTACCTTAATGTAATCTTGCCAAGCATCACAGGATCTCTAGGAGCCAGTGTGCAAGTGGCTGAATGGAGGAGCTACTTTATATAGCCCTTAACATGTGACCTCACTTCCTGTATCAGTGAAATGTTCTAATATTAAATAAGGCCTAAATAACTAGTAAGGGAGGCCTATGAGTGAAGTGATAGTGTGCTACATCGTGCGTTAAGTATATGTGTGCATTCTGGTGTATAAAATATAAGAAACGAGTCATATAAACCTATAACTTCTATAATAATATCAGCACTTCCGGAACGCCGGTGCGTTCCACCGTGCGTTCCAGTGACTACTTCCGGTCTTTACTGACTGGAAAAAGTTTCCTAAGCAGGAAAAGATATAAAGTGCCGTTGCGGGAGCCAGAATACCTATGTGGCTGGGTCCCCTATCCAGCGTTGTACTTATCAATAATAGAAGTATATGGGACACCTAAAAACGAAAAAAAACGGAATGTCACTTCCGGAAACGCTGGTGCGCTCCACCGTGCGTTCCAGTGACTGCTTCCGGTCCTGGCTGTGTGACATGTATGGAAGGTACTTCCGGAATGCAGATGTAATCCTCCTTGCGTTTCAGTGACCACTTCCGGTCACCGACTAAGGAAGCTGTCAGTGCGAATGTGCTGGTAAATTAATAGCGCTTTAAACGTTTCACTGAGCGCTTCCGGGCTGTCCATGCGTTCCATTCATTATCTGATATTGCAAATGGCATTGATTAAAGAATTATCAAGTGATCTGTGTAAATTAAATATGTAGGGGTTTGGTGAATATGTGTCTCCGAAAAAGGAGATAATAATAATCCCTATTACATATATGTGAATAGTGGAATGTAATATTCTACAGTGAGGAATGGACCCGACAGGTAAGTGTCCCCATTCCATATGTGTGGGGGCATCATAGACAAAAGAGCAGGTGTTTAAGGCATATATAAAATAAAAATAAATAAATGTGTGTGTTAAATTTAACATACAGTGGTGAGTGATCCTAACCGGTCACCACTAACTAGAGGCGATCGGTCATGGCCACGATCTACTGTTCATAATAGGTTTTTAACTCTCCAGACTCCATATTTACAATATACGTGCATACAACCACATACAGATAGGTCAGGGTCCATCTTTGCAGGGGATGGCGCTGGCGTCGCCAGCCGCCATCCCCCGCCAGCGCCATGGCGATCGTGAGAAGGGGACGCGCGCGCACGAGAGGCGCGCGCGCCCCCTTCCGACGGCACTTCCAAACGTTTCCCCGGGTCCCCGCCGGCTTGCCGGCGGTAACCCGGGGTCCCCGCCGCCTGCCCGCATCCCCCCTAACCCCCCCCTAACCCCGTCCGTCTCCCTGAGGCGGAGACGGACAGGGTTTCCGCCACGCTAGCGACGGAGACTGAGACGCACGCGCGTCTCAGTCTCCTCGCTGGCGAGGCTGCTGGCGGGTCGCCAGCGCGTACGTTCTGGCGACCCGCCAGCAAGGATGAAAAGAGTAACATACTGTATTTACACTGTATACATTGCAAGTCCTGCATTCAATTAAAGAATATACATTTATCATTAGTGACATACAAGGGAACGGAAACAGGAAGAGGTGAGAGGGTTACAGCTGGAAGAAAGCTTCACCGCTGCATGAAAGAATTGTATGAAGGTATCAGTATCAAAGACAAATCTTTTAGGGAAGGAATATCGAGGAAATAAGTATATGAGAATTTTAGCTGAAAGGGAGTAGTATGGCTGCATGAAAAAATAATGAAAAAAAACAATTTATTATAGGAAGGAAGCAATATCGATATTTTCATTCAAGCCCAATGGGAATAAGGAGTTGATTGTATAAATCCAAAAAGACTCTTTCTTTGATAAAGTTAGTTCCCTGTTTCCCCCTCTAGGGTGGGCTAGGACATGTTCTAATGCTGTGAATGAGAAATTCTTGGTGTTTAATTCCCCATTATGCTTTTCTGCATAGTGTCGGGGAAGGCTGTGTGTTGTCACTTTATTTTTCACATTTCTCATATGTTCCTGTATTCTGATCTTCAGTTGCCTCTTCGTTTTTCCTATGTAGCAGAGGCCACAGCCACATGTTATTCTGTAAACTACAAAGGTCGAATTACATGTACATGGGTGGTTGAGGGTAAGGTCTTTTCTATTCTCACTGTTTACCCATCTGAATGTTTTCTTCTCCATGAATTTACAGCATATACACTTGCTGCACGGGGTGCATTTGCTTGTATTGCTCAAGAAAGGTTTCTTTTTGGTATCATCACCGGATGTTAGTTTAAATTGGCTCGGTGCGATTAAGCTTTTGAGATTCGGTGCTCGTCGAAAGATGATATTGGGCTTAGGAGGTAGTACAGGTCCCAGGATCGGATCGACACGCTTCGGGCCGCTGCGCTCGCCACACTATATAAAATCAACTCCACGCTGACATGGATAGTGGGGGTATGAGCATACTAACTATAGTGGGTGCCCTCCACAAAGACAAAACTCCCAACAAAAACTTCAAAGTCCTGGGCAATAATATATGCACCAATACGGGCAAGCTGCTAGGAAGAAGTCCGATCACCCAGGAACCGCCTTTCCCTATGGCGGTAATTCAAAACACAGTGTACAGGTAGGTATCCAAAGATACCAAATTTGTGGTCGATCCTCAACACCAGCACTGATCTATAATGAAATAACCACACCTCCCTTAGGAAAGAATGGCGTCTCCTCTTCTCCCAATATGGAATCGCTAAAATGAAATACCAGGCACCAGTCAGGCAATCATCTGTCCGGTCATCCTCACAGAATTCCCTCAGAAAAGAGAAATGGCATATAGTGCAAAACCTCTTTTATTACATTAACAATAAAACATATAGAATCCAGGAGATATAAAAGGTGGATTTTACCAAACAAGGTGGAGAACCAGGTGAAATTGGCTCTCAACAGTGCATGAGTGGTGGTTAGATGTTCACCCGGGTAAACCACAGCTACAGTCCCAATGGTAAAGATTCCGCCTCTTTAGGTCTCCTGGTCCAGTGAAACACAGCCGCGCCAACGCGTTTCGGACACCAAATGTGTCCTTTTTCAAGGAGTATGGCTGTGACTGTATCCTCATCCCTTTTTATTGCAGGAGAAATCAATGCAATGCTGGTCACCGGATGCCGCTGCGTCATCTCTGCGGACTTCCGGTGACGGACATTTCACTTCCGGTCACGGACATTTTACTTCCGGTCACGGATCCGCTGGAACGCATCTCGCATTCCGCTTCTGGGTTCTCTGTTGTATGCCCCACTTCCGGCGCACATAGTTAGTTCTGAATGGCATACAATTTCAGTCCGGCTTGCCCCACTTCCGGAATTAATAATAACATATATCAATATTCATATATGCAGCATTCCTTTTTACGGAGGATTTTGCTGAATATTAAGGAATAAGTAACTACTTGTTCTCCATAACGAGGATGGGGAAGTAAGCCGGGTAGATCGCTAGAAATATACAAAAGTGCAAATGAGTGCAATGTATCAATTTCGATGAATATACATAAAACCAATCTAAAAAATAAGAACATATATAGATATGTCTATTAAAAAGAGAATATATAGGAGAGTATATAAAATAAATTCATATATATATATATATATATATATAAACAATTCATATATATATATATATATATATATATATATATATATATATAAATATGACAAAAAAGATGTGGCCCCAATAATGCGCTTTAAGAGCAGCACCTCTATCGTACCTTGCTGTTAAATAAAGGCACAGATTTAGATAGGATAAAGAAAGAGAAGATAGGGGTGCGCTAAATATACCACTCTGTGGCTTTACATACAATGAGTCAGATAAAACTTAAATAAACACAAGTCACATTTATTACAAGGTACAAATCCAGCATTCAGTTTTCATTTCGCAGTTTTTATAAATATATGCCACATATAGTTCAAATCCGCTGCCCAACGCATTTCGTCCCTTGGGACTTCATCAGGGGCGATGAACCAATCTATATAGGTGGTGAAACATGCCGTTATAAACATATAATAAAAAACATGATAATACTATTAAAAATTTTTTTCATAAAATGATGCAACATCAAATATACAGTTATGAAGGGTTTATGTAACCCCAAATAGAAGGAAGGAGGTGGAGCGAAAAAAACATAATAATAACATGTCTACATCATATAAACATATAAACATTTATGGGGGGTATATATGACCCCCAAACAAAGAGGAGAGGATGGAATGGCTGAGCCAGCATGAGGCTCTTCATGATTTAAGGAGGAGGAAGAAGAGGAAAAAAAAGGTAAAAACAAGGATGATAATAATTGGAAGAGGTGTTGATAAAATAAATATCTACATACCGAAACAAGGGATATATATCCTTTGTATGTGATATTAAAGTCTCTCAAAGTTTTTTATGGAATAACCACCAGCTGTAGGGGGGAAACCACAATATATATATATATAGTTAACACTCACTATATCAGGTGAGGATAAAAGATAGGAAGATATCTATGATGTTACATACCAGTTAGGCGGGGAAAGGTTTTTTCGGAATATAATTTATTTAGTGGAGTTACAGATGTTCTGTTGTATCCCACCTTAAAATAAATTAAATACAGGACTAAGTATCAGGGAGTTGGGTAAACATAATATATCCAGGGGTTTATCCTATATATAGGTTACATACCACGTTAGAGTGATCTTAGTCTCACAGACTTGATAAATGTGGATTCACACAGGGGTTCTACCCGCGGTCTCTCCTAATATTGTAGGAGGTATGCAGTTTCTAAAGTTAATCAAAATATTTTTAGATATATTTATATTCATGGGAGTACGAGAAATCTATCTATTTACACTATATTACATACCAGTTTTTGGGGAGGATCTCTCCAATTTAGGGAAAAAAGGGGGGTGGTCCTCAGCAGACTCAAATCAGCTTCTAAAGTTAATTGAAGTTTTCGGAGTATTTAAAACCAAATTCATGAGTATACAACAAATCCATCTATTTATACTAAATTACATACCAGTTTTTTGGGAAACAAGATCTCTCCAATTAAGGAAAAGATAGTCCTCAGCAGACTCAAACCAATCCAAAAGTGCACAAACAACTGTTTAGCAGTTTCAACAGCCTCTAAAGTGAGACCAAAATTCATATTACAATAAAATAACATTTGATACAAATATGTGTCCCTAAGGTACACCAGATATATGGAATCTTAAGAGAGTGCAACCTTACCTTAATGTAATCTTGCCAAGCATCACAGGATCTCTAGGAGCCAGTGTGCAAGTGGCTGAATGGAGCTACTTTATATAGCCCTTAACATGTGACCTCACTTCCTGTATCAGGGAAATGTTCTAATATTAAATAAGGCCTAAATAACCAGTAAGGGAGGCCTATGAGTGAAGTGATAGTGTGCTACATCGTGCGCTAAGTATATGTGTGCATTCTGGTGTATAAAATATAAGAAACGAGTCATATAAACCTATAACTTCTATAATAATATCAGCACTTCCGGAACGCCGGTGCGTTCCACCGTGCGTTCCAGTGACTACTTCCGGTCTTTACTGACTGGAAAAAGTTTCCTAAGCAGGAAAAGATATAAAGTGCCGTTGCGGGAGCCAGAATACCTATGTGGCTGGGTCCCCTATCCAGCGTTGTACTTATCAATAATAGAAGTATATGGGACACCTAAAAACGAAAAAAAACCCGGAATGTCACTTCCGGAAACGCTGGTGCGCTCCACCGTGCGTTCCAGTGACTGCTTCCGGTCCTGGCTGTGTGACATGTATGGAAGGTACTTCCGGAATGCAGATGTAATCCTCCTTGCGTTTCAGTGACCACTTCCGGTCACCGACTAAGGAAGCTGTCAGTGCGAATGTGCTGGTAAATTAATAGCGCTTTAAAGCGTTTCACTGAGCGCTTCCGGGCTGTCCATGCGTTCCATTCATTATCTAATATTGCAAATGGCATTGATTAAAGAATTATCAAGTGATCTGTGTAAATTAAATATGTAGGGGTTTGGTGAATATGTGTCTCCGAAAAAGGAGATAATAATCCCTATTACATATATGTGAATAGTGGAATGTAATATTCTACAGTGAGGAATGGACCCGACAGGTAAGTGTCCCTATTCCATATGTGTGGGGGCATCATAGACAAAAGAGCAGGTGTTTAAGGCATATATAAAATAAAAATAAATAAATGTGTGTGTTAAATTTAACATACAGTGGGGAGTGATCCTAACCGGTCACCACTAACTAGAGGCGATCGGTCATGGCCACGATCCACTGTTCATAATAGGTTTTTAACTCTCCAGACTCCATATTTACAATATACGTGCATACAACCACATATTTACACTGTATACATTGCAAGTCCTGCATTCAATTAAAGAATATACATTTATCATTAGTGACATACAAGGGAACGGAAACAGGAAGAGGCGAGAGGGTTACAGCTGGAAGAAAGCTTCACCGCTGCATGAAAGAATTGTATGAAGGTATCAGTATCAAAGACAAATCTTTTAGGGAAGGAATATCGAGGAAATAAGTATATGAGAATTTTAGCTGAAAGGGAGTAGTATGGCTGCATGAAAAAATTATGAAAAAAACAATTTATTATAGGAAGGAAGCAATATCGATATTTTCATTCAAGCCCAATGGGAATAAGGAGTTGATTGTATAAATCCAAAAAGACTCTTTCTTTGATAAAGTTAGTTCCCTGTTTCCCCCTCTAGGGTGGGCTAGGACATGTTCTAATGCTGTGAATGAGAAATTCTTGGTGTTTAATTCCCCATTATGCTTTTCTGCATAGTGTCGGGGAAGGCTGTGTGTTGTCACTTTATTTTTCACATTTCTCATATGTTCCTGTATTCTGATCTTCAGTTGCCTCTTCGTTTTTCCTATGTAGCAGAGGCCACAGCCACATGTTATTCTGTAAACTACAAAGGTCGAATTACATGTACATGGGTGGTTGAGGGTAAGGTCTTTTCTATTCTCACTGTTTACCCATCTGAATGTTTTCTTCTCCATGAATTTACAGCATATACACTTGCTGCACGGGGTGCATTTGGTTGTATTGCTCAAGAAAGGTTTCTTTTTGGTATCATCACCGGATGTTAGTTTAAATTGGCTCGGTGCGATTAAGCTTTTGAGATTCGGTGCTCGTCGAAAGATGATATTGGGCTTAGGAGGTAGTACAGGTCCCAGGATCGGATCGACACGCTTCGGGCCGCTGCGCTCGCCACACTATATAAAATCAACTCCACGCTGACATGGATAGTGGGGGTATGAGCATACTAACTATAGTGGGTGCCCTCCACAAAGACAAAACTCCCAACAAAAACTTCAAAGTCCTGGGCAATAATATATGCACCAATACGGGCAAGCTGCTAGGAAGAAGTCCGATCACCCAGGAACCGCCTTTCCCTATGGCGGTAATTCAAAACACAGTGTACAGGTAGGTATCCAAAGATACCAAATTTGTGGTCGATCCTCAACACCAGCGCTGA
Organism: Crinia signifera; assembly: GCF_055691185.1. Taxonomy (NCBI): domain Eukaryota; kingdom Metazoa; phylum Chordata; class Amphibia; order Anura; family Myobatrachidae; genus Crinia; species Crinia signifera. Next base: position 63,981,213 of record NC_139223.1, on the reverse strand, counting down.
TCTATAATGAAATAACCACACCTCCCTTAGGAAAGAATGGCGTCTCCTCTTCTCCCAATATGGAATCGCTAAAATGAAATACCAGGCACCAGTCAGGCAATCATCTGTCCGGTCATCCTCACAGAATTCCCTCAGAAAAGAGAAATGGCATATAGTGCAAAACCTCTTTTATTACATTAACAATAAAACATATAGAATCCAGGAGATATAAAAGGTGGATTTTACCAAACAAGGTGGAGAACCAGGTGAAATTGGCTCTCAACAGGGCATGAGTGGTGGTTAGATGTTCACCCGGGTAAACCACAGCTACAGTCCCAATGGTAAAGATTCCGCCTCTTTAGGTCTCCTGGTCCAGTGAAACACAGCCGCGCCAACGCGTTTCGGACACCAAATGTGTCCTTTTTCAAGGAGTATGGCTGTGACTGTATCCTCATCCCTTTTTATTGCAGGAGAAATCAATGCAATGCTGGTCACCGGATGCCGCTGCGTCATCTCTGCGGACTTCCGGTGACGGACATTTCACTTCCGGTCACGGACATTTTACTTCCGGTCACGGATCCGCTGGAACGCATCTCGCATTCCGCTTCTGGGTTCTCTGTTGTATGCCCCACTTCCGGCGCACATAGTTAGTTCTGAATGGCATACAATTTCAGTCCGGCTTGCCCCACTTCCGGAATTAATAATAACATATATCAATATTCATATATGCAGCATTCCTTTTTCCGGAGGATTTTGCTGAATATTAAGGAATAAGTAACTACTTGTTCTCCATAACGAGGATGGGGAAGTAAGCCGGGTAGATCGCTAGAAATATACAAAAGTGCAAATGAGTGCAATGTATCAATTTCGATGAATATACATAAAACCAATCTAAAAAATAAGCAGAACATATATAGATATGTCTATTAAAAAGAGAATATATAGGAGAGTATATAAAATAAATTCATATATATATATATATATATATAAACAATTCATATATATATATATATGACAAAAAAGATGTGGCCCCAATAATGCGCTTTAAGAGCAGCACCTCTATCGTACCTTGCTGTTAAATAAAGGCACAGATTTAGATAGGATAAAGAAAGAGAATATAGGGGTGCGCTAAATATACCACTCTGTGGCTTTACATACAATGAGTCAGATAAAACTTAAATAAACACAAGTCACATTTATTACAAGGTACAAATCCAGCATTCAGTTTTCATTTCGCAGTTTTTATAAATACATATAGTTCAAATCCGCTGCCCAACGCGTTTCGTCCCTTGGGACTTCATCAGGGGCGATGAACCAATCTATATAGGTGGTGAAACATGCCGTTATAAACATATAATAAAAAACATGATAATACTATTAAAATTTTTTTTCATAAAATGATGCAACATCAAATATACAGTTATGAAGGGTTTATGTAACCCCAAATAGAAGGAAGGAGGTGGAGCGAAAAAAACATAATAATAACATGTCTACATCATATAAACATATAAACATTTATGGGGGGTATATATGACCCCCAAACAAAGAGGAGAGGATGGAATGGCTGAGCCAGCATGAGGCTCTTCATGATTTAAGGAGGAGGAAGAAGAGGAAAAAAAAGGTAAAAACAAGGATGATAATAATTGGAAGAGGTGTTGATAAAATAAATATCTACATACCGAAACAAGGGATATATATCCTTTGGGTACTTATGTAGTATCTGGGCTGCCGATTTTTGATTGTATGCCTTAACTTAAGGCATACAATCAGTGCGATGCCCCGATTTTTCCATAGGATTCAATGTTAAAATGGACTGAGTCCATTTTAACATGGAATTCAATGGGAAAAAGGGGTCCTTTTCATACCCCTACTATCCAAGTGGGCATGGAGATGGATATAAACCTGTGGCGAGCGTAGCGAGCCACCGAGCCCCGCGAGGGGACGGTATTCTGTGTCCCCTCGCGGGGCTCGCCACACTTCGGGGGCTCGCTACGCTCGCCACGCTTTGGGCTCGGGGGCTCGCTACAGGTTTATATCCAACTCCATGCCCACTTGGATAGTAGGGGTATGAAAAGGACCCCTTTTCCCATTGAATTCCATGTTAAAATGGACTCCGTCCATTTTAACATTGAATCATATGGAAAAATCGGGTCCATCGCATCGCATGCGATATGGTCGTATGCGATGGACCCGATTTCAAAATCGGCAGCCCAGATACTACATAAGTACCATCCTTTGTATGTGATATTAAAGTCTCTCAAAGTTTTTTATGGAATAACCACCAGCTGTAGGGGGGAAACCACAATATATATATATATAGTTAACACTCACTATATCAGGTGAGGATAAAAGATAGGAAGATATCTATGATGTTACATACCAGTTAGGCGGGGAAAGGTTTTTTCGGAATATAATTTATTTAGTGGAGTTACAGATGTTCTGTTGTATCCCACCGTAAAATAAATTAAATACAGGACTAAGTATCAGGGAGTTGGGTAAACATAATATATCCAGGGGTTTATCCTATATATAGGTTACATACCACGTTAGAGTGATCTTAGTCTCACAGACTTGATAAATGTGGATTCACACAGGGGTTCTACCCGCGGTCTCTCCTAATATTGTAGGAGGTATGCAGTTTCTAAAGTTAATCAAAATATTTTTAGATATATTTATATTCATGGGAGTACGAGAAATCTATCTATTTGCACTATATTACATACCAGTTTTTGGGGAGGATCTCTCCAATTTAGGGAAAAAAGGGGGGTGGTCCTAAGCAGACTCAAATCAGCTTCTAAAGTTAATTGAAGTTTTCGGAGTATTTAAAACCAAATTCATGAGTATACAACAAATCCATCTATTTATACTAAATTACATACCAGTTTTTTGGGAAACAAGATCTCTCCAATTAAGGAAAAGATAGTCCTCAGCAGACTCAAACCAATCCAAAAGTGCACAAACCACTGTTTAGCAGTTTCAACAGCCTCTAAAGTGAGACCAAAATTCATATTACAATAAAATAACCCTAAGGTACACCAGATATATGGAATCTTAAGAGAGTGCAACCTTACCTTAATGTAATCTTGCCAAGCATCACAGGATCTCTAGGAGCCAGTGTGCAAGTGGCTGAATGGAGGAGCTACTTTATATAGCCCTTAACATGTGACCTCACTTCCTGTATCAGGGAAATGTTCTAATATTAAATAAGGCCTAAATAACTAGTAAGGGAGGCCTATGAGTGAAGTGATAGTGTGCTACATCGTGCGTTAAGTATATGTGTGCATTCTGGTGTATAAAATATAAGAAACGAGTCATATAAACCTATAACTTCTATAATAATATCAGCACTTCCGGAACGCCGGTGCGTTCCACCGTGCGTTCCAGTGACTACTTCCGGTCTTTACTGACTGGAAAAAGTTTCCTAAGCAGGAAAAGATATAAAGTGCCGTTGCGGGAGCCAGAATACCTATGTGGCTGGGTCCCCTATCCAGCGTTGTACTTATCAATAATAGAAGTATATGGGACACCTAAAAACGAAAAAAAACGGAATGTCACTTCCGGAAACGCTGGTGCGCTCCACCGTGCGTTCCAGTGACTGCTTCCGGTCCTGGCTGTGTGACATGTATGGAAGGTACTTCCGGAATGCAGATGTAATCCTCCTTGCGTTTCAGTGACCACTTCCGGTCACCGACTAAGGAAGCTGTCAGTGCGAATGTGCTGGTAAATTAATAGCGCTTTAAACGTTTCACTGAGCGCTTCCGGGCTGTCCATGCGTTCCATTCATTATCTGATATTGCAAATGGCATTGATTAAAGAATTATCAAGTGATCTGTGTAAATTAAATATGTAGGGGTTTGGTGAATATGTGTCTCCGAAAAAGGAGATAATAATAATCCCTATTACATATATGTGAATAGTGGAATGTAATATTCTACAGTGAGGAATGGACCCGACAGGTAAGTGTCCCCATTCCATATGTGTGGGGGCATCATAGACAAAAGAGCAGGTGTTTAAGGCATATATAAAATAAAAATAAATAAATGTGTGTGTTAAATTTAACATACAGTGGGGAGTGATCCTAACCGGTCACCACTAACTAGAGGCGATCGGTCATGGCCACGATCCACTGTTCATAATAGGTTTTTAACTCTCCAGACTCCATATTTACAATATACGTGCATACAACCACATATTTACACTGTATACATTGCAAGTCCTGCATTCAATTAAAGAATATACATTTATCATTAGTGACATACAAGGGAACGGAAACAGGAAGAGGCGGGAGGGTTACAGCTGGAAGAAAGCTTCACCGCTGCATGAAAGAATTGTATGAAGGTATCAGTATCAAAGACAAATCTTTTAGGGAAGGAATATCGAGGAAATAAGTATATGAGAATTTTAGCTGAAAGGGAGTAGTATGGCTGCATGAAAAAATAATGAAAAAAAACAATTTATTATAGGAAGGAAGCAATATCGATATTTTCATTCAAGCCCAATGGGAATAAGGAGTTGATTGTATAAATCCAAAAAGACTCTTTCTTTGATAAAGTTAGTTCCCTGTTTCCCCCTCTAGGGTGGGCTAGGACATGTTCTAATGCTGTGAATGAGAAATTCTTGGTGTTTAATTCCCCATTATGCTTTTCTGCATAGTGTCGGGGAAGGCTGTGTGTTGTCACTTTATTTTTCACATTTCTCATATGTTCCTGTATTCTGATCTTCAGTTGCCTCTTCGTTTTTCCTATGTAGCAGAGGCCACAGCCACATGTTATTCTGTAAACTACAAAGGTCGAATTACATGTACATGGGTGGTTAAGGGTAAGGTCTTTTCTATTCTCACTGTTTACCCATCTGAATGTTTTCTTCTCCATGAATTTACAGCATATACACTTGCTGCACGGGGTGCATTTGCTTGTATTGCTCAAGAAAGGTTTCTTTTTGGTATCATCACCGGATGTTAGTTTAAATTGGCTCGGTGCGATTAAGCTTTTGAGATTCGGTGCTCGTCGAAAGATGATATGATATTGGGCTTAGGAGGTAGTACAGGTCCCAGGATCGGATCTCTTTGTAGAATGTGCCAATTTTTATCCAATACTTTTTTAATTCGCACATTATCCCTGTTGTATTGGGTAATAAAAGGACAGCTTGTAGGGTTGTAGTTTTTACTTCGGGTGGAATCTCCTGCCAAAATTATTTCTCTATTCAGCTGTGCAGCTTTATTTTTTGCTTCTTCAATTTTCTTCATGTCATAGCCCCTTTCAAGGAACCTTTTGGAGAGTACTTCAGATTGAATAGTAAAATCCTCTTCTTTTGTGCAGTTCTTTTTTATACGTGTGAATTGGGAGAAGGGAATTCCATCTTTCCACTTTTGATGATGACAACTGTTATAGGGAATATAACTGTTGGCGTCTACTTCCTTGAAGTAGGTGCTAGATGAAATCTTCTCACCTGGTACGCCACAAAGACATAGGTCCAAAAAGTCGATTTTTTCCTTATCAAATTTAAAAGTAAACTTCAAGTTGAAGTCATTCAACTGGAGGTAATCGTTAAATTCTTGGAGGCTTTCATCAGTCCCCTGCCAGACAAAAATGAGGTCGTCAATGTATCGCTGGAAAAAGCGGATATTCAGTTCGAATCTGGAGCCATAAATAAAAGTATCTTCCCAAACTCCCATCAGTAAATTTGCGTATGAAGGGGCAAATTTGGTCCCCATAGCTGTACCATTCTTTTGCAAGTAAAACTTGCTATTGAATTCAAAGAAATTGTGCTTTAATATATATTCGATGCTTGCCACGATGAATTCACATTCTTTCGCTGATACCTGTGGATCTTTGGTAAGTACTAACTTCACCGCCTCTACTCCTTTATCATGGGGTATGGAGGAGTATAGGGCTTGGACGTCAACTGTGAGCCATATATAATCTTCCTGCCACATCATATCATTCAGTTTTTTCAGGACGCTGGTGGAGTCCTTCAAATAGGATTTGTTCAACTGTACATACGGTTGCAATATGATATCTATAATGTGTGAAAGATTGGCACTCAATGACTGGACCCCTGCCACAATTGGTCTTCCGGGCGGGTTATCCTTGTTTTTATGCACTTTTGGTATGTGATAAAATACCGGCATAATCGGGTATTGGACATACAGGTATTTAAATTCTTCATCCGTAATGAAATGATCTTTGAGGGCATCGGTTAGTAGCAGTCTCAGCTCTTCTTGGAACTCAATGGTGGGATCTTTGGGTAATACCATATATGTGGACTCATCTTCCAGTATATTTGCTGCTTCTTTTAGGTAGTTGTCGGTGGTTTGTATTACCACCGAACCCCCCTTATCCGCATTTTTCACAATGATTTCTTTGTCCTTCTTAAAGATTTGTATGGCTTGTTTTTCCTGTGGTTTTATGTTGCTGTTATACTTAGTATTTGTGATCTTTAGTTTTCTGAAATCGTCTTTGATAGAATCATAGAAGAAGTCAATATGGCTACCCCTAGATTCTACTGGGTAGAAACGAGATGGTTGTGCGACTCTTGGTGGAGTCTTTTTCTTGGAGTTATCCAGTGGGGGATTTTTTAGGAAGTGGCGCTGTAATGTGATATTTCTTATAAATTTGTTCAAGTCAATGAACAAATCAAATTTATTTACATTATTATCTGGGGCGAATTTTAAGCCTTTACCTAGAAGTGCGTTCTGCGATGGAAGTAGCTGCTTCTTAGAGATGTCAATAATCCCTGACTCTGGTTTGGCTGGTTGTAGATCCCCTTCTTTTTTGGGGGGCTTCTTTCTGCCCCCCCTATTGCCTCTTCCTCTCCACTGACACTTCTTTTCGTACCCTGGTGGGAGTCTATTCGTTCGAACAGTTCCTCGTTCGTTTGAAATCGGGGGGCGATTTGGTCCCTCCTTGGTCTCTAAAAAATGCCTAGAAGTTTGCCGATCCGGAGTTGGTGTCCTGAAATTTCGGCCTTTAGGCTGATATGAAGGAATCCTTCTACGTTGTTGGTAAGATGGTATTCGATCGCGGTATGCCACAGGGGCCTTCTCCCGATACGCATATCGGTTCCTATTTCCAGACGAGTCTCTTTGGTGTTTGTTATCTGGACGGTGATTGTAATTGTTCCTGTAGCTTGGTTGTTGCCACCTTCAATTTCTTTCACCCCATTGTTGGGGGGGTTGCGTCTACCCTCATAATTGTCTCGTCTATCTTGTCTGTACGTATTGTGTTTTGAGTCATTTCTTTCAAAGTTCGACCAATTCCTGATTTTTCCATTGATATAATCGTTTTTGTCCCTAATAAATTTCTTTTGTTTTCTAAGGATTACTCCATTTTCCTCCTCTTCTAGTTTTTGCTGTAAATCTACCATATCTCGCTGAAATTCTTCGCTATCTTTGAATTTGTCTACCAATTTATCGATTTTTGTTATTTCTTCATCGATAATCGTGATTTCACGTTTCCTCACTGATAATAAGAGAAATTAATTTAGCAGAGCATTCATCGAGTATTGAATTCCAATTTTTTTAAACATTTTCGTTTCCTCCTCCAATAGTTGGATTTTTTATTATTCTTAAGCCTCTTGGGACATGGCCCACTTCATGGCCCACTTCTAAGGTGACTATGTCATACCAACTCGTAAGTTCTTTTAGAGTCAGCTTTTCGGCAGTGTTCAAATAGCAGTAATAGTCATCCTCATCGACTTGAAAAACATGTTCCTCCTCCTGAAAAATATTGTTGACTTTCGCAGATCTCTTCGATCTATCAAAGAATGGCATGATTTATGGGAGCAGCAAAAATGGGGTCACTTAACAGCAGGAGACAATAGGACAAAAAAGATGTGGCCCCAATAATGCGCTTTAAGAGCAGCACCTCTATATGTTTATATGTTTTTTTATTATATGTTTATAACGGCATGTTTCACCACCTATATAGATTGGTTCATCGCCCCTGATGAAGTCCCAAGGGACGAAACGCGTTGGGCAGCGGATTTGAACTATATGTGGCATATATTTATAAAAACTGCGAAATGAAAACTGAATGCTGGATTTGTACCTTGTAATAAATGTGACTTGTTTTTATTTAAGTTTTATCTGACTCATTGTATGTAAAGCCACAGAGTGGTATATTTAGCGCACCCCTATCTTCTCTTTCTTTATCATATATATATATATATATATATATATATATATATATATATATATATATTTTTTACATAAAACTTATAATAACCATTTCACCTCGAAGTCGGAATTCAGGCCCTTGGGTTTTAATGTATCAAACTTATAGTTTCATCTCCTCCCTTGCCAAACAGGTCAGGGAGTTATGGAACTGTTTAAAATGTTGTGACAAGGAATGGGACTCTAGCCCCTTCCTAATATTATTCAAATGTTCACATAAACGTGTTTTAAAAGGGTGTGAAGTGCGGCCGACATAAAATTTATGGCAGGAACATTCAATGCCATACACAATGTTGCTGGTATTACATGTAATAAAATCATTTAAAACAAATTTGACACCATTAATAGTAATCTCAGAGATTTTGCTAATACCCCTACTGTCAACTTCTCTGCATGCTTTGCATAATCCACATCTGTGGAATCCCTATGTCAATATCCTTCCAGGGCGTTTGGACAAGGGAAGTGCACTACTAACCACTTTCATTTTAATATTCGGGGCTTTTCTATAGATAAAAGTAGTGGGTACCCAACTAACATATACTGTAAGTACCCATAGTGCTATACCACAAATAACTGACTAACTGCCGCTATGTGACTAAACGTATTTCTATCTATTGATGACATTATAATAACCTTCAATATTTGCATTTCTTCCTTAAATGCATATCCAGCTATGATAATTGGTACACATTAAAATACTTAACCACCTACAGAATGAACAATCTGAGTGCAGTGTAACCACACGCAAGTAATGTGCATAATACTGTTATCAATCCAAAAAAGTACACTTGATATCTGCAGTTATATCAATAATACAACAAAGGTTGTGTCAACTGACACTTTATGGACAGATCCTCACACCAGCGCTAATAAGGATGATAAATACCATTCATCCCTGGTCAGGAGACAGAGTTCCTCTTCTCCAATATAGATAGTATTTGCGGGGCTGTACTCCTGATAACAGGCTCTTACTCGTGTCCCTTGGACTCACTCATTCAATAGGTGGAATGTAGTGAACTCGAGGAAAAGAGAAAAGGAATATAGTGCAACACCATTTATTTCGACAAAACAATGTAAAATATACAAGAGATAAAAAATCCCTAGGAGAGATAAAGGATGGACTCTACCAGAAAAGGTGGAGAACCCGGCAGGCTCTCAAATAGGTATATGGGGGGGCTAGATTTAGATCCTGGGCAGCATTCCGCACCGTAGGCTAATCAAGATTCCACTCCTCCCTCAAGTCCTTGGTTTTCAAATGGCCACCCAACGCGTTTCGGACACTCCTTTGTCCTTTGTCAAGGAGAATGGCCTAAGAACTGTTTCCCCGCTATATATAGGGCAAATAGAAATCAAAAAAGTACAAACACCGGGTCCCGCCGCGTCATCGGCAAGGACTTCCTTTTACGCGGTTGCGTACTTCCGGTCGCGGCTCCGTACTTCCGGTCGCGGCTCCGTGGTATACGGGGGAAGAATGTGAAGTCCCCATTTCCGTCCGGACAGCCCCGCCTCCCGGCTAGGCCTCTGGATTTATCTGCCACACTTCTGTGGGAGGAGTATCTGGAGTCCTTATGCAAAACACTTCTGAATGCCTCCCTTCCTTAACAATGGTTTGGAAATAATGCCACACTTCCGCTCCGCTTATATCCATTCATAGAATTTCTGTTTAAATCTTTTAATTCATTTAAGCAGCAAAAACGTATTGAACTTCCATATATAGCAGTTTCTCTACAATATAAAAACAGCTGATTAGTAACAAATAAAAAATGATAAAAAATGGTTTAAAAAATCAGAAGTACATGGAAGGGTAATTAAAAACTAGATAAAATTCTGTTATAAAAACCACTTCACTTCAAAATCCGCGTTAAGCCCATTTGGTTTAAGGGTGTCAAAGTTATATATCATTTTCATCTCTTCTTTCGCTAAACATGTGTTGGTATTTTTATTTTTTGGTCCACTATGTGCAATCTTAATTCCAAAAAATGTACAATGTGGGCACTGGAGCAATTGTGAGTGCTTTTAAAGTGCTGTGATAAAGAGTGGGACTCCAAGCCCTTTTTTATATTGTTCAAATGTTCGCTTAGGCGGATCTTGAATGGGCACGAAGTTCTGCCAATATAAAATTTATGACATGAACATTCTATGCCATATACGATATTCTTGGTATTGCACGTGATAAAATCATCCACAATGTACTTGGTGTTATTGATGGTAATTTTCTGTGATTTTTTTGGTACATTTCCCTACAGGCTTTGCAAGACCCGCACCTATGGAACCCCTTGGTCAAAATTCTGCCAGTGCGTTTAGTGACTGGGAGGGCACTATTTACTATTTTGGACCGAATATTTTGAGCTCTTCTGTATATAAATTTAGAACGGGGGGGGGGGGGGGGATAGATGATCCCCCAAAATGGGGTCACTTTTTAGGATACCCCAGTTTTTTTTGGAAGATATGTTCAATCCTTTTGTATTAGGCATTATATCCCATGATGAAGGCCATATTGAAGTTATTCGCGTCTTGGTTGTCCGAAGGATTTTTATTCGCCAGAAGGTCCTTTCGATCTAGTGTTTCTGTGGCGGTCACCAATGAATTAATAGTTTCGGGATTGTATCCACTGGAAATGAACTTATTAGCCATTGCATCAGCCTGTTCACGAAAGATTTTCTTATCCGTGCAATTGCGTCGCAAGTTGCTTCAGTTGTCCTCCTGGAATGGCATCTAACCAGTTGTGGTGATGACAGCTGGTGCGATGTATATAAGAATGGGTGTCGGTGGGTTTGGAAAAAGTTTTTGTTTCCCACTCATCAATTCCCTTAGAAATAGTGACATCCAGGAAGTCAACAGATGTTTTGCTTATGTTGAAGGATAATTCAATGTTACAATCATTTGTATTTAGATGTGAACAGAACTTGTTCAGATCCTCCTCTGAACCGCTCCAAAAAAATAAAATATGGTCAATGTAATGAACCCAGGACACCAGATTTGCTCCGAGATGTGCATAGCTCCATACGTGGTCGGTCTCCCATTTGCCTATAAAAATATTGGCATAACTCTGAGTAAATTTGGTGCCCATTGCGGTCCCCACCTTCTGGACATAAAAACCTGACTCAAAAGAAAAATAGTTGTTCCTCAAGATGAAATTAACTCCCTCTCCTAATAATTCCTGTAAACCCATCTCCAGGTTGCTGTTTTGTAAATATTCCTTTGTAGCCCGGATTCCTAAATCGTGATCTATAATCGTGTATAGGGATTTTATGTCTGCTGTAACAAGCCAGGAATTACTATCACATGGTATGGTTTGTAGTATGTTCAGCAGATCTTTAGTGTCTCTCAGATGTGATTTGTTGGTCAGAACCAAGGGTTGTAAAAAATAATCAATGAATTCTGAAAGGTTCGATGTGATGGAATTCATTCCAGACACAATGGGGGACATTTACCAAAATGGATTCGTATTTTAAAAATGAGAAAAGTCGGATTCGTAGTCGTATTGGCGTGAATTTCTGGCATATTCGTGAAATCGTAATTTAACAAGTAAAAAAATCGTACTATCGTGGAAATTATCTTGGCGTGAACTTGTCATATTGAGGTCGTATTCGTATATCAAAGTACGACTACGCATGTGTACGAAAAGTCTACACCATTGATAGAACACAAATGATTTTTGCATGGGCTAGGTGTATTTTCATCATTTACTAAAAATTCGTATTCGTGAAGTTGTAAAATAGGATTCGTAAACAACTCAGAATCGTAAAAAAATTTGTGAAATAAAATACACCCTCCTTGACAAGGTCTATTTTAAAGTGTATTTCACCGGCTTCAATGGAACACATGTGTTATCATTTTAAAAACACATCACAGACCTTAGAAATCACACATGTGTGCCTTATAAAAGCCAAACATCCACCTACAAACACTTCCTGACTTCTAGCATGGCAGACTATATGCTTTATCAGGGTGCTTCAGTGTGGGCTTTGAGACAGCTGATGTCTTGGCTGTGCCAAGGAAGAAGACGCCGGCGTCATGAAACTGAGCATGTCCAGCAGGTATCACAGAGGCTGCGTCGGCCTCGTTTATTTAGGCCGCGTTTATGTTTAGACGCATTGCTGGATGATGTGGTTATACAGATGTTCCAGCTTAATCGTACCAACATTCTCCGTCTGTATGGGCTCATTAGACTGGAGCTAGATCCTGTGACAGGACGCTCATGCGCTGTCTCAGGCCTGCACAAACTGCTGGCTGTGTTGTACTTTCTGGCGTCTGGCAGTTTTCAACATGTCATTGCCCAAGGCATTGGCATATCTCAGCCCACACTGTCCAGGTACCTGACCCAGGTGCTTGAAGCTTTTCTGCCACATATAGATGCCTCAATCTGCTTCCCAAGCCAGGAGACAGAGTGGCATGATGTTAGGGTAGCATTCGATCGCATTGCATGCATGCCAAATGTGCTTGGTGCTATTGACTGCACACACATTCCGCTGAGACCACCTCGGGATACTGCCCGTTCCTATTATAACCGACATGGAAGCACAAGTACCAACGTGCAGGTGGTCTGTGATGCAAATCTTAAGATCATGAGTGTGTTTGCAGGCTACCCTGGCTCATGTCATGACTCCTATATCCTCGCCCAGTCAGTCCTCTTTGATGAGTTTGAAACCGGATCAATGGCAGAGGGCTGGCTACTGGGTAAGTGTATAATACTGTATAAACTGCTGTATGCGACACATAGGGAATTGATGACACATGTGTGTTTATCTCTCTGTCAATTTGGGTGTGTATGCATACTTTATGAACTCTCTCTCTCTATCTCTCTCTCTCTCTCTCTCTCTCTCTCTCTCTCTCTATATATATATATATATATATATGTATATATATATGGGAAGCGGTCATCTATTAGAATTTACTTAGTTCTACAGGCATTAGGTCGACCAGACTGGTCATAAGTTCAACATGGGTATTTCACTGTTGTTTGTGCCGACATGTGGCGACAGCCGGTATTTCATGCCCTACCATCCACTAGGGCGTGGAGGAGCTCATTCAAGCTGTGGCAAGCAAAGTGAGCCGTCGTGCCCGATGCATTGTGAGCGAAGCGAGCGCTGCGAGGGTCCAATTCTCATTGCCAACTGTGTCCATGTTGACTGTGTCGACAATCGGTTCTAAAAACAGTGCAAAAACAATGTCGACATTATGACCAGTCGACCTTCCTCATGTCGACCTTTATGCAAATTCAACCTTACGTCATGTCGACGTTGGCCCATGTCCACCTTAAGTCAGGTCGACCTACCTGCCACTCGAACTAATGGTGTCGACCTAATGACTGTAGACCAGGGCTGGGCAACACCGGCCCTCCAGATGTTAATGAACTACACATCCCAGGATGCTTTGCATTAGTTTTGCTATATGGCCATGCTGAAACTGATGCAAGGCATGCTGGGATGTGTAGTTCATCAACATCTGGAGGGCCGGTGTTGCCCAGCCCTGCTGTAGACCGAAGTTCATTCTGACAGATGTACCGATTCCATATATATATATATATATATATATATATATATATATATATATATATATATATATGTGTATATGTGTGTGGTTTATTTGCATTTGCTAATGGTTTCTTTTCCCTTAATAGGTGTTGTATGGTGTGAATACACATGTCTATTTCCTTTGCCTTCCTCTGGATTTTATATGATGTGAATGTTACATGTGAGAAATGTAAAATTGTGATGTTTGTGTATGTGGATGAACACATACATTGTACTGTTTGGGCCATGTGTACTGGGAAGAGATTACCATACTGTTTTGTACTCCAAGAAAAATTTCACCCTAATTTCAGTTGATGTGCTGGAGGTCAATAAAGGCTAATAACAACCAGAAGATGTCTTTTGACAACTTTTTTACTTGTGGATTTACAATTTGTTAGCATAGGTAAAAAGACATCATTTGCCCCCACGCTTCGAAGCCCCTGACCCCTTTACATTGGGTGTTCCTTTGTTGGTTTGGCGGGTCAACCGCCGTGGTGGTGAAGGGAGGGGAGTTGACACTGGCGTTGTGCTGCTGCTCTGGGAGGTTGGGCTTTGCTGCTGTGCCATCAAATTTCGTTCTCTGAAGGAGACGGAAATGTCCTCCAGTAGGCGGGTCTGGCTTGTTTGCTGCTGGCATAAAGACTCCATTAGAGACACCATGCGGTTTTGGAAAGTGACCTGCTCCAGCCGCATTGCCACCACACATTTTAACAAGCTGCGGTTGTCCTTATGAAGGAGTGCCTGGGTACGTGCAATGCGTCCCGTTTCGAGATAGACGTTTTCAAGATGAGCAGCTTGCACTTTGAAAGTCGCCTCGCAGCGTGCTTGATGGGCAGCCCAATTCTGAAAAAATTCTGCAGCAACACCACCAGCTGGCGGTTCTGGGCTGAAAGTCAGCTGGGGACTCTGTGGCATTTGCCTGGGTGGGGGAGATGGGGTGTGTTCCCGCAATGGCCACGCCTCCTCTTCTGCCTCAGCCTCAGGATTGTCACCACCTATACAAATGACGCAGATAACATTACTGTTTGAACAATTGAAATTTCCAGTCTTACAATAGCAAGATCACTTTACTATAAATCAATTATGTAAGGATAATTATGTTAGTGCTCCAATATGTTACAATGCTAATTAAGACTATGATGTAAAGTGTTTGAATAACATCCGAGAAGTGATAATAGCACCTACATCTGTTGTATTTGTATACATTGCACAATGCACTCAGACCATTTAAACTTTCAACACAATGTCAATATGTTCAGTTATGATGTGGGGACAATACTACATTTCATTACTAATGTAATTCCCCCCCCCCCCCCCTTTTGAAGGTGTTGAGAATTGGTTTAGTGTGAGTGTGTGTCCACAAACATTGATATGGGTTAATGACCATTAAAAAGGGGCTGTGGGAAAAGGTCCTTATAGGTTTGAAGTTTTGAAGGGCCATTAACAAATAATGGGTCATTAGCCAAGCAGAATTACGGTCATGTATGGAAACATGCTGTGCTGCGGCCTGAGTTCATATACCATTTGTAGTGTACAAATTGTGTTACCGTTGTGTGTTATGATGGTAGTTCACATTTGTCAACAACATGGCTAAAAGCATGTGCAGTGCAGGTGGGCCAGATGTAACATGTGCAGAGAAAGATACATTTGACTTGGGTGTGTTGAACCAGAAATGTAAAGGGCCGTGTTTATGAAATTAAAATGATTCTTTAGCCTACACAGGAATTGTAACACATACAAAAATGACACATTTTTGTATCCATGTTACATCTGCCCCACCTGCACTGCACATGGGTTGGGAATTTGGTCATGTGACATTTGGGTGTGCTGTGGCCAGAATACTGTATGTCCACTTATAAGGATGGATCATCCAAACACCACATGAAGCACTCACACAGTGAAACATACATATATATGATTTAACCTGTGATTCCAAAAACAAGATAAGTGATGCACACCATTCATACACATTCAATTAGCAGGTCACATGTTAAATAAAAACTACAGGTAGTGGGTATAATGTTGACAGCACTGTATGGCAAATGGCTGAAATCAGGATGAAAAGCAGTAACATTCAGCACTTTCACACTAATGAATAAATGATGGCAGCTGCTGCACTGATGAGCTGTGCAAACAAGGGTGTGTCAAATAAGTCACCCATATGTTTTAATACTCAGAATTCCTTATGCCTAGAAATAATTGACTCGGACACAATAACTGGACTCGCAGACAATAAATAATGACTCAGACAACTGTATAGATTGGAAAATTAAGGTCACAGACAAAATTTATTCAATAGCATGGCTGGAATGAATTATTAATCAATAAGTGGCCAAGAAGCATGGCCCCTCGGTACTAGCTAATGCATAACTAAACAAATGGGCGTGGCTATAACCACGCCCAGCGTGACCTTACCGAGTAGCTCCATTTTCCCTAAATTGGCAGAGCACTGGTCCCTCCCTAAGATGGTGACCTGGTCCTCCCCTAAGGTAGTGACCGGCTCGCCGCACTCAAAGGGTAAATGCTAGTCAATTTCTGTCACGCTAATCTCTTTCCAACCGAGGAGCCATGCTCTCCGCCCTCCACACCTCTCTTGCAAGGCCCTAAGCCTTTGCAACCTCTCCTCTCCTCCTCCTTCTCACCTGCAAGGCCCTAAGCCTTTGCAACTCCTCCTCTTCGCCTCTTACTTGCAAGGCCCTAAGCCTTTCCAAGCATTTCTCATGCACTTTCACAACAAAATTTTCTTACTTCGGGTGGGTGGGTGGGAATCCAAAAAATGGCAAGAGGAATAATTTACCTCAGCCAGCCCTTATATTAACTCCTAACTTCTCCCCCTCACTCGACTCCTACTGGCTAGCTGAAATAACTGCACCCAATTACCATCCCTGACTAAAACACCAATCCCCAAGAGGCTAACAATTACTTCATACAAAACAGGGTGCTTATCTCCTCTCAAGCTTAGGTAAGCTTTCGCTCCTATTAAGTCACCCATATGTTTTAATACTCAGAATTCCTTATGCCTAGAAATAATTGACTCGGACACAATAACTGGACTCACAGACAATAAATAATGACTCAGACAACTGTATAGATTGGAAAATTAAGGTCACAGCCAAAATGTATTCAATAGCATGGCTGGAATGAATTATTAATCAATAAGTGGCCAAGAAGCATGGCCCCTCGGTACTAGCTAATGCATAACTAAACAAATGGGCGTGGCTATAACCACGCCCAGCGTGACCTTACTGAGTAGCTCCATTTTCCCTAAATTGGCAGAGCACTGGTCCCTCCCTAAGATGGTGACCTGGTCCTCCTCTAAGGTAGTGACCGGCTCGCCGCACTCAAAGGGTAAATGCTAGTCAATTTCTGTCACGCTAATCTCTTTCCAACCGAGGAGCCATGCTCTCCGCCAAAACAAGGCCACCAATGCCGGCCGAAGTCCGCCACTTATACCCTTACCCCTCTTTTCCCAGCACCTCCAACAAGGCTGTGACAAACAGCTTCATACCCTCCTTGTTTAAATGCACTCCATCCGCTCTATAGAGCTCCACTGCCTCATACTTAATCTCCGGGTGCTTTATTACCACACCTCCAATGCTCCCCACAAACCTGGACACTGCTGCATTAAGCTTCTTCCTGACCCTATCCAGAGCAGCACCTCCTTGTGTCCCTCTCCATACCCTCCTCGGTATCACTTCCGACCAACATAACCTTACCCCAGGCCATCTTTCTTTTATGCATTGGAGGTAATTTCTTATCGCCATAATCAACTCAATGCCCTTGCATGACCCTAAGTCATTGCCACCGGCGTGAATGATCAACACATCTGGAGCACCCCACTTTGCTTCTGAGGCCATCAACAACTCCCAAAGCCTAAACCAGGAAAGACCCCTAATTCCTATCCATCTAACCCTACCAGCCTTTCCTGACCTAACCTCGTGCCTTCCTGCCCAATAGACATAAGAGTGTCCAACAATCCACACCCTACCCACCACATCAGCCGAACCTATAACAGAATTATACACAACACATTAGAAACTTAATTTTAAAATTCTATGCAATAGCAACTAGCCAGGGTAAGGTGAACTCAGCTTTTTAGGTTACCCAGATGGATGTGAACAACACAAAACCTCAGATTTTAAGAGGAAAAAAGTGAAACGCCATCCAATCCCCCTTGATAAAAGGCAGGCAGCTTATGGCCCTGGGTTACCCAAAAAACAAACTCGCCAGGAGCGCACTTCCTACAGTCTATCCCCCCTTATGTATGACTTGTAAGCAGATGATTTCCAACGCCCTAAGCGCTTTATTGACTCCTCTGACCCTCCTGACGCTGCCTCGCAAGTAGCCGCTCCTATCCTGAAGGAATGAGTGCCGTACTCTTCCTCTGGAAGACCTAACGCCACCAAGCATTTATTGAACACGCTGGAGAACTGAAATTTAGTTAGCGGGGATATGTCTTTATGTATTAACCACTGAGCCCCCCCTTGCGGCCTAATTGCCGCAAACTTATTCGCTCTTTCAACCGGGCAAATCCCCTTGTTCCCCACCGCCTTTATGGATATCCAACGTCCCCTACCCAACTGATCCGTCTTTGACCTCTGTATTTTTATTAAAATAATATCCTTTTTTATCAAAACATTCTCCCTCAATACCCCGGATATCAAGCACGTCTTATTCTTTGCTACCAACTCCCCCACCCTGAATGCCCCAAAAAACGCTAATACAAATGCTAAACTGAAAAGTGTTGCCTCAAACTCATCTACTGCCACACCCAATACTGCTGTAACTATCTCCTGAAGCAAACCCAAGTCTATGGGCCTTCTCAAATCCCCTTTTTGCTCCTTGGCCCATCCCTTCAATGCCCTTGATAGCAGAAATGACTTGGTTGGGTCCCTAAGACCCTTCAATTTTGAAAAGTACGCAATTCCGGCCAAAACCCCTGACATCTCCGCCCTAGACCTACCCTCCTGGTGGCACGCCCAGACAAACTCCAAAATGCCTTCCTCTTGACACTTACCCTCTCCCAACCTTGCTGAAAAAACCGACCACTCGTTCCAAGCCGCTGTATAAGTCCTAAGCGTACTTGGAGCCAATGCCTTCAGAGCTAAGCCTTCAATGCCGGCTCGATGATCTGCCACAAATTAATAGGACACATCAACCCAACAGGATCCGCTTCCGGGGCTAACCTCCTAAACCTATCCCACTGGAACCTGGATAATGCGTCTGCTATCTCATTCTCTACCCCTGGAACATGCCTTGCCGAAAACGAAATATTTCCCTGCAAACACCTAAGAACTAGATGCCTAAGCAGCCGCATGGACCTAGGGCAATCCGACCTCTGGTTGTTAATTGAGTGGACCACCCCCAAGTTGTCGCACCAAAAAACAATATTGCTATCCGCAATCTGGGATCCCCAAAGTTCCACCGCAACTATTATCAGGAACAATTCCAACAGTAGCATGCTACTCGTGAATCCCCTTGATCTCCATGACTCTGGCCAAGCCTCCGCACACCACTGCCCTTTAAAATAAGCTCCAAAACCCATAGCCCCCGAAGCATCAGTAAATAACTGCAACTCCGCATTCTTTACTGACTTCTGCCAGATTCTAACCCCATTGAAATCCCTTATAAAGCGAAGCCAGACTTTTAGATTCTTCTTTAACTCTCTTGAAACCCTCACAAAATGATGAGGCTTCTTGACCCCCGCTGTTGCCCTTTCCAATCTGCGGCAAAAAACCCTGCCCATTGGAATAACCCTACAAGCAAAATTTAGCAAACCTAATAGGGACTGCAACTGCTTCAATGTAACTTTTTTAGCAGCTAAAAATGCCTCCAATTGCTCCTCCAACCGCTTTACTTTTTCCCCCGGAAGCCTGCAAATACCCAATTCAGTATCCACCTCAATACCCAAATATGATAATCTATTAACAGGGCCTTCCGTTTTCTCTTCAGCAATGGGAACGCCTAATACCCTAAACAGCGCCCTGACTGAAAAAAGCAAATCACCACACACCCCACTATCCGCTGGACCCACTAACAAAAAATCATCCAGATAGTGTGTAACCCCTTGCTGCCTACAACCCGCCTTAATGCACCACTGCAAAAAACTACTAAAACATTCAAAAAATGAACATGAAACCGAACAACCCATCGAGAAGACATTTGTCTATATAGAAACCATCCCCCAACTTAAAACCCATATATTTGAATGATTCTGGGTGCAATGGCAAAATTCTGAAAGCTGACTCTATATCCACTTTAGCCATCAGCGCCCCTTTACCAAAACCCTGCACTAAAACCAACGCCTGCTCAAACAATTCGTAGGAGGCACTACAAAATTTCTGATCCAATGCATCATTCACTGACCCCCCTTCTGGGTATGACAAATGTTGTATCAGCCTGTATTTCCCAGGTTCCCTCTTAGGTACCACCCCCTGCGGAGAAATGCATAGGTCCGCAATTGGGGGCTCCTCGAAAGGACCTACCATCCTACCCAGCCTCACCTCGCTTTCAACCTTTTTCCTTACTACCTCTGGGAATTCTCTAGCTGATCTTAAGTTCTTACCTGCCGATGCAATAACCCTATCAACTATTGGAAGACGAAAACCCTCCAAAAAACCCTCTAACAAAAAGGCAGCCTCCTCCCTAAGAGGATAGAGCCTCAACCATCTTTTTAACTCATCAACTCTAATTGGGGACTCCGCCTTGCCTAACGTTGGGCCTAGCCTCCCCTCTCCCAGTTGCTTGGCCCCCTGACTTTGTACATTCCTTTGCGGTGTGGCCTCCACCGCAGAGCATGCACACATGCCTATATTTGCACCCTGCCCCTCTTGCGCACTGCCCATTGTTAAAGGCGTAGCACTTTCCTCTCCCGGCCCCACTATACCCTGATCTACCAAGAAATGGCTGCTTCCGCACTAGTACCGCCTCACTCACACCCCTTGCTTGCTGGGTAACTTCCAACCATACTTCCACGTCTTTGAACCCAAAACTAAAGACCTTTTGACCGTCCTGCTTTTTTCTGAACATTTCATCGTACTGCCTCCATGCATTTAACCTCCCTGACATGTACATATTATGTATTAAATGGAAGTACTTGAACATGTTCAAATGCTCTGACGGTCTTGTTTCCGTATAACAAGCCGCAAACACATAAGCCCCGGCTAGCCAATTAGAATATGTTCGCCTAGCCTCCTCAGCCGCAGGGCCCTTTGCCTTTGCAGCGTCTAACGCAGTTTTGCCTCATGCGTTATGGCAAACATATCCACAAATCGTCCCTTTTTAATCTTGTCCCTAATCTTAGACCTTAAACCTCTTAATATTGCCGTATTAGAACAATGCACAGCATCCCCTGATGCATCCGGCCCAACCTTAGCTGCACTGCTGGCTACACTCGAACTTCCTACCCCCTTCTTTTTACCCCTAATTTTCTGCGCAAAGTATTTCATGAGCTTACGCGGCCTACCATCCGAGCTGGATGAATCTGAGGAACTGTCTGAATTAGTCCCTGCTGCTCCCCGCTGCGCCGCTTGCGGTATCTCACCTGCTCCCGCTGATGATGGCCCCGCCTGCTCCTCTGCTGGCACGACATGTCCCTCGCTGCGCAGTGCGCCCACCGCGACTTGACTCGTTGATTCCAGTATCTCTGACACGCTCCCCGGCCCAGCGCTCGCTGAAACTGTCTGCAAAGGAATACTTACAGAAACTGTATTAATAACATTCTCGGTCACCACATTAGACACTATGGCCTCCTCCCCAGCGCCTGTACCCCTTAAAATGTCACCGCCCTGTGCCCCCTGCTGCTCCACCCCTTGGGTGCTATTGGGCCTGGCCACAGGAGGCGGCGGTGGCGGAGGTGGGGGGAACTGCAAAATGTTTTGCTGCCCGAAGTTAGGTACACCCTGGGGCATCCCCATGCTATAAAACCCTGCGGCCGGCTGCAAGTAACCCGGGTTGAAAGCCCACAACTGTTGGCCCTGACCGCCCTGGCCCGCGCTGCCCCATTGCTGGCCCGCTGTCTGGTACATGGGCTGCTGCGGGTTAACCCACTGCGGCCATGCTGCTAAATTTCCTTGTACACTCTGCTGACTGACCCCCGCATTAAAATACGGAGACCAGCTGCCCGGGTGGGCTTGCTGAACTGCAGAGGAGCTATCAGAAATCCCCCTTAGCTGCTGCCGCGCTGTGGGCGGAGCCACATGCACCGGCCTAGACATGAACCCAGGTGTGGATGGTGGAGGTGCAAACAAGGCTAATGGTGATGCCCTTACCCTCACAACTGGTGTAAAAGCCCCCCTAACTGATTGTGGAGATTGCCACTCATCCACCCTGACACTTGCCTGATCTCTCACAGGAGACAGGCTACCTAACTGCGGGTGCATGCTAGAATCCCCAGCCCCTGAGGCTGTGGGATTGCTCCCTGCAATTTGATCCCCTGCATCTAAAATGGCCCCCAGAGATATTGAGGGGGGGCTGGCAGCCACCTCCGAACCCCCTGTCCCCGATATTAAATCCCCTAGGGCAGGGCTACCTCTAACGCTGTGCGCCCCGCTGCCCTGTGACCCCCTGGCCAACCAAGCCTGCAGGCCTGACGGCGAGGGGGCCGGGCGCGGCGTTCTTATTATGGCGGCCGCCATGACACTTGACTCCTGCGCAGCAGGACGGGCAGCCGCCCGCCCTGCTGAACTATTGCGCCCTCCCTCTGGCTCCCGCCGCAATAGCCGCGGGAGCAGGGACATTGCGCGAACCCCCCATGGCTGCCGCGAGCCGCGCTCCCCGCGTGACGCGTGATGCGGCTGCTGACTGAAGAGGCCTGGCTGCCTCAGCCAGCCTCTGGGGCGGGGGAGCGCTGCGGCGCGGACGGGACATGTTCCCCTACCTACAGAAAAAATACTATCACCTGAAGCTGCGGCTAATATAGAGGACAGACACAACTTTTATTTAGCCCACTAAAATTAAAGAATGCGGATAAAAAAGATATAGACAATAGAGGGATAGAATAAGAAGGGAAAAGATAGGAAGAAACTACACAGAATAGTAGAAGAATAATAAGTAAAAGCACTTAGCCTAGTCAGACACCGAAGGACAGCAGTCTCTAGGGAATCCAAAAAATGGCAAGAGGAATAATTTACCTCAGCCAGCCCTTATATTAACTCCTAACTCCTCCCCCTCACTCGACTCCTACTGGCTAGCTGAAATAACTGCACCCAATTACCATCCCTGACTAAAACACCAATCCCCAAGAGGCTAACAATTACTTCATACAAAACAGGGTGCTTATCTCCTCTCAAGCTTAGGTAAGCTTTCGCTCCTATTTAGGGCCCTTATTCTGATCTGTGCGGATATTCCCGCATTCTTACGGAGCGGTCCGCACGCCACGGTGTTTTGCCGCGTGCGGCCATCGTCCGTAGAAACGCCCACGGGTCCTCCGCATTCGGACGGACTCACTCTTTAAGAACAGGGCGTGTTTACGGACGACATACAAACCATGCGTGTGCGGGAGAAACACTCCGATTCGGCACGGTATTACAGAGTATTACAGAGTATGCTCGGGAATACCGCATCCGAACGGGAGCCAAGCGGTGCTACCGCACGTAAGCGGAGGATTTACGCCAAACAACCCACTATGAAGTATCTTCTGCAAGACATCACATGACCCACTTATTCAATTACCTATCCTCATAAAAAACTGCTTATTTGGAATTGGAATCAATTAGATTCCAATATATCCTTACAAGCATGCCTAACACATGCATAGCACACATTAACCCTTACAGCAATGTAAGTGCAATGCTTTGTATTACACCCTGTGTAAAAGATTATAATCAATCTACACATATACTATTTAAAGTGCAAATAAAACCAACAACTGTGAACTTGCATAAACAATTTTATTAATGCCACAATTAACATAATTTAAAAAATATAAAAATCAAAATTAAAGAAGCTGGTCCTTGAGGTCCTGCAGGTCGGCTTGCGCCAGCCGCAGATGGTGCTCAAGTCGCCGGAGGGCCCCATGCACACCCTCATCTGCCGGTGTGGTGTCATCTGTGGGCATGTCAAAGGGGCAACAATTAGTCATGTTATTCTTGCATACATTTCACATACTGCGACATAAATTGCACAAATGCTAGGTGACATGTGTGTATATATATATATATATATATCTATGTAGAGCATGGGTCCTCAAACTGCGGCCCTCCAGATGTTGGGAAACTACAAATCCCAGCATGCCTTGCCACAGTTTGGCTATAAGGAAGTGTTAAAACTGTGGCAAGGCATGGCGGGATTTGTAGTTTCACAACATCTGGAGGGCCGCACTTTGAGGACCCATGATGTAGAGAGATAGAGACACACATAGATAAATAGATATGACAC
Source organism: Crinia signifera (assembly GCF_055691185.1). Taxonomy (NCBI): domain Eukaryota; kingdom Metazoa; phylum Chordata; class Amphibia; order Anura; family Myobatrachidae; genus Crinia; species Crinia signifera. The sequence goes on along the minus strand of NC_139223.1, from coordinate 63,957,168 downwards.
ATATATACATACATGCTAAGTTATTTACTACATACTGTATTTTGTGGCCTATACACTTTACTCTGCAGAAGACATAACAGTCATATTGTTTCTTCTCAGTCACAACCCACCCATGACTAACCAATGACAAGCAGGTCATGGGCTCCGTCAATAAGAACTTGTCACAATCTGCTCAGTCTATAAGTTCAGTGATGGTTCGTGGCATGGGAGTTATGCAAATGTAAGGAATGCACAGTACACATCCTCAAAATCATAATTCTGTCTAAACCAACCTACAATTCTGTGACGGGCAAAAAAAAAACTGAAGTACAGGGGGTGTTTAGGTAGAGGAGGCTCCTGGGACACTGGCAACTTCTGACTCCATTCCAAGGTAGGCCGGGCCATACTCCATTTATAGCATACATCCTAGAGTTTATAAATAACATTCACCAACAATATAGATTCCACTATTTGATGGGTCATAATCCACGCTTGCAGCAGGTGAATTTAAGCCACAAATGATCCACTCATCCCTTTACTCCAGGATCCTGTTTAACTACAACGGTTATGTGGCAGTCAAAATGGACCTCCAACCCATCCCACAAACCTGTGTAATTCAGAGGTGTCCTGGATGAAAGGGATGCCTTGGACACCCCATCTAACCCGTACCTGTATCTGTAGCTACCCACTTTGGGGTCTATATGATTAGTATGGGCCCAAAATTTGTAATCAACAGTGCTAAAAAACAAATACCAGTACAACTACTTCATGAATTATGCATTATGTCAACATACCGATCTGCGCCGACTCCGGTGCCTGGCACGCCTCCTCCCCCTCTGAATTGGAGGTGTCCGGGGCAACTGTGGCATCCTCAGCCCCCTCCTCCGCCATCTCCTCGGGCACAACATCCTCCTCCTGCAACTCCTCCTCCACCTCCTCCTCCACCTCCTCCTCCACCTCCTCCTCCACCTCCTCCTCCACCTCCTCCTCCAACTCCTCCTCCACCACCACCACCACCTCCTCCTCCTCCTCCTCCTCCTCCGCCACCAACACCTCCTCCTCCGCCACAAACTCCTCCTCCACCTCCTCCTCCACCATTTGCTCCTGGCCAACTTCCTCCTCCTCCACCCTTGCCGGCACCTCCTCCTCGGGGTGTTGGCCCTCGTCCTGGGCCAGGCCTGCCTCCGCCTGTTCACGGGCCTGTCGGGCTCGGGCTCGTGCTGTGTGGTAGAAAAAAACATCATGGTCAATGTTGGCTCATTGGGGCACATTTATTAATCCAAAACAAGACATACATGGAAGGGTGATAATGATGACAAACGATGCAGGAAAGTAGCTCCTTACTGTTAATGGACTCCAAAGTGTGTCATTCAAATTATTATGTGATGGTTAGTAATTTGTTCCCACATTACAACCCAAGCATTTATCAATGTGTAACACATATTAGATCGGGCACATTGTATGCATCAGAATCCTCAATGCTATGGCATTACATATAAAAGCCTCATGACTGCATGTTAACCAGGAAGAAGCACACATAACAGTCTATGGACTTTTAAACCCATGGACACCCACTTATCATGAGACACATTTTATTGCTTATATATGCTATGTTGTAAGTGCGAAATTTCATAGCTAAAATACTCACATTCCGCAATTTCGCCCCTTAGTTGTGTGAGCAGCTGGGGCTGGCGCCTGCGGAGGTCGGACCACCGCCTCTCCAGCTGCCCGAGGGACCTACGCACCCGAGTGCGGGCGTAAATCCGGCGCCCTGCCGCAGCGTAGGCCCTCCGCTTATGGCGGTTGGTTATGAAGGGCCCCGCACGGCCCAGCCTTGTCTCCATGACGGAGACAAGAACTCGCAGCTCCTCATGCGTGAAGGGTTCTGCCCTCCGTGTCTCCGCCATGTTGACAATGGCATCTATCAACCAATCAGGTGGTGGCATTGGTTGATCACAGTTATTTGTGTTAATAACTTTATTGTTCATTTTTACATTAACAGCGTCTCTGCGCCAACACAAATGGTGACAAATTCGCATGCCTTCAAAACCGTAGTGTTGATGTAGGGCAATGAACAAATCTGATATATATAAAACACAGTGTGTATGCACTTAGCAAATCCAATGAGCCCGCGCTCCGCCAAGCAACGCGTGCTATAGCTTAGCAACGCATAGCTGTAGTTAGCATTACTTACTCTATGCATATATGTGTATGCGTACATTTATGTGTAAAAGACACATACACACACTTGCAGGTATCCGGAAACCAGCATTATACAGCAGCCCTGCCTGCCTGCCTGCCTGCCTGCCTGCCTGCCTGGCTGCCTGGCTGCATGCTCCTTGAAATGTTGAAACATGTGCATAAATTCCAACATCATATATATATATATATATATATATGCAAACAAATCATACATCAACACAGGAAATAATCCCCTACACATTATAGAATAAATCAATGTACTCACCAGTCATCAGGGATAGTATCAACTACAATAATGAAGATATAACAAACACATTAGATGCCTTGTCCAAGGTATAATAATTCCCACCTATATTGAACTTCCCCCAAAACCAAACACATATGCTAAATATCTCCTATTTCTTTGGCATTAGGAGGGCAGGCTGGCTAATGGTCGGTTTGTAACACTGACAACTAACACACTGGACTTATTTGAAGGGGTGATTGTGACTAAAATGGGTGTGTTATGTCAACTCAATAACATGTACCTGAAATATCTTTGCGCCACAGAGTCCCGCAGCTGGTATCCCCTCCGGCATTCAGGGGCGCGGGATGGGCGCATGGGCGGATCTTGCGGCTCAGATGGTACCTCCCACTCCTCAAAGGGTATCTCACGCCGCACAGCAATGTTATGCAAAAATACACACAGGCCCACGATCCTCGACACCATTTCAGGCGCATATTGCAAGTCACCACCAGTGCGGTGGAGCACTCTAAATCGACCTTTTAAAAGGCCAATTGAGCGCTCCACCACTTGCCTGGTGGCAACATGCGCCACATTGAATGCCTCCTGTGGGCCCGGTGCTGGGTAGCTGTACGGCGTAAGTAGCCAGGGCGTACATGGGTAACCGGAGTCACCCAGAACCCACGCATCACGGCCTTCCAGCTCTTGTAGTCTTTGCCATATCCCGGTTTGTCGGATGACATGCGAGTCATGGGCACTTCCGGGAAACTTCGAGTTGAAGGCGAGAATTTCCATGGATGGGCCACATACCACCATCACGTTCAGTGAGTGGAACAATTTGCGGTTCCTATATATCTTCTCACTTCGAGATGGAGGCACAAATGGTACATGGGTGCCATCCACAGCCCCTATCACATTAGGGAAGCCAGCAATTTGTTGGAAGGCGTGCTGGCTTCTGCGCAGGGTCTCGGGGGAAAATGTCATGGCCATGAAGTGCCCCTTGCGCCTGAACATGGCCGACGTCACACGCCTCAGGATTCGGCAGAAGGCCGGCTGAGATATTCCAGCAAGTACTGCCACTACTTGTTGGAACGATCCTGAGGCGCAGAAATGCAACACCGCCAGCAGCTGTGTGTGAGGCGGAATTGCTGTCGTGATCCCGTGTAGAGGTTCCAAATCGCTCTGAATTAGGTTGAGCAGATCCAGAATTACATTTGGGGGTAACCGGTACCTAGTAAGTACCTCATCATCGGGCATAGCAAACAGAGTCACCCGTGTGCGATAGATTCTAGCACGTCCTGGCCTCCTTGGGCGACGAGTGGGGAGAGCCGCAAGTGCCCTTAGCCTCCTCTCCATGTAGCGCAGAATAGCTTCTGCAACCTATAAAGAAATGAACATAAATACTGATGCACCTATGCACATAATGGCCATATCCCACTACAAACTGATTTGTAGCCTTCTATACGTACAATTGATGGCCGCCCCGTGTAATCACGCAGATCCATTTGACTCTATAATGATGACACAATAATATGAACTCAATACACACCGTCCAAAACACACAGATAAAGGTGTCAGCATTTTTTGCCAACTTCATGTACTATGAGACATTTCATCTATTGCTGGGACATGTTGTCCTGCAATAGATGAACCCACACAGGTTTAAGACCTGTGAGTGAAATAGTGAACATGTGACATGTTGCAATAATGATACACACACTTTGCTGGCCCAACAATCTGTAGGCAGTGAGGCAATGGTGCATACCTTCATACACTTACATAGTGAATGGATATCATATCTACAAGGAGCATGGAAGAGCTTACCTTAGACCCTGACAAGTCGTGATCTGGAGACAACTGATTCTACCAGCAACTCACTATTTATAGGGCTCTCACATGTGTTGTCTATAACAGTAGAGATGAGTATTGCCTGACTTGTGGCGTGGATTCTCTAAGGGAATGGGCTACTTTTAGCTTGCAATCAAACGCCATCATACGCCAGTAGTCATGAATCAAATGTCATGTAATGCTAGCAAATAGCATGTGTATTGTGCAATAGTCCCAGGTGTATCCGAAGATTCTATGCAATGTTATAATTGGTGACCAGTATTTCATTTAGAACTTTCGCCAGGTTTTCCACAATGGAATTTCCGCCACCGTATGCGGCGCGAAAGAACAGCGACGTACGCTCACGCACGGAACGCAGCTGCCGCTGATGTCCGCCAAACAGGATACTCAAACAGTATAAAAAGGTGTATTACAGGGTGACAATGTTGTTGCTAACATGTCTGGCTCCCAACCAGAGTTAGACCCAGAGCTCCAGCAACTTTTTGCCCAGCTGGACTCCAGCACCACCTATGTGCCACTGCACATGCAGGCAGTGGGTAATGAGGAGGCTGCTGGCCCTTCTACAGCAGGCCAAGCTGCACATGACCATTCGACAGCAGAGCAACCAACACCTGGCCCTTCTGCAGCAGCCCAACCTGCAGCTGGCTCATCTGCACCATCAGCAGATTTGTTTGGAACACAACAGGGGACTTCACAAGGTAGTACCATGGCCAGCACTTCAAGTGCAGCGACTGGTGCCAGGGGGCGTGGCCAGGGACGTAGCAAGGGGCGAGCCAGTGCAACAGCCGAACCACCAAAAAAAAACAAGGCATATGAAGCACAGGAGCTGGCCATCCTGGTTCCCCGAGCACGTGATTGGATAGAGTGCCCATCCGAGAAGCTGACACACACACGCCGATGGAAGATTTGGGAACAGATAACGGCAGAGATTAATGCAGTTGCGCCACAAGTTCGTGAGACGGACCATGTGAAGAAGAGGCAAGTTGTTTTGTCATACATGTGCCCAGTAATAGCCAAGTAATGATTTAATTGATGCTTATATGCATTTTGCAAATGGCACATGAGGTTGTTACGATACACATACATTATTGCCATGTTATTTCCTTGAGAGTCAGAGTAGGGTGATTGTGAATGTGTATTGTAACGGTTGATATCATAGTTGCATGTAATATTATATATGGGACATTAATCACATGTTGTAAGATGTAGCACATAGCAATGGCTGCAACAGCTAACATTGGGAGTGACATGTATTAATATGTCAACTTACATTGCAGGTGGCAGGACTTCAAAACCAACCTGAAGAGGAAGATGACCAAGCGGTGGGAACACAGCCAGACATCTGGGGCCGGCCCCATGCCATCAGGGCTAGAGCTCACCCCCCTGGAGGAGATGGCGGAGAGCTGTATCTCAGTTGAGGAGATCAGGGGGGTGAGCACGATGGATAGCGAGGCCCCAGCTGAAGTGTTTGCGTCTTTTCTGGAAGGTAAATATTGGTCATGCCATAAACTTGTGCAAGTAATTATCGTAGAATGTCTCCTAATTGTGTTTATCTTTTCCCACAGACACCCCACCGCTTGGTGAGGACTCTGCTCAGGAGGTGGAGGAGTCCGTGCCACCTGGCCCCAGAGGTAGGCCTGTGCAGCAGCAGGCATCGGGCCAAGCCGATTTGGCCACCTTGGCCCAGGTGCTTGTGGACATCAACCAGCAGGGAGATTTGGCATCAGAACGGATGCGTAGGACCGAGGAGATCCTGGCGAGCTTGGTCAGCACCCAGCAGTCCATCGCTGGGAGCATGCAGGCCATGGCTGAGTCACATCAGGCCATGGCTGCAAGTGCTCAGGTGCTGGCCGAGCAAGCCACCCGCCAAAATGATCTCCTCCTCCACCATAATGAGCTTATGGTGGAGCTGGTTACCAGCAACAGGGTCCTAATGTCATCCGTTTCTGGTGCATTACCAGCGGAAACACTCCCTGCTGGCAGGAGGGGTAGACCAGCCAACCCCTCCACATCATCTGCTCCACCTGCCCCAGCATCTGGGCGTCCCCGAAGAGCTGCTGCACAGGCCAAGGAGCCTACCAAGGCCAAACGTGGTCGGAAATGAACTTGTGGCCGCATTAATCTCTACCGTTATGTGTTCCCAAATCTTCCATTGTGCTGTGTGTGTCAGCTTCTTGTGTCCAATCACGTGCTGAGGGGAACCAGATGAGCCCTTGCTTCATATGTCCTTTGTGGTTCCCCTGTTGCCCTCTTGTGCCTGGCATTACTGTCAGCTGTACTTGAAGTGATGGCCATGGTACTATCTGGTGAAGTCCCCGGTTGTGTTCCAAATGAGTCTGCTGATGGTGCATATGAGCCAGCTGCAGGTTGGCCTGCTGCAGAAGGGCCAGGTGTAGGGTGCCCTGCTGGAGAATGGTCAGGTGCAGCTTGCCCTGCTGTAGAAGGGCCAGCAGCCTCCTCATTTCCCACTGGCTACATGTGCAGTGGCACATAGGAGGTGCTGGAGTCCATCTGTGTGCTATTATATTTGTGTTTTATTATTATTTATTTTGCTGCATTCCTGGCATGTTGTTTATAGTTTTGATGTTTAATTTTATGGTCATTGCATGACAGTGGCATTGAGTGTGACATGAATATAAATAAATGTGTTTACTTTACCCAAAATGTGTGGTTTCATGAGTACATGTCGAATACACATGTGTATTGCTAGTATTAATATTCTGTCATGTCAATTGTTAGCAGTTTTTAAGTGTGGGACAAGTACAGCATATGTGGGGGATTACTAAGGTTTCCTTGAAGCAGCAATGGTTTCAATTAAAGCACTGACAAGCGTCCTATTAGTGAGTAATGAGTAAAGGAGTAGATTGTATTGGGTTCAGGTGTTAATGGTTGTAGTCATTAGGCGTACGTTCGCCTACCGCATGAACGAGTGGTGTCCGCAAAGCAATAGTACACTTGTGGACACCGCACATTTCAGCCCTTTTTGCTCGCGTGCATTCGGAGTGGTTTCCGAATGTACGCCCCCCAACATAAGTGTACTCCCCCGTGTCCGCCCATATTTCCGCCCCGTTTTGCCCACTTTGAAACTACGCCCATGTGTCATTCCGCATGACGCCCATAATACGCCCCTATTTCCCGACTGATTGCGGTGACCAGTTTTGGACGGGCTTTGTCCGAACTGGTACCGAGTCAAGGCGTGGCACATGCGCGTAGCGTTCTCCACGCATGCGCAGACGCCGTAAAGACGCGATCCGTAAGAACGCGGTAAAGTCCGCATCAATCAGAATAAGGGCCTAGGTGAGGACAAGCAGTAATTAGTAGTGAAGGTAATGACCAACAATTATGTTATTTGCTGTAAAGGGTTATAAGTTCGGTACACACTTTCAGATGGTATGTTTGATGTAAATGTTGTGAAATAAATCAGGAAAACTAAGGTTGGGAATTACAAGGGCAGAAATGGTGGCAAACGGTTGTAAAGAGGGATGAGTCTGCCAAATTTGTCCCTACATTTGGATATATGCCATTTGTCACATTGTTATGGGATAGGTTTAACATTTAATTTATTGCAGGAACTTGGAGACAGAAATGCTACCATAAGGCTCATGGATTTTGAAAACAACAGATACATCAGACAGAATATCTGTGTGTGTGTGTATGCACCTATATTGTGCGCACATTACCACATCCATACAATAACACCAGGTGACAACATTGGCCACTACAGGAGGGGCAGAATGTTATGTTCATGCACTGCACTAGTGATGTATGATTACCATCACCTGTGCTGAAGTAGCGAGATCATACATTTTGGACTTGCATACAGCTTTAAACATACATGAGATGGGAGTGCAGGAATGAAGCATTGTGTTTCTCATGGAGTGGGTCCTGTTATGTGGTATGTGCACCATTATATATTGTTACCTTCGTGGGTGTGTGCTTCTTGTGATCCTTGCCGTGGTGGGGTCATGACAGGTGGCCTGATGATGATTGGCCCAAGTGTGGGTGAGGAGTCAGGCTCACATGCAGTTGCTACATAGGAAGCAAACATTGCACAACATAAATCAACAATAAATTCTTGTGTTAAAACATGTAAATAGGATATCTTAAAACATTTGTATAAATTTACCGGTAATTAGAACATCACTGTCCTGAGGGGCCACGGACACAGTTGCCGTATGCAAATGGCGACGAGCAGTAGCAGGCCGTGATGCTGTGCATAGTGAACGATATAAAGTCAGACATGTGTTGATAAACAAACAATAAACACATCATATGTATGTATGTATGTATATATTCATATACACACACACACACACACACACACAGAGAGAGAGAGAGACATACACACACACACACACATATATACACTTTCATAGCGCCACACTTGATAGGACAACAATTTACCTATCTCCACATCAAAAAAAGTTCCATGTCCCACTTCCAAACCAGGGGATGAGGTGAGCGACTGCGATGCAGCACGGGATGCTGTATGGAGAATACAAGACAAAATAAGCTATACAACGTAGACAGACACACACACACAGAGAGAGAGAGAGAGAGATAGAATGAGATGAGGGTGTCTATGTTGGGCAACGCACCTGTCTCCACCACATCTGACGTCTCCAACTGCAAGCGTTTGTCATGAGTGGCCGCTGAGCGTCTTGCTGTTCCTGAGCTGCCAGACTGCGATGCAGGAAGGGATGCTGTATGGAGAATACAAGACAAAATAAGCTATACAACGTAGACAGACACACACACACAGAGAGAGAGAGAATGAGATGAGGGTGTCTATGTTGGCCAATGCACCTGTCTCCACCACATCTGACGTCTCCAACTGCCAGCGTTTGTCATGAGTGGCCGCTGATCGTCTTGCTGTTCCTGAGCTGCCAGACTGCGATGCAGCACGGGATGCTGTATGGAGAATACAAGACAAAATAAGCTATACAACGTAGACAGACACACACACACAGAGAGAAAGAGAGAGATAGATAGAATGAGATGAGGGTGGCTATGTTGGTCTACACACCTGTCTCCACCACATCTGACGTCTCCAACTGCCTACGTTTGGCATGAGTGGCCGCTGAGCGTCTTGCTGTTCCTGAGCTGTCAGAATGGGATGCAGCACGGGATGCTGTATGGAGAATAAAACAAACATATTTTACAATATAGCAAGAGAGAGAGAGAGAGATTGAATGAGATGAGGGTGGCTATGTTGGTCTACACACCTGTCTCCACCACATCTGACGTCTCCAACTGCAAGCGTTTGTCATGAGTGGCCGCTGAGCGTCTTGCTGTTCCTGAGCTGCCAGACTGCGATGCAGGAAGGGATGCTGTATGGAGAATACAAGACAAAATAAGCTATACAACGTAGACAGACACACACACACAGAGAGAGAGAGAATGAGATGAGGGTGTCTATGTTGGCCAAAGCACCTGTCTCCACCACATCTGACGTCTCCAACTGCCAGCGTTTGTCATGAGTGGCCGCTGATCGTCTTGCTGTTCCTGAGCTGCCAGACTGCGATGCAGCACGGGATGCTGTATGGAGAATACAAGACAAAATAAGCTATACAACGTAGACAGACACACACACACAGAGAGAGAGATAGATATAATGAGATGAGGGTGGCTATGTTGGTCTACACACCTGTCTCCACAACATCTGATGTCTCCAACTGCCTACGTTTGGCATGAGTGCCCGCTGAGCGTCTTGGTGTCCCGGAGCTGGCCGAATGGGATGCTGCACGGGATGCTGTATGGAGAATAAAGGAAACATATTTTACAATACAGCAATAGAGCAAGAGAAAGAGAGAGAGAGAGAGAGAGAGAGAAAGAAAGAAAGAAAGAATATATGTAGTCATTACAAGTGTCGCAAAGGAGAGTGATAAAACAGCCAGACAAGCAAATCCGGGCTGACATTTGTCATACACAGTATGTGACACAGTAGCTGATTGGCAGTCCATTTGTTGCTTAGCATGTTAGATTTGTATAAGCGTAGAGAATGTTTTTTGGATTGTGTAAACATTTAACAATGGCACAATTTAAATACATACCTGTCTCATCAGCAGATTCAGCCGAAGATGACTGTCGTAAAATCCTTTTGGCCCGTGGCCCACTTGAAACCGCAGGGGATGTGTGCGGTTGCTTGTGTTTTGATATTTGTTTGGCTCCAGACAATGGGGACCCGGAATGCGATGATGTCCTTTTTTTTATCACTTGCAGCTGTGATGAGAAATACACAACCACAACACATCCTAATTAGCATCACAAGGAGCAACCACAATAAAAGCAGAGAATACCAACATCTAAACATAAACATCACACCTTCATTACAAGAGTAGTCCAGTAATGTTGCCACAATTGCAATTTCACATTGAAATACGGTTTATGGTAAAATCACACAGCCGTTGCTATGGGATACAACAACGATTGGTAGCACAACAATTACTGCTAACACATCTACAAACAAATAATTATAAGACAATGAGGAAAACACATAAACGCAGCATCTGAAAATGCAGGAACAAACATTATGAACAAATATGTGTACACATGTGAACCGGTTCCGAAATTCAACAGAAACAGGATATGCTTGTCTGGTGATCGATTTAAGCATAGAAGATAAAAAATTATAAAATGTGGGGAAGCATTATTGTGGTTAGTCAACTTCAGTTTAACCACACCAAATAATTATTACAAGGAGTAGACCATGTGCACTGCTGGTGGGGCAGATGTTACTGGTGCAAAGAATGTTTGTGGTGTCTGTTTCATAAATTTGGTGCCGCCTTAATACTGTGTGATTTATGCTGACACAGCAATATAGATGTCACTTTGAAGTACCACAGAAAATTATATTTTTAGCTGCACATGTGACATCTGTCCCCCTGCAGTGCATATTGGTTTGAATATCTAACAAGTGTTTTGTCAGGTTACAGTGAAGTCAAATACCACTACCTTATTCAACACAAAGGGACCATTAACATGACTAAGAGGTATTGTGCTTTGCAGTGTTTGTACAGACCTAACCTGTGCCATTGTGTTATAATGCAAACAGCCTGTGCTATACAGTAACCCACTACACAAAACATGTGTGCATGAGAAGTTTGAACCTTCACATGTCAACATACTGCGTCTGGAAAAACAAAACAACACAAACAAATAAACCATGTGAGGTGTATTGCATGTTTACATGACACTGATGTCATGGGTGTGTGCCTCATTGGTGACTAAACAATGGCTGTTGGTCCAAAATGTTATGTGGCATCATAACTATGAACAAATTACTGCAATGACCACTACTCACCAACATGTCGCCTATCTGTATCAAACACACCAGGTGGGTTGATCACTTCCTTAGGAATGAGAGTGGCCATTGCCCTCTCATAGCTCTTCCAATCAATCGGTGATGGGACATTGGGCCCAAATCGGCGGCGATGCTTATCCTCCTTCGTCATTTTTTCTTTCACAAGGCGGCGAATGTCATAAAACCGCTTTTTGCAGTTTGCAAAATCGCGGACAATGGTCCCATGGGCATTTACCGCTTCCACTACCTGCTTCCAGATAGTGGCCTTCCGTGCTGCCGACACTGGTTTAAAAAAGAGGGGGTCCTTATGCTTAATAATGTTGTGCACAAGGGCAATGCTCTCTGCAGGAGTGAACATTGGCATATTCTTGCCAGTATTCTGTGAAGATGCCTTCTTCTTCCCCTTTTTAGAGGCAGCAGGGGTGTCAACAGGCTCATCATCATCATCATCCGCACCCTCACCTTCCTCAGCCACATATTCCTCCTCCTCCACCAGCTCCTCGTCAGCCACCATCACAGCAGCCACCTCCTCAACCTCACCCATTAAACTGTCACCACTCTCAGACATGATGCCAAATGTAGAACACACAAAAAAATTAAACACAAACAACACAAAACACACTCCTACTCCTTCCCTCAAACAAACACACACACACACACACACACACACACACACACACACACACACAAACACACACAAATATCGACTATAGTACAAAAAAAAAAAACCTAATGGGAAAAACTTTGAAAAGGACAAGACAAACAATAGCACAAGACAACTTTCAGAACAATACACACTTTTCACAATCTCACCAAAAATCACCAACCAACTCTCCACTGCACCTCTCTCCTACACACTCCAAACTACACCCACAACAAGTTTTGGCGCCTCCACGACTTATATATGGGTGTGAGAGCCCTCCCCAAGTGTAAAAGAGATACACCAATCACGCTTGTAGTTTCATTTTCGTAGTGAGCCATGTGGTTGAATATACGAAAATTCGTATTACATTTCACGACAAATTCGTGAAATAACGGCGTTTTCAGACAAAAATCTCTACGCCATTCGTATTTTACCTACAACTCTACGACAATACGAAAACATGCGTAAACCAACATACGTATGCCTACAACATCGAAAAATACGAATTTTACAAATACGACTTTGTAGTAACTTAAACCCCGGAACACGACTTTTTTAGGATCACTATCATTCGTACTTATTCGTATTTCCTACGAATACAAATACGAATACGAATTTTTAGGAAATCCATTTTGGTAAATGTCCCCCAATGGGTCTGCCTGGAGGGTGAGTTAAATTCTTATGAATTTTTGGGAGTAAATATATAATTGGAATGGTTGGTTCCTCATTTAATAGGAACTTGGTTTCTTTGTCACTCAAGATTCCTCTTTCTTTGTATCTCAATAAAAGGGTGTTCAGGTTTTTTGTATCTTACCTGTGGGATCAATTCGGATTTTTTGGTATGTACTTGTCACCGATTTGGGACATTACTTCATTAATGTACCAGTCTTTATCAAGGATCACTATCCCTCCTTCTTTATCTGCCGGCTTGATGACTATATCATGATTTTCTCTCAACATTTTCAGAGCCTTCCTCTCATTTAGGGTAAGATTATAGTTGACCTTGGCAGGATCGATTTTTTTGATCTCAGTTTGAACTAATTGTGAAAAGGTTTCTATGTAGTGTCCCTTTATGTGGGCGGGGTAGAAGACCGATTTGGGCCTAAAATGATTAGTTTCATGAGGGATCTCCTCTGTACTGGTTTCTGAAGGGTTTTGTAGAAAAAATTTTCTTATGCATAATTTACGAATAAATTTATGAATATCAACAAATGTGTTAAAGTTATTGATTTTGGATGTGGGAGCATATTTTAATCCCTTATTTAAAACTGATAGTTCAAATGGGGTCAAAATGTGCTTACTCAAGTTAAAAATTTTGACTTGTTCAGTGATTGGATTAGCGACATTAGTCTCATTTTTTTGGACTTATTTTTTGGGGATTTTTTTGAGGGCCTTTTCTTATGATTTGGCCTTTTTCCTTTTTTGTGTTGTTTATGTAGCCCTGCCCTACAGCCTCGTTTTTTTCTCGATGTTGGAAGGATTAACGATTCGGTACTTCCTAGCACGGCCACAATCGGGATCGGTCGCGGCCCTTATTTAGTGCACTATAAGGGCCGCGATTAACCCAGACGGACGCGATGCTGTTAAATTAATCAATCGCAGGAAAAGTGTACCATGCTTCAATTACCGCGACGCAATAATTGAAGTCTGGAAGAAAATCGGTGGCATTTGAAGCCATCGGTACCATCGGCTGCACTGTTTAACTATATTCAATCCCCCCGACGCGAGCAACGCGATCGACGGGATTTCTTCATTGAACAAGCACCCATTTCATGATGTGAGATGGGTGCTTACAATGAAATACCCCTATAACAACAACAATTTGACACCCACACTTTGCACCCACACTTTGCACCCACACTTTACACCCACACTTTACACAAACCACTTATCTTAAGGAACTACACATTCTAAAAATTCTACTGTTCTTTCATTGATCAAGCACCCATTTCATGATGTGAGATGGGTGCTTACAATGAAATACCCCCATAACAACAATATGACACCCACACTTTGCACCATTACGTTGCCCATACCACTTTTCCTAACGAACTCCACATTCTAAATATTCTACAATTCTAAACTGTCTACATTACACATAATTAATTTTTTAGGCAATTTTTTTTCTTTTTCTCTTTTTTTTTTTTAAACAAAATAAACAGCAAGAGAGGGGGGGGGGGGGACCCAAACAGAGGATCATCACTGGCCTTCTATGGCCATTTTTCTTAAGGCAATTTTTGCCAAAACGTTTTTTTTTTAAACTTTTTAATTTAAAAAAAAAAAAATTTATATCTTTTTTACAAAATAAACAGCAAGGGGGGGGATCCAAACAGAGGATCATCACTTTCTGAGAAAGTTGATCAATCAATACAAGAAGAATAGATGCCTGACTATCACAACCAGGCAAATTGAAATGAGGCATGGGAAGATAACAGCATGCTAGAATACCGTGCCCACTAATGGAAACAATCACATGAGTACGGAAGAAAACACAAATATGCGGAACAGTGGTTAGTGAAGGAGCAAAACAAGTACGGTCATCGCATACTTCAGGAAGACCACACTGCAACGTTCACAAACCGAAATTGTAGTACATGACCGATACAGTTCATTATGGAGAAAAAAGAGAGGAAGAGGAACAAGAACATTGCTGCCAGATAATAAATTCAACATCAAATCATCCAAATTCAAACTAATACTGAAAATAACGCTCTTCATCTGGGGTGGGGGTCTGCGCATTAATCATCGCAGTAAACAGTCCCAGGCAAAGACGAGGGATCAGTGGCAGGTGGCAGGGGGTCCCGGCGCGTAATAAGGGGCAGGCGGAGGAACAACTGGCGCACTGAACATTGGGGGGTGCTGGGGTGGTGGCGCTAGTTGCATTGCGTGCGTGCTACATGACGGTAGCTTGCACTCACCACACAACTCATCCTGTGATGCGCGCAACATACTGTCATGTAGCAAACGCTTAAAGTGGTGGTATGTGGTTCGGTTCCACTTCCGCATTTCTGTGCAAACATGGTTCGCTAACATTTGGTATTCATCGTGGGGATTTGTGAGTGCTTCCTCCTTATAGTGGCAGCAATGCTCTTGGCCAGTAGCAGCAGGTCTCGTCGGCTGTCTCCTCCTGTGCCTCCTGGGGGGAGCTGATGAGGTGCTCACCACCGCAGGAGCCGTTACCTCCGACACCGACTCAGCCTGCTGCGCCGACTCAGAGGGAAGTACCTAGAATAAAAAGAAAGGGAAAAAATATGTAAAAACATTTCATTTCACTTTCAGTTACATGCCAAACATATTTCACCACAATACTTACTACGTCCGTACTCTCCTGTGCACTGGATGAAGAGCCTTCATCCGTAGGAGTCCCCTCTGTTCCTGTCCTTCCTTGTTCCTCCACAATGAACAGCATCCGGTCATAGTACCACAACCTCGGCTGGTAAACGTTGGCAGGATCGGTTCCCGAAGCTTGCGACTCCCGGACCCGATTATGCTCCTTCACCAGCACTGTCCGCATACTAGTGAACTTCTTCCGGACCCATGTGACATCCGCATTAGGGACACGTCTCCTAGCGTAGGCCGAGGTCTTCCCAAACGCCTCATTCCGCTTCGCCTGGTTGTGAAAGTCCATATTGTCCTTCTTCCACAGGCATCTATTCTCCTTGTAGAGATCGATGAACTTCCTCATTAGGGGTCTATCCACACTACGGTGGTCCATGCTGAAAAAAATATAAAAAAATTAAGAATTCCCTGCTAAACACAATGCACTGTAGTGTAATTCATTAATATGCAATCCAAGACCACTAATATTTACCTCAGATATTGGGTAATTTGTAAAAACTAACAGGGAAATATAGTCCCATGACACTGTTTCAACAACTGAAATAGAATAGGGAAAAAAAGGAAGACATAAATCTTACACGCTACTTTAATATTACATAACAAGTGCAATATGCACCACATTTGAATACATGCTGACACAAGCAGGGATATATATTTAATTCTTCAAAAACACAGTGTAACATGTGCAACAAAAATTATAAAATAAATGTGTCACCCACTATCCACGCCATCCCGAAGCGTGGCGATTGGTGTCGGTACGCGTCCTCCGACCTTTTCATACCCCCACTATCCACGTCGGCGTGGAGTTGAGAATATAAAGTGTGGCGAGCGCAGCCAGCCACCGAGCCCGAAGCGTGGCGAGGGGACGTGGATACCTTCACAGGTATCCGCGTCCCTTTGCAGGCTTCACAGGTATCCGCGTCCCCTCGCGGGGCTCGCCACGCTTCGGGCTCGGTGGCTCGCTGCGCTCGTCACACTTTCTATTCTCAACTCCACACCGACGTGGATAGTGGGGGTATGAAAAGGTCGGAGGACACGTACCTCAACTCCACACCGACGTGGATAGTGGGGGTATGAAAAGGTCGGAGGACACGTACCGACGACCCTCGCGGGGCTCGCTGCGCTCGCCACGCTTTGGGTTCACATGCCATGGGCGCTGTAATAGGACACAAGTTACACAAAGTCTACTCCAACTTTTTTTGCTTTAAAAAAAAACCCAGCTTGCACATTAATACTAACAGGATACATCATGCTGCCTGCAGCACCATTCCATTAACAACTACATGACATGACACGGTAGACTTCCGGTTCCGGCGATCACATGAGCGGCGGCTAGGAGGATTAGCTCTGCTGCTTGATCGCCCATCTACCCCTTTTAAAAGGCATTGCGCCTCCAATAAACGGCTCACCGCACACCCGCAGCACATCAGCGGTGCATGGAAAAGTATTTAACAGTGATGCCCGGCAACAGTAAGCAGAGGGGAAAGGAGGGGGAGCGGAGGAGAAGGGAAAGCAAGATGGCGCCGCACAACGCAGCAAGCGTGTCACTCCCCGTCTCACCCCAGCACAGCACCTACGCCTCAGAGGAGGAGGATGATGAGAACTCCGGGGACCTGCAGGTAAAGTCTACATGCCCTGACACACCGCAAAAGCCCCACAGAGACTGCCCAGCTCCAGACCCGCAAGCACCAGTCACATATGGGGACCTCATAGTGGGGGTGCGCGCCGCAATGTTACCCCTCATAAAGGAGCAAACTGACAATATTAATAGGCAGATAGCTCAGCTACAGCATCGGGTGCTGGAAACGGAACACAAAGTGGGAGAAACATTTGCAGCCGTGACAGAGATCCAGCTAGTTACTGAGGACCATACAAAGGTCATACACCAATTGCAGAACAAGATCCAGGACCTGGAGAACAGGTCCAGGAGAAATAATCTAAGATTGATTGGACTGCCAGAAAGTGTGAAGGGTCAGGCACTATACGATTTTATCAGTCTGACTTTGCCGGGTTTACTAAATGTGCAAGATAGATGCAATGACTTAGTCATTGAACGAGCACACAGGCTAGGCCCACAAAGGACACAAGAGGGCGCCAGACCCCGTGCTATAATATTCAAGACTTTGAATTATCTCCACAAAGAATTACTGTGGGTGGAGTCTCGCAAAATAAAATCCTTGTCTTGGGAAGGACATAAGATCCTCATTTTTCAGGACTATTCAGCCGAATTAACGAAGGCAAGGAAAGATTTCTCTCCCATCTGTGCTGGCCTAATCCGTGATGGTCGGAAATTCGCTCTTTTGTATCCTGCCAGACTGTGGATATTTGATGGATCGTCATTCAAAGACTTCCTCTCCCCACGGGATGCAGAAACCTACCTACAAGAGATCCAAGCAGCTGGTACCGCCCATACCCACATGTCAGACTGCGACTGAACACAAGTGACCCCAAAATCCTCACAAATTCACAGCAGACTGAAAGTTTTGTCCAATCCATTCTACTGAGGCTACCTCCGCACTCACCCTACTAAGACTGGTAATGTTGACTATGTTCTCCCTGTTCCCCCTGCCACTACTTATACCCCCACCCACGCTTTTGCATGTGCCTCTCCCCCCCCACCTCAGCACGCAAGTGTACCCACTGTCATCAAGCAAGACTCTTTTGCAGCACCGTATGATGTCCCCAAGGTTTCATAGACCAGCACCTCTGTATCGGAGTTACTCCAACCAGACTGAGGGCATCAGGTGGCAAGTACCATTTGCAGAGACTCTAACTCCCCCCCCCCCCCCCCCCTGTTTAGCTCTTATTTTTCCCTTTGCCTGTTGGCGCAATCGGGAGGAAGAATGAGTTTAAATGCCAATACTGAATAATGATTAATGTTGAAGCTATTAGATAAGCCGTTTAAGAATTAATAATATAGATTTCTAGCTGAAGATGGGTGGTCGGCCACTGGAGCCTATAGCCTTATCTTGTTGTTAGGCAATGTTCTGCCTTTTTCTATATTTAATACGGAAGTTATATCCCTATTTCTATTTTATGTATGTTATGTCTCCCCCTCTCCTTACCCCTCTTCCCCTCTGCCTTACCTCGCCGCCTCACCCTGTCTTCGCTCCCCGTCCCCTTGATGCATATACAATACCCGCTAGTGAGCAAAAGAGGATATACCCTACAGAATCAAAGGCATGTGGAATTAATTAATATGTTTGATAGTTTTTGATGTCTCTTAGAATAGGCAGTTGGAATATTGGGGGTATAAACTCCCCCAAGAAACGAAAAAAATGTACTAATATATGTGAAAAAACTACGATTGGATGTAATTATGCTCCAAGAGACACATCTCACGGCATCGGAGACCATGAAGTTGGGTACCATGGGTTGGAAAATGGTGGCATCTGCCCATACTGACTAGATAGCATCTGCCCATTGTGGTCTCCGATGTTGTCGCAGATACTGAAGGTCGCTATTTGATGTGCCAGATGGTCTATGAGAAACAAACATATACTATGATGTCTGTGTATGCACCAAATAAGTACTCTAAGCCATTTTTCCTGAAAATTATATCTTTGCTTACCCCACGTGTCCAATCCTATTATATTGGGCGGTGACATTAATCTTATTAGCTCCCCAACGCTAGACAGACAAATACCAAATGCAAATAGGAAAGCACTGCCCAAACTCGGCATACAGGCCCTAGCTTCACAACTTCAAATGCTTGATGTCTGGAGAACATTACACCCTATTGAAAAGGACTATACGTGCTTAGCAGCAGCAAGTAACCAATTATCAAGAATAGAATATATGTTCACATCTATCCCCATGCTTCCCAAGATAGAAGACGCACATATTGAACCCATCACAATATCCGACCATGCAGTAGTATGGATCCAAATTAAACTACAGAAAGAACCATCCTCTTACATTTCATGGCGATGCCCGTCGTCTATCAATACCTCACACAAACTTAGAGAAAAAATACTAGAATCATGGGACTCCTACCACACCAACAATAGCCCTACATTAAGTACAAACCCAGTATTATACTGGCAAGCCTCAAAGGCCACGATCCGTGGAGAAATTATTTACTTTTCCTCCTCTCAAAAACGTAACACCACTCAGGAATACATTAAAGCACAACAAGCGCTCACCGAATCTTTCCAAGATTTTAAAATCATCCCTCCCCTCAAACGAGCACTACATATAACACAGCCAAAACACAATATGAAGCAATTATATCAAAAATGGAGGCATGGTACACATTTAACAAGGACTTTAAATTTCATAAGTTCGGAAACAAGTCCGGAAAACTGCTCTCGAACTTACTACAGGGCCAGAGAACCCCCTCCACAATCCACCCACTCCAAAAACCAGACGGCTCCCTCACCAAATCCAACACAGAAATAGCCAGCATCCTAAATAATTTCTATAGTACATTGTATTCACTCCCATCCTCAGATACTGCTTAGGAAGCTACTTTCTGGGACAACCTCCCCCTGCCACAGCTGACATTGGAGCAAGCCAACCACCTGATCAGAGAAATATCTCTCCAGGAAGTCAACAACGCTATATCTAGTCTAAAACCAAATAAAGCCCCAGGTCCTGATGGACTCACGTCCGAATACTATAAGGTTCTCCAGAACAAGATCTCTCCTTGTTTGGTACAAGTTTTTAATACATTATTGCAGAGCCCCAAGGTCCCCCCTGAATTTAATCTGGCTAATATAAGAGTCCTGCCAAAGCCCGGTAGAAACCCTTCAGACCCTGCATCATACCGCCCCATATCCCTTCTTAATCTTGACTATAAGATATTAACAAAGATTTTGGCGGAAAGGTTAAAGCCGTTGGTCCCATCACTGGTCCATGAAAATCAAACAGGATTTGTGGCAGGTAGTTACAAATATTAGAAGGGTGTTGTCGGTGATTTGCAATTCCCAGTGCACCGTGTCAAATGTGCCCAGGGCCATACTTTCATTAGATGTTGAAAAAGCCTTTGACATGGTGCACTGGGATCATCTGTTTCATACACTCGGCAGATTCGGCCTTCTGCCCATTTTTGCTGATTGGCTCAGGACCCTTTACAAGGGCTCCTCTTCACGTATACTCTGCAATGGGAACATATCCGACCCGTTTCAGATTCTATGGGGAACAAGGCAGGGATGCCCCATGTCTCCGCTCCTTTTTGCATTAGCATTGGAGCCCCTGGCGGTAGACTTACGTGAATCACCACTATACCAGGGAATTGCTGTGGGAAGCGTGGACATGCGGGTGTCCCTGTTCGCAGACGACATGCTGCTTTTCTTCTCCCATCCAGAACACTCCATACCCATAGCTCTCCGAATTATTGCCCAATTTAGCAGTTTTTCGGGATACAAAATAAATGTCAGCAAATCGGAGCTACTCCCTATAAATGGAACAACGCCAACTTTTGACTCCACCCCAGAACTCAGATCAATACAAACTAAACCCACACACCTCAAATATCTAGGAATACAAATACCAAACAAACCAGACCTTCTCTATGCACTTAATTTCACCCCCGCCATCACCAAGCTCAAACATTCAGTGGAGGCTTGGCATGACTTACCTCTTTCCCTGTGGGGCCGAATAGAAATAGTTAAATCCATTCTATTCCCTAGACTCACACATCTAATGCAATTACTCCCAATTAAACTCACTTCAAAAGATATAACCACCATAATGGCACTGTGCACCAAATTCATATGGCAGGGTAGAAAGCCCAGGATCTCCAAACCCAAACTCCAGATACCCAAGACGGAGGGGGGCATGGGAATTCCCCAACTTGAATCTTTACAGCCGAGCTTTATTGACCAGATACACCATGGATTGGTTGCCGGAGTCTAGCAACTTCACATTATATGATCTAGAGAGAAGGGGGTTTTTGGTTGTCAATCGCACAAGACAAAATTAAAGAGCAATTGGACCCCTCAAATGTTTGATCTACAATAATTTGCAGGTCAGGGGTGTGCTACCTCGGGACATAGATATGAGAACAACGACTGGAAAGAAAAAGATATGTCCTAAATAAGGTGCACCTAAGAATTTACAATAAAATTTAACCTTTATTAATGATTTGTTAAAAGGCTGCGAAATTTTTTTTAAAAAACATAAACATACAACATAGATGGGGTAAACACAATTTAAAACTAAGGTGGCAGGCGGAAACTGCTGCTTAAATTATTGAGTCTTAATGTTTTATTGTTTGTATGTCCTTAACAACGCGGTGTGAGACCTCCTTATTATGGTAGGTCTACACTCAGGTCATATGGTGTGTAGACACCCAGGAGCGGTGCAACCAGCGCAGGTCCACTGGACTTTCTGCGGTGTTGCTACACGCCCCAATGGGGTCTTACGTTCTAGGAGTGGGTACAAACCTCTTGCAACTCCTAGTTCAATAATAATACGTCCTATAACTGATGTCAACACTTGGCCCGTCGATTGTTTGTTGACAAAGTATTATAGATGGTAAGTATTCAGTTTTTGTCTATAAGTGCTAGAGATAACACATCTGAAGTTCTGATCATTATAATGGCGCTCACTCTATCCTCCTGAATTAAAACTGGATGTCCTCTTGGTGCATGCTGACCGTGAGGAAATGAATTACCAGGGAGGATTTAGCGTTATAATAATGCCACAACTCAACTTTTGCGCTTTGTAAATAAATAGCGCAGGTTAGGTGCTCAATTTGTAACCTGGATACCCCTAGCTCAATACACAATACGGGGAAGTGAATAACCAGGGGGCACCAATTCTGAGGTGTATGATCTAATGGTCACTCTCAGAGTGGCATCATATTGTCTGGACCAAAATGTGTCAGGATGTCCTGCATAAATACCACGATTATATTATGCGCTTTATCTATAAATTGCGCTGTTCAGGTCCTTACATATATAAACTGGAGACCCCTGAA
This sequence comes from Crinia signifera, assembly GCF_055691185.1. NCBI lineage: Eukaryota > Metazoa > Chordata > Amphibia > Anura > Myobatrachidae > Crinia > Crinia signifera. The sequence goes on along the minus strand of NC_139223.1, from coordinate 63,934,706 downwards.
TATAAGTATGGGGAAATAAATAACCAGGAAGGACCAGTCCTGGGGTGTCTGATGTCAATGACACTCTCAGGTTAGCGTGGTGACACCTGATCAGATTGGACCAGATTAAGTATAAAAATAGAGGAGATGATAGACAATCCCCAGCTATGAATGGCGCGCAGGGCACACGGGCACAAGTCTCTTTTTCAGTTTAGGACTGGAAACATATAGGGCATACACATAAATCAAAATGCATAAGTAAGAAAAATAATAAACAGCTGTCCGCCTGCGCACCGCTAGCCGGCACGCGCTTCGCAGTACAGCTTCCTCAGGGCCAACCAGACTCTGCCAAGGTGTGGGTATATATGGCATATGGGTATTAAGAGTGTCCAATCAGAATGCGATATCGGACGCGCCCCCGGAGACCCACCTGGGGTCATTCCTTCAATGGGATGCTCCGTTGTGAAAAGCCTATCAGGAAGAGCCTCTTAGGCCATGTGTATATGTATCAGCCAATCCAATGACCGGCTGTGCTAATGTGGATGCGTGTCATAGTAAGTGTCATCTGACATCAGGCATCCAATCACGCTGTTTCTAGTGTTTTTCTATCTGTTTTCTATTGGTTGCTATGGATACCAACGCTTCTGTGTTGGGTTATATATTTACAGCGTGGATCCTATGTACGTGCGCCGGTCAGTACAAAAGCCGGCTGTCCTGCTGTAAATGAACATCGCGATTCAGTATCATCTGACGCGTTGCGTCCGATCGCGTGTTTGTTTTACACTTGACCGGGGCTTGTAACTGGTTGCCACGGATACTGACGCTGTGCTCTGAGATTTTGTGTTAGCACAGTGGGTCTTGTGTCCGTGCATCGGGCAATCAGATGGCTGGTTTGTGCCGTTGTAGGTATACGTCATGATACAGAGTCATCTGACGTCTCGCGTCCAATCATGTTGTTTCTTTTCCGTCTGGCCCAAACCTGCTGTCGGTTACCAGGGAAACTGACGCTCGTGTCTCGGGTTTGTATACTTGTTCGGCATCTGTTGTCATGGTAATACATGGCGACGTGTGTGTTATGTGCGATCGGTGTCACACTTATGCTAAATAGCTTGTGTTTGTCCTGCCATGAGTTACAGGTAAGGAGCCGGGATTTGGCAGTTCATCAGTATAATTAGGGTGACCGTACTATTTACAGTTAGTCTTATGTTATTAAGAGGTGTATCTCTCAAAGTGCTGTTTGTATCTTCTATCTATTGAGAGAAACACTTGTCGTGGAGTCATAATGGATGGATGCCTTGATATACGGGGGTCCAAATAAATACATGTCTAAATATTTGAGGAACTTCATGATCCTTGAAAGGAATTGGTAGGTGTGAGTTGGGATACATGGTAGATAAATAAAGGATAAGAGAGATGATATCGTACTATCCGCCCTAACGGTGAATGTTTGCATATCATAGACAGATATTGGAAGTGAACAGTGAAACAAATTAAATACGTGTATGCTGAAAATTTCATTGGCCCATAGGGTGAGGTAAGTATGGGTGTGCGATCGTGAAGTGATCAGGTGACTGGCATAAAGTAATGACCACATCCACGTCTACTGACATGGATGATATTATTGTGGTAAGAGAAATATGGAAAAGTGTCCTAGAAATATAATTTCCCTTATGCTGTGGGAATGCAATAAGTGTGTGAGGATACATGTTAAGATTGGTGATAACAAAACACACAAACCGGCTGGTGAATGTGAGAAAAAAAAAGGTCACTCAAAGTGAAAGAAGACCTTAACGTGGTTAATGACATAGTGTGACTCCCTATATATAGTTGGGAGTATTGGGATATGAAAAAAAGGGGGATATAAGAGTGTATATCGTGAATAAATAGATTCTGTCACAATGCCAAACTTAAAGATTTTTGTCAAAAAGTTGGAAAGGACAGGTAGGGCTTCCATTTTTGTAATACAGTATTTCCTTATAAGAATGCGGAATAGCTATTGTCCTCGTTGAGGCCAGTAGGGGACATTGTGTCCATCATGAAGATCAATCGCGTTTCTTGTTTGAGGAGCTCAGTGTCTAAGTCTCCTCTCCTTATCCCCATATTGATTTGAAGCATCCCGTATGCCATTATGCCTGTGATTTTGCTCTGATGATACCTGTGAAAGTGCCTGGCAACTGGGGTGAGTACCTTCATTGCCCGTTTATCTTTTTCGGCATTTTTAATGCTATTCAAATGTTCAAGCAGCCTCTTTTTAAGTGGTCGTATTGTCTTCCCAATGTAGGTCTTTTTACATGGGCACTCCAAATTATAAACTACTCCGGCTGTATTGCAGTTTATATGATCTCTGATCTTATGCTTGTGACCAAATTTGTCCGTGTATTCTTGCTTTTGTACCATTATGGAGCATGCCTTGCATGAACCACATTTGAATGAGCCCAGTCTTTGCTGTGATGGTTTTTTGACTTTTTCAAGGTGACTGTGGACCAGTGTGTCTCGGAGATTCTTACTTCTCCGCCAGCTTAACTGGATCCGATCATCCAAGAGTTCTGCCAGATCTTTGTCCGTTTTTAGAACATGAATGTGTCGATTGAGAATTGACTGGATTGTTTGCCACTCCTGGCAATAGGTCCCAATGAAGCGTATGGTATCCTCCTCTTTATCTTTTCTTTTGTTGGTCCTGGGTACCAGCAGATGTTCTCTTCTGTATGTGCTGGTCTCATTATAGGCTTTCTTGATGCTCCTCTTACTATAACCTCGTTCTGTCAGACGGTTACTGAGTTCATCTGCCCTCATTTTGTAGGTGGATTCACTGGAGCAGTTCCTCTTTGTGCGGAGGAACTCTCCCTTGGGGAGCCCTCTAATGACTGGGGGATAGTGCGAACTAGAACTGTGTAACAGTGAGTTGGTAGCAATGAGTTTCCTGAACATGTCAGTTTTAACTGAACCATCTTCTCCAATGGATATACGTAAATCCAAGTAATTAACTGCTGTTTTACTCATCTCATAGGTGAGATGCAGGTTAAGATGGTTGATGTTGAGGATGTTAATCAACTCAATGAAGAGGTCTTGTTCCCCCTCCCATAGGATGAGGAGATCATCTATATATCTGATCCACAGTAGAATGTGGTCAGTATATTTCTCATGGGCTTCACTGAAAACCACCTCCCGTTCCCACCACCCCAGGTACAGGTTAGCATACGTGGGGGCACAAGTGCTCCCCATCGCAGTCCCCCGTACCTGGAGGTAGTAGGCTTCATTGCACACAAAATAATTTTTTGTGAGTACGAATTGTAACAGTTGTAAGAGCAATTCGTGCATATCATTTTCTTTATCCATCTTTAAAAAATACTCAACCGCCTCAAGACCGTAGCGATGGTGGATGCTCGTATAGAGACTTTCGACGTCACATGTAATAAGCCATGTGTCCTTGCTTAATGTGACGTCTTGTAGTTTATTTAACACTTCCATTGTGTCTCTCACATATGAAGGTAGTGTGAGGACATAATCTCTTAAGTGTGCATCCACAAATTGGCTGGCTTTTTCTGTAAGGCTGCCTATGCCTGAGACTATCGGCCTTCCGGGGGGAGTTTTCTCATTTTTGTGGATCTTGGGGAGGAGGTATAATGTGGGTATTCGCACATCCTTGACCATTAAAAAGTCTGACTGGGATTTGGTGAGTGTTCCTGATCTTGTTGCTGCTTCAATGATCCTAGAGTATAGTGCCACATAATTTTCAGTTGGATTAAATGTTAGTTTTTTGTAGCATGTCGTGTCATTGAGTTGTTTTTCCAGCTCCTTTACATACAGCTGTCTGGACCACAGGACCACATTGCCGCCTTTGTCGGACGGCTTGATCACTGTGTCCTCCCAATTGGTCATTTCTTTGAGGGCTTCTCTTTCTAGTGGGCATAGATTGTTCTCAAACTTGTAGATGTGTTTATTGGCCTCCAATTGGTCAAGATCTTTACTGACCAAATCGGTATAGGTCTTCACTACCGGACATATCTGTGTGTTCGGATAGAACTTGGACTTCTTTTTAAGTTTCTTGATTTGAGGATTTTCAGTGGTGGGGATGGGGGTGTCAGAAGATGACTCTTCTTGAAGTTCTTCCAACACAATGTCCCCTACTGGCCTCAACGAGGACAATAGCTATTCCGCATTCTTATAAGGAAATACTGTATTACAAAAATGGAAGCCCTACCTGTCCTTTCCAACTTTTTGACAAAAATCTTTAAGTTTGGCATTGTGACAGAATCTATTTATTCACGATATACACTCTTATATCCCCCTTTTTTTCATATCCCAATACTCCCAACTATATATAGGGAGTCACACTATGTCATTAACCACGTTAAGGTCTTCTTTCACTTTGAGTGACCTTTTTTTTTCTCACATTCACCAGCCGGTTTGTGTGTTTTGTTATCACCAATCTTAACATGTATCCTCACACACTTATTGCATTCCCACAGCATAAGGGAAATTATATTTCTAGGACACTTTTCCATATTTCTCTTACCACAATAATATCATCCATGTCAGTAGACGTGGATGTGGTCATTACTTTATGCCAGTCACCTGATCACTTCACGATCGCACACCCATACTTACCTCACCCTATGGGCCAATGAAATTTTCAGCATACACGTATTTAATTTGTTTCACTGTTCACTTCCAATATCTGTCTATGATATGCAAACATTCACCGTTAGGGCGGATAGTACGATATCATCTCTCTTATCCTTTATTTATCTACCATGTATCCCAACTCACACCTACCAATTCCTTTCAAGGATCATGAAGTTCCTCAAATATTTAGACATGTATTTATTTGGACCCCCGTATATCAAGGCATCCATCCATTATGACTCCACGACAAGTGTTTCTCTCAATAGATAGAAGATACAAACAGCACTTTGAGAGATACACCCCTTAATAACATAAGACTAACTGTAAATAGTACGGTCACCCTAATTATACTGATGAACTGCCAAATCCCGGCTCCTTACCTGTAACTCATGGCAGGACAAACACAAGCTATTTAGCATAAGTGTGACACCGATCGCACATAACACACACGTCGCCATGTATTACCATGACAACAGATGCCGAACAAGTATACAAACCCGAGACACGAGCGTCAGTTTCCCTGGTAACCGACAGCAGGTTTGGGCCAGACGGAAAAGAAACAACATGATTGGACGCGAGACGTCAGATGACTCTGTATCATGACGTATACCTACAACGGCACAAACCAGCCATCTGATTGCCCGATGCACGGACACAAGACCCACTGTGCTAACACAAAATCTCAGAGCACAGCGTCAGTATCCGTGGCAACCAGTTACAAGCCCCGGTCAAGTGTAAAACAAACACGCGATCGGACGCAACGCGTCAGATGATACTGAATCGCGATGTTCATTTACAGCAGGACAGCCGGCTTTTGTACTGACCGGCGCACGTACATAGGATCCACGCTGTAAATATATAACCCAACACAGAAGCGTTGGTATCCATAGCAACCAATAGAAAACAGATAGAAAAACACTAGAAACAGCGTGATTGGATGCCTGATGTCAGATGACACTTACTATGACACGCATCCACATTAGCACAGCCGGTCATTGGATTGGCTGATACATATACACATGGCCTAAGAGGCTCTTCCTGATAGGCTTTTCACAACGGAGCATCCCATTGAAGGAATGACCCCAGGTGGGTCTCCGGGGGCGCGTCCGATATCGCATTCTGATTGGACACTCTTAATACCCATATGCCATATATACCCACACCTTGGCAGAGTCTGGTTGGCCCTGAGGAAGCTGTACTGCGAAGCGCGTGCCGGCTAGCGGTGCGCAGGCGGACAGCTGTTTATTATTTTTCTTACTTATGCATTTTGATTTATGTGTATGCCCTATATGTTTCCAGTCCTAAACTGAAAAAGAGACTTGTGCCCGTGTGCCCTGCGCGCCATTCATAGCTGGGGATTGTCTATCATCTCCTCTATTTTTATACTTAATCTGGTCCAATCTGATCAGGTGTCACCACGCTAACCTGAGAGTGTCATTGACATCAGACACCCCAGGACTGGTCCTTCCTGGTTATTTATTTCCCCATACTTATATTCAGGGGTCTCCAGTTTATATATGTAAGGACCTGAACAGCGCAATTTATAGATAAAGCGCATAATATAATCGTGGTATTTATGCAGGACATCCTGACACATTTTGGTCCAGACAATATGATGCCACTCTGAGAGTGACCATTAGATCATACACCTCAGAATTGGTGCCCCCTGGTTATTCACTTCCCCGTATTGTGTATTGAGCTAGGGGTATCCAGGTTACAAATTGAGCACCTAACCTGCGCTATTTATTTACAAAGCGCAAAAGTTGAGTTGTGGCATTATTATAACGCTAAATCCTCCCTGGTAATTCATTTCCTCACGGTCAGCATGCACCAAGAGGACATCCAGTTTTAATTCAGGAGGATAGAGTGAGCGCCATTATAATGATCAGAACTTCAGATGTGTTATCTCTAGCACTTATAGACAAAAACTGAATACTTACCATCTATAATACTTTGTCAACAAACAATCGACGGGCCAAGTGTTGACATCAGTTATAGGACGTATTATTATTGAACTAGGAGTTGCAAGAGGTTTGTACCCACTCCTAGCACGTAAGACCCCATTGGGGCGTGTAGCAACACCGCAGAAAGTCCAGTGGACCTGCGCTGGTTGCACCGCTCCTGGGTGTCTACACACCATATGACCTGAGTGTAGACCTACCATAATAAGGAGGTCTCACACCGCGTTGTTAAGGACATACAAACAATAAAACATTAAGACTCAATAATTTAAGCAGCAGTTTCCGCCTGCCACCTTAGTTTTAAATTGTGTTTACCCCATCTATGTTGTATGTTTATGTTTTTTAAAAAATTTTCGCAGCCTTTTAACAAATCATTAATAAAGGTTAAATTTTATTGTAAATTCTTAGGTGCACCTTATTTAGGACATATCTTTTTCTTTCCAGTCGTTGTTCATTATATGATCTAGACTGTGCCCTATTCCACCCCTATTCCCCGGGCGCCTTATTACACACCCCTAAAAACAAGATCCCAAAACATTCTATCGCATCTTCTTTTCAAAGACACTTATGAGGCATGGGGATATACTTGCAAAACTTTTCGATGTTCCCCCAAACATACGGATTGGCTACCTATATGGGGAAACCCATTGTTTAAACCAGGTATGGAAAACCCAGGTTTCAGACCCATTTTCGGGAAAGGTTTAAGACTTAACGGCTCAGGTATTTGACCCTGGAGGGAAGGTGATATCTTTTAACCAATTACAATCCGAGTTTGGATTGACTCCTAGCAACCTGTTCCCAGTGATGCAGCTATTACACTATGTCTCCTCCCTGCCCTCAAAGGCAATTACCTTCCCTAAAAGCTCCCGACTTTACTCAATTATGGGCAAGTTTGGAAATCAGACATTTAAAACGAAATTACTGTATAAGGAATATTTATTAACCACCACACTTAAATTAAAAAAGGATGCTCAGGAAAAGTGGCTTAGAGATATACCAACTTTGACAGATGACAACATTTTATTCAAATACTTTGACAGAACAATGCGCATTGTTAAATCAGCACTACTACAGGAGACACACCTAAAAACAATACACCGAGCATATATATCACAGGCTCAGAGACAACATTTTGACGTGGAGGAATCGGGGAGGTGCCTGAAATGTGGAGCTTCATCCGCTACTCTCTTGCATAATTTGTGGACCTGTGGGTATATAAAGAAATATTGGAATAAAATACTGAATTATATATATGAAACCGTAGGCCTGAGAGTACCGATTCACCCCTTCCCACTTTTGTTTGCCAACTTCGATGGGTGGAATCTGGACGCTCAAGCTTCTAAACACATCCATTTCCTTACTATATTAGTAACATTGGCAAAAAAGCAAATAATGAGAAGCTGGGTGTCCAGAAATGCCCCATCCCTCACGGAACTGATCAATTCACTACAACGCGCCATGAATTATGATAAATTTGATGTACAGGTACACTCGGCTAGGTACACCAGCTTTGTGGCGCGTTGGGGTCCTCTGATACTGGAAGAAGAGGGTACCCATTCCTAAAACCCCAAGGCCTTCAGATATAACATTTAGACATATATGAAGGGTATACGGTCATTTGGTCGATCACGGGAAGATCGAACGAACTTAGCTCGCCACCACTTCACAGACACTCCATTGGTCGACAGTAACATTACATCGAAACCTTTTAGGTCGAATGTAACATAAGTTCGACATTAACATGATCGGCAAACATAGAACGCTGACCATACAATACATCGACTATGCTTACATCGACTTCAACTAGGTCGACACACGAACGATCGAAATGCAATAGATCGAACGGACTTACATCGAAAACTACTAGGTCGAAACACAGAACATCGAACACACAATACATCAACAGTACTTATATCGACAACAACTTGGTCGATACACCGAAGATCGAACTGCAATACATCGAACGTACTTACATCGATAACTATTAGGTCGAAACTCAGAACTTCGAAAAAACAATAAATCGACAGTACTTAGATCGACAACAACTAGGTCGACACACGTAACATCGACCCGCATTACATCGAACGCTATTTCATCGACGAGTGAAAGGTCGGCCATTTATAAGTCGAACTTATTTAGGTCGCCGTACACAAGGTCGACCGTTAATAGGGTAACATCTTACTGCTCTCTTGTTGCACCCATTCATGATGGTAATGACACCCTGCTCAATACCCTACATCACCACTCTGTCAACGCTGCACCACTCCTAAATCCACCCATATCTGTCTAAATCTACACACCGCTATAGTCCTGTTGTACAGCAGTATTCTAACGTGGCACTACAAGTGCCACAATGACCTGTCACTGCTCAGCGCTGCATACCCAAATTACACCCTCACCCAGGAGGCGCTCCACCCCTGGGATCCCTCCTTCTCCCTTGCTGCACCCATAAAATACGGCACCCCCATTCCCGGCTAAATGCAGACTCCCCAAGCCTCCCCACACAGTCACACAGCCTCCCGCCTACATTCAATCGCCTAGCTCCACTCTAGCGCATTGCCGGCTCCTATCCAGGGCAGGCGACAGGGGGGGTCAAGGGGGACAAGTGTGACGGGCCCCAGAGATCTTTAGGGCCCCAGAATTTCCATGACCCAGCACGACCATTACCTGTAGTAGCTGGCCTGTCAGTGACCTTTGGGGCCTGGCCGTCTACTGTGCACCATCTGTTTTTGGCTGAGTCTGACTGACTCACTGTGTGCCACTGCCGTCTACTGTGTGTGCACCCTGCCACTCGGTGCGCAGAGCCATCTACTGTGTGTGTGCGCATGGCCTGGGGCTGCAGGCTCAAAGCCGTACCCACCGCTGGTGCTGTGGCCTCAGTCTCTGGCTCCTGTTTTTTTTTTCTGTGCATGCATGGGTCGTATGTTCCACACTCTGTGAAAGACCTGCGCTGCCTGCTCGTAGTGCTAGGCATTCTTTTGTAAAAGTGACAGGCCAGCAGCAGCCAGAAGCCAGCGAGAGAAGTCCACACCTGAAAGCAGGTTCTGGAGCAGCAAAAGGTTAAATGAGGCTCATGCAAAAGAGCGTTGTGTGGATTTGGGATTAGGTGGGGCCCCCAGAAATATCATTGTACAGGGCCCCAAGATTTCTGTTGCCGTACCTGCTCCTATCATCACTGTGGCACTACAAGTGCCACAATGACCTGCCACTCTTCAGCGCCGCACACCCCCATTAAAACCTCACCCAGGAAGGGCTTCACCCCTGGGATCCCTCCATCTCCCTACCTGCACCCATAAAATACGGCACCCCCATTCCCGGCTAAATGCAGACTCCCCAAGCCTCCCCACACAGTCACACAGCCTCCCCACACAGTCACACAGCCTCCCGCCTACATTCAGTCGCCTAGCTCCACTCTAGCGCATTGCCGGCGCCTATCATCACTGTGGCACTACAAGTGCCACAATGGCCTGCCACTCTTCAGCGCTGCACACCCCCATTATCAATTGATATCAATGAATTCATAAATTGTAAAACTAAATACGGTACTCTTTACCTAGAAGGGCGCCCATCGCGACCATCGAATGCACTAAAAATCGGGTGCGACACGATGGCCGCGATTTCCCATAGGGACCAATGTTAAAAATGAGATTGGACCCGATTTTAGTGTTCAATGCCTCAATGCCCGCGATTTTTACATAGGAAACAATGTTAAATGGGCCACAGAGCCCTAATAGTCACCGTGAACTCTGAAATGGCCCCCAAAATTGTTAACGCCACCCCACGATCAACGTGAACCCGAAGCGTGGCGAGCGCAGCGGTACGCGTCCTCCGACCTTTTCATGCCCTACTATCCACGTCGGCGTGGAGTTGAGAATAGAATAGTGTGGCGAGCGCAGCGAGCCACCGAGGCCCGAAGCGTGGCGAGCGGACGCGGATACCTTCACAGTTATATGCGTCCCCTCGCGGGCTTCACAGGTGTCCGTGGCGAAAAGCGGACACCTGTGAAGCCCGCGAGGGGACGCATTTACCTGTGAAGGTATCCGCGTCCCCTCGCGGGGCTCGCTGCGCTCGCCACGCTTCGGGCCTCGGTGGCTCGCTGCGCTCGCCACACTATTCTATTCTCAACTCCACGCCAATGTGGATAGTAGGGCATGAAAAGGTCGGAGGACGCGTACTGCCGCCCCTCGCGGGCTCGCTGCGCTCGCCACGCTTCGGGTTCACGTTGATCGTGGGGTGGCGTTAACAATTGTGGGGGCATGATAGGTATTGAGCACATCAAAAATACCCCAAGGGGAGGAGATAGATATGTCCAGTTATGCAGGAGGGAGGCATACTGGATATTTTGTCTCAGAACTCTGAATCCGTTGGGCCTCAATGACAGCATTGAGTTAAATAATGTGTAGGGGGGAGAGACAATGGGAGTCCTCGCTCTGTACATTTTTTGATTCAATGGGTCATACTCTTTGGGTCCTATGTGGACTGAACTAATTGAAATCAAAATTGGATTAACTATATAATAAGCAGATAAATCATGTAGACTGGGTTATTGATTAATGTTCTGTAAAAATTTATGAGCAATATAGTTTGTTGATTGAATAAAGATGAATTAGTTGTATCCTGCGGAGGGATGTAGAAAGAATCATCGCCACCTAGTGGGGAAATCTGAATCATTATAAAGAAATCATCACTAATTTTAAATGAAATAAAAATGTGAAGAATTTGTACATATTCGTTTTTCATAATTATGTATAAATAATTATATATATATTTGTTGTTATATGTTAATTGTTGTCCATGCTGTATGTGTTGAGGCTACATTGGTATGAGGCATGGAATATCGGCATTATATAAACAGCAGGCTTTTAACCCCTTAAGGACGCGGCCTATTTGGGCCCAAAGGACGCAGCCCTATTTTTCAAATCAGACATGTGTCAATTTATGTGGGAATAACTTTCTAATGCTTTTACTTATCCTACTGATTTTGAGATTGTTTTTTCGTGACACATTGTATTTCAAGTTAGTGGTAAATTTTGGTTCATACAGTCTGTGTTTATTTGTAAAAAATACCAAAATTTAGCAAAAATGTGAAAAAATTTGCCATTTTCAAAAGATAAAGGTTTCTGCTTGTAAGATAGATAGTCATACCATACAAAATAGTTAATAACTAGAATTTACCATTACTTTATGTTGGCATCATTTTTTAAACTTCCTTTTACATTTTTAGGACGGTAGGAGGCTTATAAACATAGAAGCAATTTTTCAAATTTTCAAGAAAATTTCAAAATGTCAAAATTTTAGGGACCAGTTCACTATGGATGTGGCTTTGAGGGGCCTGTATGTTAGACACCCCCATAAATCACCTCATTTAAAAAGCTGCACCCCTCAAAGTATTCAAAACAGCATTTTAGAAGTTTGGTAACCCTTTAGGTTTTGCACAGGAATTAAAGCAACATGGAGGTGACATTTTAAAATTTCATTTTTTTGGCAGAATTTCAAGTTTAATCAGTTATATTCTGTAACATAACATATGTTAACCAGGAGACAAAATATAAAATATAATCCTCTGATTCTGCAGATTTTAGAAATACCCCATATATGGTTGTAAAACGCTATTTGGGCAGACAGCAGGCTTCAGAAGGGAAGGTGCGCCATTTGGCGTTTTTGGCGCAGATTTTGCTGGAATGGTTTTCATGCGCCATGTTGCATTTGCAGAACCCCTGTTGTATCAGAGCAGTCAAAAACCCCAACAAGTGATACCATTTTGTAAACTACACCCCTCAAGGAACTCATCTATGGGTATAGTGAGTACTTTGACCCCACTGGTGTTTTGTCAAATTGTTAGGCATCGATACGTGAAAATGAAAAATTTCATTTTTTCCATTAATTTGTAGATTCACCCCATAATTTTATACTTCCACAAAGGGCAATAGTAGAAAAAGCACCCCAAAATTTGTTACACAATTTCTCCTGAGTATGGCAATACCCCATATATGGTTGTAAAACGCTATTTGGGCAGACAGCAGGCTTCAGAAGGGAAGGAGTGCCATTTTATCACAGAGTTTGCTGGAATGGTTTTCGGGCGCCATCTTGCATTTGCAGAGCCCATATTGTACCTGTGCAGTGGAAATCCCAAGCAAGTGATACCTTTTTGTTACTAGCCCCCCCCTCATGGAACTCACTTACGGCCGTAGTGAGCATTTTGACCCCACTGGTGTTTTGTCAAATTGTTATGGGCTGTGAAAATAAAAAAAACTAATTTTTTCCATTAATATGTAGCTTTAGATCAAAATGTGCCATTTTCACAAGGGTTAATAGGAGAAATTGTGTAACATATTATGGGGTGCTTTTTCTCCTGAGTATGGCAATAGCATATATGTGTTTGTAAATTTCTGTTTGGACACATGGCAAGACTCAGAAGGGAAGGTAATGGCATGCGGCTCTTTGTACAAGCTGTGTGGAGTACATCTAAATAAATTTTAAAACATTAAAATTCAAGGGAAGTGTGATATATCTTAAAACAATCTTTGATACACAAGCCGGGTTTTGTGGAGCAGGTTTCACATTGGTAAGTTGTGTCCTTTCTTATCCCCTTTTTGTAGCATACTCTACATCGTTTCTGGGACCTTCCTTTCTTTCCAGTGTGGGGGACTTCACTCGGAAAATGTTGCCCTGGTACAATTCGCGAGGCCTCGCTTCCAGAAGTACTAGGGCCCCCCTGTTCCTGGTTGCCAAAAATAAGGACCTTTATTACTGCCTCTTGGTACTCCAGGAATGTCCCCCTTTGGCCTGCAAAACGCATGTAGTACAAATGCGTTGTACAGTGCCATTTGTACTATGTGTATAGCTAATTTTTTATACCAGAACCTTGTTTTTCTCAAGGCTTCAGCACTTGATCTGACAGGTCGACCCCCCCCATGTACCTATTATAATCCAAAATGCAGTTGGGTTTTGGGGTTACGGTACTTGTGCCCCACACTGGGACAGGGGTGCTGCTATGGCCATGCACTGTTGTCAAGATAAGGACATCTCTCTTGTCCCTATACTTGACACACAGTACATTGTCGCTGCATAATGCCCTGCTCTCGCCCCTTCTAAGTGTTTGCCCAAGCAGCGACCTAGGGAGGCTTCTATTATTTTTACGTGCAGTGCCGCATGCCACAGTACTTCTGGAAGCGAGGCTTTTGAATAGTGGGACGCTGGTATAGAAATTATCCAGGTACAGGTGGTATCCCTGGTCCAGCAGTGGGTGCACCAAATCCCACACTATCTTCCCACTAATTCCGAGTAAGGGGGGGCATTGTGGGGGGGTCTATTTTTGTGTCTCTACCTTCATATATCCTAAATTTGTGTGTGTACCCTGATGTAATCTCACACAGCTTGTACATCTTCACGCCATACCTTGCCCTCTTACTTGGCAGGTACTGGCGGAATTGGAGCCTCCCTTTGAAATGTACCAGGGACTCATCTATTGAAATGTGCTTCTCGGGGATGTATGCCTGGGCAAACTTGGTACTAAAATGGTCTATTAGGGGTCTAAGTTTATATAACCGGTCATAATTGGGGTCATCCCGGGGTGGGCACTGTGCATTATCCCTATAATGGAGAAACCTAAGGATCGCTTCCAAGCGGGTCCTTGACATAGCCACGCGGAACATTGGTGTATTGTATAAGATGTCTGTGTTCCAGTAGGACCTAATCGTGGGTTTCTTCACTAGCCCCATGCACAGTACAAGGCCCCAAAATATAACCATTTCATTTTTATGTACAGGGGTCCACTTGCGGGGCTGGGCATAATTAGAGGTGGGGTTTTGCTCAATAAATTGTTGGGCATAAACATTAGTCTGGGTGACCATTAGATTAACTAAATCATCAGTAAAAAAAAAATTAAAAAAGTCCAGCTCTCTGAACCCTGCTGAATTGAATTGTATTCCTGGATTCCCTGTGAACTCAGGGACCTGGGGTAAGTAGATTTCAGTGGTTGTCCATGTGGGGTCAGAGGACTCGACTACTGCAGTGGGAGTCCTGCGTTGCCTCCTTGGGGGTTCATCAGAGTCACTAGATGATGAAGAGGATGACAAACGGAAATTTGTCTCATCCTCGCTAGCAGACTCAGTTTCAGAGGCCAGAAACTCGTATGCCTCCTCGGCAGTATATGTTCGGTGGGCCATAGTTTTATTGGTGTATGTATTTATGAGGTGCTTCAACACGTGTGGGGTTTTGTAGCACTGACAATTTTCCAGAAAAATTAAGCCACGTAAAGAAAAATTATGGTGTGCGAACGCACTGAAAAATTTTGGTGTGCGAATGCACTGAAAAATTATAGTGTGCAAATGCACTGAAAAATTATGGTGTGCAAATGCACTGAAAAATTATGGTGTGCAAATGCACTGAAAAATTATGGTGTGCAAATGCACTGAAAAATCATAGTGTGCAAATGCACTGAAAAATCATGGTGTGCAAATGCACTGAAAAATTATGGTGTGCAAATGCACAGAAAAATTATGGTGTACGGATAAGGTACAGAAATATAGTATGCGGATCACGCACAGAAATATAGTGTACGGATCACCTACAGAAAAATTATAGTGTACGGATAAAGTACAGAAAAATTATAGTGTACGGATAACGTACAGAAAAATTATACGGATCACAACACACAAAATTAGGTTGTGACCACAGGGAGGGTGATCACAGCACAGATGACCACAGGGAGGGTGATCACAGCACAGATGACCACAGGGAGGGTGATCACAGCACAGATGACCACAGGGAGGGTGATCACAGCACAGATGACCACAGGGAGGGTGATCCCAGCACAGATGACCACAGGGAGGGTGATCACAGCACAGATGACCACAGGGAGGGTGATCACAGCACAGATGACCACAGGGAGGGTGATCACAGCACAGATGACCACAGGGAGGGTGATCACAGCACAGATGACCACAGGGAGGGTGATCACAGCACAGATGACCACAAGGAGGGTGATCACAGCACAGATGACCACAGGGAGGGTGATCACAGCACAGATGACCACAGGGAGGGTGATCACAGCACAGATGACCACAGGGAGGGTGATCACAGCACAGATGACCACAGGGAGGGTGATCACAGCACAGATGACCACAGGGAGGGTGATCCCAGCACAGATGACCACAGGGAGGGTGATCACAGCACAGATGACCACAGGGAGGATGATCACAGCACAGATGACCACAGGGAGGGTGATCCCAGCACAGATGACCACAGGAAGGGTGATCAAATGTGTATAGGCAGGGGTAATGTGGTGATCGGCGCAATTTTAGTTTTTTTAACACTAAAAACAGCTCTGACACAGCTCTCTCTGCTTCTCCTTCCAAGGCTCTAACACGAGTGAGACGGTTAGAGCCCGGGAAGAGAAGCAAAACTTCCTGTTTCAATTGAAAGGCTGTGATTGGTTAGTCAGGACGATCGGCGGGGCGGGACCACTCTGATTGGTCCGCCGGGGCATTGCAGTGATCGGCTGCTGTCGATGACAGCAGCCATCTTTACTATGTCACCTTGTCACTTGACAAGGCGACATGACACGGCGGGGACGTACCGGTACGGCAAGTTGCGTGAACTACCTCGCTGCAGTGACGTACCGGTACGTCTCAGGGCGGGAAGGGGTTAAGTGGAAAGCAGAATGGATAAAAAACGGCTCCCAAAGTGAGGCTTGGAGCCAGATACATAGATGGCCAGTATATCGAAAATGAGGCTTGGTATACAAAATAAAGATGGCCGCGAGAGATTGATGTCACGTACTAAACTCAAAACGAGGCTTGGAATACAGCTAAAGATGGCCGCGAGAGACTATAAATATGCCCATCTGAAAGCGAGGCGTTGAGCGCAAACCCGGAAGTGCGGCTGCAATAACCCCGCGAACGGGACCGCTATAAATAGCGCAATATATACTAATGTCAGCACAACTGAGGAAGCCGCTGACCCTAAGGCGGAGAAACGCGTTTTGTTGCTGACCACTGACTGCCCGATCCAATTACCGCAGATCATTGCTGCCACTACCAACTGGAGCAGCCGTTGTATTTTCTGGTGTTGCAGAGCTTCCATCACCTCTCCATACTGAATAGGAGAGCTCTACTAATTATACAGAGGTAACCGTGTACCTAAAAGCATGGACACTAACTGAGCCGGACACACTATCTTTGAGATTTGTCTCTTTCAACTGTGCGGGACTGGTAATTATAAATAAGCCTTGCCTAAAACAAAATTAACCATTGCCTTGAATGACTTTCTAATCTATCCAGCCTCATACCAGCCGAATATGCCTAAAAAAGCCTCTATGTGTTAAATGCTGTAAGTCTTGTCTGTTTGTCTTGTAATTGCAAATGAGAAATTCCTGAAGTGCACATATATGTATTGAAATTGTTGCTTTTTATTTATTTTAAATATTTTTTTTACATTGCTATAAAGAATAGTGTTGATTATTGTGCTGCACACCATTGCGCTCCCTGATAGTACATGACAGTGCAAACTGCATGTCCTTTTCCTGTTCTGCCTGAGTCACACAAACTCAGACAGGGAGCAGCAACGGTGTGCATCGGTGTGATCTTTCAAATACATAGAAACCAGCGCTTCTATACAGCCCCTTGGGCTTCCCTTTTTGGTTCTCACCCAGGAAGGGCTTCACCCCTGGGATCCCTCCATCTCCCTAGCTGCACCCATAAAATACGGCACCCCCATTCCCGGCTAAAAGCAGACTCCCCAAGCCTCCCCATACAGTCACATCGCCTCCCGCCTACATTCAGTCGCCTAGCTCCACTCTAGCGCATTGCTGGGGTCTATCATGACTGTGGCACTACAAGTGCCAGAATGACCTGGCACTGCTCAGCGCCGCACACCCCTATTACACACTCAC